>NC_140171.1:160488255-160965755 GCF_963971535.1 Notolepis coatsorum | reverse complement strand
AATGATGATGAATGATTAACAGATTGCAGAATGGGTACAATACAGACAGTACGGCTCAATACACACAATTGTTAAGGGGATGCAGACCAGAGAAAGACGTTTGTCTTGTTTACATCAGGGTCCCCCATTTTCAATTCATAGTGGAAACATGGACATACACAACATACATAACCCAACCCCCTCCAATGTACAGTAAATGTCCTAACCCAATAATACATGAGAGTGACGAGACCCTCTTCTTGGGACCAAGTAAGGCTTCGTCAATAATCCAATGTACAGTTACCCCTACCCAACCCCCACCCCACCCGCCCAACCACCTCCAATGTACAGTTTCCCGAAACCAGAAAGCTGTACTTCCGTTTAGACATTTTAGGAGGCATATCTTTACCAGCCCACTCTGGAATAGACAGAGATAAAAGTGGGAACAAGGTTATCTCTGGAAGGACAAGGTCTACTGATATCGGTGTCCTTAGGCGATGGGTCATCCAATCATAACTACCTTGTCATACCCATATAATTTTGTATGATAGCATGTACAATAGCGCTGTACATTTATATTTAGTGCATATATCCTTAGGTACCCATGTACATGTTAAAATACTTCCCAAAGGTCAGTGAATACCACGACCACAACACCAGAGGAAGCGCAACAAATCATGTTAAACCCAGATTCGGCTCAAACAAGGGACTAAACACGTTTTCGCAATTATGCCACATCAATGTGGAACGCCCTACCCAAAGCTGTAAAGGAATGTGAATCCCTACCCACATTCAAAACCGCTCTTAAAGAGCACCTACGGGAGGCTGCAATTCGAAACTGGCCCCTGTAAATGTCCAACCCCCCCCCCCCCCCCCCGCCATAAATGTCATGTATGTTGTGTATGTCATAAATGTCTATATGAATTGAAAATGGGGGACCCTGATGGAAACAAGACAAACGTCTTTCTCAGGTCTGCATCCCCTTAACAATTGTATGTATTGAGCCGTACTGTATTGTACCCATTCTGCAATCTGTTAAATAAAGTTTTCATTCATTCATCCCCCTCCTAATAGACAGTCTCCTCCCCACCGTATGTATATTTCTCTCCCACCCACCCACCCCCTCCTAATGTCCAGTCCCCTCCACATCATATGATACTCTGTCAGGATCTATGGGTAACAGTACTGTATATATCATGTCACGAATGCCGTTATTGGTAATCAATAGGGATGTCCGATATTATCGGCCTACCGATATTATCGGCCAATATCGGCATTAAAATGTGATATCAGAAAATATCGGTATCGGTTTTCAATTTTTTTACATTTTTTTTTTATTTCTATAGAAATGATGTCCGATATTATCGGCCTACCGATATTATCGGCCGATATCGGCATTAAAATGTGATATCGGTTGATATCGGTATTGGAAATTAAGAGTTGGACAATATCGGTATATCGGTATCGGTAAAAAAGCCAATATCGAGCATCCCTAGTAATCAATAATCAGAAACAACGTACATGATACCGATCATATGCATTTTGATTTTAAACCTATTCATCATCACGCTATAAAATGGGAACGTATTGATGAAAAAATTATTTAGTGTGGTGATTTTTGGCTGGTGAAAATGCTGAGTGGCTAGTGATTTTGGAAAACCACTAGCCACAGTGGCTAGTGAGCCAAAAAGTTAATGTCAAGCCCTGGGTGGGTGGGTGGGAGATATATACATGCGGTGGGGAATACATACTGTATTGTACCCATTCTGCAATCTGTTAAATAAAGTATTCCTTCATTCATCATCATTCATTCATCATTCATTCACTCTCAACATGATCAATGAGCATCACGTGATCACTGACTGGGGGAGTTATTGTGGGAGGAGCTTGGCTTGGTACGTCATGTTGATTGACAGGCTGGATGTCTCGAGCAGGAAGCAGCGTCACTCCGCCAGAGTTCCCCTTCGCATCAGTGACGTCAGTCCAGTTGAAGACGAGGTGCGAAATACAAGAAGTAAACAAGTGTGTTCTGTTGGACATTTCTGGGGCGATGATGTCGGGGAGTTCGCGACCCTCTCTGCGCCGCCCCCTATCTCCCTGTCTCCGGCTGTCCCTGAGCAATGACCGGAGTGTTGAATGTCCCCGTGATTAAGACGAGGAGGATGCGACCCTCTCTGTGCCTCAAATAGATTCGCTATCAGCTCTATCTTCAATCTTTCAAAATGTTCAGTTGCTATTGCATGCACTCATCTGTGCTTCACTACACACTTGAGTGCATGCTTACCAACTGTCCGTCTGCAACACTACTATCACCGACATCTAAGAAGGGAGATCCCCCCTTGAATGGCCCTTCTAAGGTCTCTCTCCTCCACACTGCCTGTGGAGCATTTTTTTCCTATTGTTAGGTTTTAGTGAGTTTTTCCTTACCTTCGCGTGGGGTATGTCTGGGAGTTGCATTCTTTCATCTATTTGCATTTATTTTAAATTTGTTGGACCTTATGGTGTCCTTATTCTATTCTTGACTTATTGTTATGTTTTCTCTTGACTTGTTTAAAGAAGACTTGTACGGCCCATGGGGACATTAACGTGTGTTGTTGGGCCTTATAAATAAATTTGATTTGATTTTGATTATTAAACGTTGTTTGCGGATTCAACCAAGGCATTCAAGGTGAGACTGTAGCAATATTCCTTCTAGATAACGTTCTCTTAGCTAACGCTCTGCGGCTAACGGCTGCTAGCTTCTTGTCCTGAGGTGGTGTCTGTCTCTGAGGTTTGGAACAAAGACGAGAGGAGCAGCTAGTTATTAGTTATGTTTCATCTGCACTCATTGAAGAGTGTGATCACATGTTCACGTTTCACTGGAAGTATTGTTACCAACGTTAGCAGCTAGTAGATGTAAGTTAGTCACAAGCTGACTGGTTGTATACAAATAAAAGTGCTACTTGACCTCTTTGAGACAGAACATTGATATCTTAACGATCCTGGCCAAGTCTATGAACTAGACCTAGGTACCCAACGCAGTGGCGGCTGGTCAATGGGGCGCTAGAGCGCCGCCCTCCCTGTTAAAAGAGAGAAGAAGAAGAAATATTTTTTTATTTAATTTTTTTTATAGCCTATAAATAATATAAACATGTTTAAAATGAATAATATTTACTCATTTTAAGTATGTTTGTGTTTCCAATGCACAATATAACGTTAATATATCAAATATAAATAATTGTTTTCATGAACAGGAAGTGACTGTCTGATAGAGAATACGTTCCGTAGCCGCATTTCTCTCGGGATAGCCGTAGCCGCATTCTCTCGGGCTAGACGCAATAGCGCTTACAGTGGGCGTGCACGCCGTGCACTGGTTTCATCGCTGTATCCGTCGCAGCCAATCAGTGCGTAACACGCTGTGCGTTGAAATATGATGTATTATGATGGAAGCCGGGCGCGTTTTAAAGCGATCTAAGCAAGCAGCGTCTATAATTTCTGTAGCCACATTTCTCGGAGACGCTCTCTGATTGGCCGACACAAGTTTTTTCCGTAGCCGCATTTCGCGGAGACGCTCTCTGATTGGCCGACGTCAGTTTCTACACTGGGAAAGCGTAGCCACTCTTCGTTCGAAGTAGGCAAGGTAACGTTAGAGTTTGTCTTAGAGCGTGACGGCAAGTTCTTTCGACGGTTAAGCTTAGGCACTCTTTCAAAGTTGGTTAAGGTTAGAGTTTGTCTTAGAGCATGGCGATAGAACACCAGGTTGTTTGCAGGCTGTTCAACGCGGAAATGGGCAAAGACAGACTCATTCATTCATTCATCACAGTACTGTTGTGTTGTGCTAACAAGCTAATAGCTGGATGCAGTCTGGACAGAGTGGATATACATCAACAGTCTGGGACTGTTGGGACAACAGTGGACATAATTATACACTTTATCAAGCCCTCCTCGACCACGTAAACAGTGAGTTAATTCGGTCTCTCTCTCTCTCTCTCTCTCTCTCTCTCTCTCTCTCTCTCTCTCTCTCTCTCTCTCTCTCTCTCTCTCTTTCTCTCTCTCGCTCTCTCTCTCTCTCTCTCTCTCTCTCTCTCTCTCTCTCTCTCTCTCTCTCTCTCTCTCTCTCTCTCTCACAGCGTGTTGTTGTTGTTGATTTCGCCACCGGTGACGCATAATGAATGAATGGAAACTTGTTTAAAATGTCAAGATATATATATGTGTTCATTATTGCATTGATCATACGTGTACTAGTCGACTTAACGTTGGTAAGTCGCGCCCACCCAAATGTAGTTCACACCGGCCGCTACTGACCCAACAGCCTCTATATTAAAGGCAGCCCAAGAGCCCTTCCGCATTCCCGCGATTGGCCCCGGTAACGCACGCAATGCGCATTTTCTTTTGCCAAACAGATGCTTCAGCCAGGTGCTCGCCGCGCATGCGCATGAGGTCGTTTGGGACGCTTGGTGCTTGGTTCGCGTTGGTTCACCTCGCAGAACATCAACGCGCGCTTGGTGCTTGGTTCGCGTTGAGGTTCACCTCGCAGAACATCAACACGGTTAATCCCAGACATTGAACACGGTTAATCCCAGAACACGCCATATCAAAGCCATAAAAAGCGGGTATAGATAATACCTAATATACAAGATGGACGCCGCAGGCGATCACTGCTACTGCTATTCAGCCACGCCGCAGGCGCAGAGGTACATGATTGATTGATTGATTGATTGATTGATTGATTGATTGTTTGCGACGCAGGCGTGCAAGAGGTACATGATTGATTGATTGATTGATTGATTGATTGATTGATTCAAGGCAAAGCAGAGGTACATCATTTTAGTACATAGTTGCAAGATGGACGCCGCGGGGCTCACTGCTATTCAGCCAATAGGCCGCGCCGCAGGCGTGCAAGAGGTACATGATTGATTGATTGATTGATTGATTGATTCAGCCAAGCCGCAGCAGAGGTACATCATTTTAGTACATAGTTATAACAGCTAAGGGGTGTTGTTAATGCATTTTATTACCTGCTGTGCTGTAGGTTACATGATTGATTGATTGATTTATTAGTACAGGTCAATACTACAATTGTTACACCTAAATAGCTAGCCTGCTGTTTTTGCAATTATTTGGACTTTAGACGCAGTGGTGGGGTTTGTGAGGAATACCCAGCGAGAGCATGGGACAACAATATACAGGACTACCCACATTTAAAGGTAATCGCTGTTGTTGATTATGATCATTCCTAATCTTTATGTGGGGGTCTTAAATTACTTAAATTACCAGTAGGCTAATTGCATGTCTCCTGTAGGGTTGGCTGCCTGAAAAGTTTTCGCTTCATGTGTGTGAGTATGAGGAAGAGGTGGCCCCAGGAGACCACACTGGTTTCGTGTCAACTATACGCGCGGATGTCCACACTGTGGAACAGGCCAACGAGTGGGTGAGGTTGGTGAACGAGTCATCTGGGGTCGCGTCAAGGTAAGAATTGTGTTGTCAAAACATCTTACGTCATTTGTTAGACTACCATTTGTGTCTTTCACCCATACGTATACTGCTAACCCATACTGCATTCAATCAAAATTTTACACAGACGCGGTACAGGTGCCAGCATAAGGTGATCGGGGCGAGACAAGGCAAGCAGAAATAAAAAAACACCGGCTGCCAAGCTACCATGGTTGTTATACTAAGAAATAGAGGAATGTACCAGTGAGTTTGCACTATACAATACTTATAATTCAATTGTTTTTATGGACATAACAGTTGGGGCCTAGTTTTTATTGTTAAGTTGATTTTGATTTGTTTTACAGGAGTAAAGACCCACACATCCCTAATTTCCCAATGCACGTCCGCATTGTGAATAGGCACAATCACAATCTCCATGTCTCAGAGGCCATGCGCTATAGAGATGTTGGACAAAAGGCCATAGACACGCTGACCGGGTTATTTGCGATTGGCCACACGCCTCCTTCTGCTTTGGCTGTGCTAAAGCACGATCTCAAAATCGAACACGGAGACGCCTACGTGTATACTGCAGCCAACAGAGAGATCTGCCCAGACCTGTCCTATGCGCAAAGGTAGACGTTCAGTTATAAACTACAGTACTGCCAAAATATTCATAACCATGTAGATGTTCATTGAATTGGAATTTTATGCAGTTACAATGCCACCAACTAAATTAGTGTTCTTTGCCAGATTATTCGCAAAGGTGTACAGGGACCAATTTGGCGCCCAGAGTGGCCCGAGTATGGTGGAAGCCCTCGGTCAGCAGGTGGAAACCTACAACGCCAAGTGCCAGGACGCGTGTGCTGTAATGGGCACCTCTTCTCGGGGAGCCCCATTAATTGCGGTGTGCTCTCCTCTCATGAAGAAAGTGCACCACCAGGTATTCTGGCTATCTGTATACTGCGATTTTTTCATGGTGTTCCATTCACAGTGGTGCTGAGGTGGCAACTAAGTAACTAAGTAACACACTAACTAACTCTAACTATGCCTGCCTGCCTCTGTGTCTGTCTGTCTGTCCGTCTGTGTTTGTCGGTCTGTCAGCTGAAGCACAGTGGCGAACTCTGCTTCATAGATTCCTCCGGCAACATGGATAGGGAAATGATCAGAGTTTTTTTGTTGCTGACGCACAGCCCTGCCGGAGGTCTACCATTGAGGAAACCTCTTCTGCGAGTCGGAGGACGAGGAGACGATATTTGAAGGGCTACAGCTGCTGAAGAATCTGATTGGAGAGAGGGCCTTTGCTGGCAGGGGAGCAGCAGGGCCAGCGGTTTTCATGACAGATGACTGCGCGGCAGAGAGGGGAGCCTTAGGGACAAGGCCAGATTAAGACTTCAGAGGCCCCTGGGCCAGATTCTTGTGGAGGCCCCCCCACACACACATACACGTGCACGCACGCACAGTGGCGTTTTTATATGTCACTTTAAAAAATATATAGAATATTTAGAAGTGGTGGGCTCTGAGGGCCAAGCTAAAAGGACTTTGATCACCCCTGCCCACTTTGACAACCTAGGATGGCTTAGAGTAGACGACAGAGTACAGCAACTTGCAATGGGCCCGGTCTACAAGATACACTACACGACCAAGGTACCCATGTACATGTCAAAATACTTCCCAAAGGTCAGTGAATACCACGATCACAACACCAGAGGGAGCTCCACAAATCATGTTAAACCCAGATTCGGCTCAAATAAGGGACTAAACACATTTCGCAATTATGCCACATCAATGTGGAACGCCCTACCCAAAGCTGTAAAGGAATGTGAATCACTACCCACTTTCAAAAACACTCTCAAAGAACACCTACGGGAGACTGCAATTCGAAACTGGCCCCTGTAAATGTCCTAACACAACCCCCTCCAATGTACAGTAAATGACCAAGTATGGTTTTGTCAATATTCCAATGTACAGTTTTGCTTGTACAGTTGTACAGTGTTCCCCACCCACCCACCCCTCCCACCCACCGAACCACCTCCAATGTACAGTCCCCCCCACCCCCCCCCCAACCCCACCCCACCTACCCAACCTCCTCCAATGTACAGTTTCTACGTCAAATGTATATACTCTCTTTTCTGGACTCTTTTCGTATCACAAACAGTACTGTATTTGCAAATCTGGTATGTCATAAATGTATAGATGTAGCAGTACTGTCTATCTGTATGTCATGTATGTCATATATGTTATGATGAATTGAAAATGGGGGACCCTGATGTAAACAAGACGAAAGTCTTTCTCTGGTCTGCATCCCCTTAACAATTATTGAGCTGTACTGTACTGTACTGTACTGTACCCATTCTACAATCTGTTAATAAAGTTTTCAATCAATCAATCAAGAAGAGAAAAGAAACACATCATGTTTAGATGGGGGGATGGTGCTATCCTCAGGAAGAAAAAAAACATGCACACACTTTGGAGACAAGAATTTAATATTAGAATAGTAAGCTTACTTTTACGTGAATGTCAATTTAAATTATAGTTAGGGAAGGGAGGGGGTTGAAATGTGTTTTTGTCCTGTGTTACTGTCTGTGAATTAATTAATTAATGAAAATTGTATTTAACAGATTGCAGAATGGGTACAAATAATACAGTACGGCTCAATACACACAATTGTTAAGGGGATGCAGACCAGAGAAAGACGTTTGTCTTGTTTACATCAAGGTCCCCCATTTTCAATTCATAGTGACATGTATGACATGCACAACATATATGACATCATGACATTTATGGCATAGGGACATACATGACATACAGGTATATAGTACTGTTACATTTGTGACATATATGATATGCAAATATACAGTACTGTTACCCCTAGATCCTGACAGAGAGTATATACATATGATGGGGAGGGGACTGTACATTAGGATGGGGTGGGTGGGTGGGAGAGAAATATACATACGGTGGGGAGAGAATATATACATTACATACGGTGGGGAGGGGACTGTATTAGGTGGGGGTGGGGCTGTATGTATGTATGTATGTATGTATGTATGTATGTATGTATGTATGTATGTATGTATGTATGTATGTATGTATGTATGTATGTATGTATGTATGTATGTATGTATGTATGTATGTATAAAAGAAAAAAAATACAATCGAAATATTGACTGACGTTTCTTAGGCGACTCTTTCGAAGTTGGTTAAGGTTAGAGTATGGAATCAGGGCTGGTGTTCTATAGCCCTGCTCTAAGACAAACTCTAACCTTATAACCAACTTCGAAAGAGTGCCTAAGCTTAACCGGTGAAAGAAAGAGGCGTCACACGATTGGTGCTACCAGAAACGTCAGTGGCCAATCAGAGCGCAGAACGCGAACGCGGAACTGGAAATCCCTTGGTAAAAGTATTCAGGCGTCGGGGCTGGGATGTGGAGATGCAAGTTTTGACTTTTTATTGCTGTTTTTACCTCAAACGGAAAACCTCAAACTCTTATGAAGAGGAGAAAAAATACTCAAGATTAGCCACTTGCAGACGGCAGGGTGTGATGTACTGTATATTTTAGTTGATGAAATATTTTTGTTGACTAAATATTTTAGTTGATGAAATATGTTTTCATTTAAGTGTCACAGTATGACATCGATCTCCAAAATAAGAAAAAAAATTAAAATAAAATGTGGGACCTCTAGTGACGAGGGGCCTCCAAAAAATTTTTTAAATAAAAGTTAAAAAAAAATAAACAAATAGTTGGGGCCTCTAGTGATGAGGGGCCTCCAAAAAAAATAAAATTAAAGTAAAAAAAAACAATAATACTAATTTGGGGCCTCTTGTGACGAGGGGCCTCCAAAAGGCCTCTAGTGACGAGGGGCCTTCAAAAAAATAAAAAATGTAAGTTAAAAAAATATTTAAATAATTAGTGACCAGGGGCCTCCTTTTTTTCTCCTTTTTTTTTGAGGCCCCTCATCACTAGAGGCCCACAGGCCGCGGCCCGGACGGCCCGGTCGTTAATCCGGCCCTGCTTAGGGAGGGCATTCCCATTAGCTACTCCTCTCCTGTGCTCCTTCCATCTGCTACAAGCAGTATGGAGATGGTTGTGGAGCAAGGAGAGTCTGGTGGCGTGCCAAGACAGACCAACTCTGTTCACTGTGGTTAAACAGATGCTCTACTCCGAGGAGATAGCAGAGGTGGACAGGCTGTACTTGGAGGCGAGAGAGCACCCTGTTGCAGTCAGGTTAGTGCTTAGACAAGTTTGCTTATGTTTAGCTGTACACAGACATTCCCACAATCACACAGCACAGCAGTCTTGCAAATTCGGTGCAAGAAAGTCAGGAGGCTTGTGTTTGCATACTTCATATATTGGCGCTTTTCCACTGCATGGTACCTACTCTACTCTACTCTACTCTACTCTACTCGCTTTAGGTACCTGGTACTTTGTTCCTTTTCCACTGCAGGTACTAAAATAAAGTACTCAGTTTGTCTCCGTGTGGGGAGGCGGGGCTGCTGGTGTACAGCTGAGAGCTCCATAGCTCTGTGAGAGCTCCAGCATAGCTATGTCCGTGAGCTAGTAGGCGCAAGCCAGAGTAAAACACAGTTTTCAATCAATCAATCAATAACAACATTAACGAGACTCTCGTTGTGTCTATTCTGCTAACGCTAACGTTACCTCTCATTGTGTCTATTCTACAAGCGTTAACGTTAGCTAGGCTGTCTATGCTAACGTTAATGTTAGCATTAGGCTAACAAGCTGTAACGTTACCAGTCGCGTCTATTTGCTAACGTTAGCATTAGGTAATAACCGGTTTAAAATGGATGGTGATTACCTCACGTTGTGTCTATTCTACTAGCATTAACGTTACTCATACAAACAATCAATAGCGAGTTATATTGATCACGCTATGTACGATAGCCATGCTAAAACGCTAGCACAACATAAGCTTAAGCCTTAACAAGTCAGCGATCTTTTTGCGAGACTAAACTCTCCGCTCGGTGGCAAATTGTGTTGATGTCGGTTTTGTTTCATCAATAAATAAGGCAGAATACACAGTGACTGTATCCTTTTTTATTGCACTTGTTTCGTGCTGCAAACATACATATGACATTCTACGCGAGCCATTCAAGATGGCGGTTTTCTGTTTTCGTTCAGACTCTCCAAACAGTGACGCGTCTCTCTTCTGACCAATCAGTGGTCTGCAGTTTTTCACGTGACTTTTGTGGTACCAGTTCTACTCGCTTGGCTCGCGCTAAGAACCTCGACAGAGCAGGGACTAAAAAAGTACCCAAAAAGTACCGAAAAAGTACCTGGTACCAGGTACTTTGGTAATAGAAAATCGAAAATACCGAGTAGAGTAGAGTAGAGTAGAGTAGGTACCATGCAGTGGAAAAGCGCCATATGTGTCTACCTCTTCTTGCTGTCATTACATCCATGTATGTGCATCTTCTGTGTTTGTTTCCTTATTTGATCAATTGCAGGTATGAAAAGTACCTGAGGTACATTGAGCGCCTCTACAGTCGCAGAGAGTGCTGGGCACTCAGTTACCGGGGCGCGCGCGGTCTCCTCACCCGGGGAAATAACACAAACAATTATGCTGAAGCAGCGATACGGGTCCTCAAAGACGGGATCCTGCAGATAACCAAAGCCTTCAACCCAGGCCAACTGTTTGACCTCCTGACCTCGAGGCTGGATGTCTATTATGAGGCCTGCATTGTGGATGTTGCCCTCGGACACTGGATGGCGTACCAGAAGAGGATATTCCTTCCCCAAGATAGCAACATCATTGCATCTCAGATTCAGCGGGTACTATATCAAATGCATACTTTTAGAGATTACTGCAGTAACCAGTGCAGATTTAGCCATTGTGTAATGTCCCTTGTATGACTTATGATTTGTATAGTTTGAAGACAACAGGTACGAGGTGAAGGGCTCGGTGACGGAGCCATACATCGTGGACATGGAGATGGAGCTGTGCTCATGCCCGGCAGGACAAACTGGGGCCCGTGTAAACACCTGGCAGCAGTGGCCAAGTTTTACACTGTGGATATGTCCAGCACTTTCCTACCCACAAGTCCATAGATGAGAGCAAAACTGCTCAAATTAACATCAGGAGGTAAAGCTAATACCTTTCTTTTCACAATAAACCATAATAGACCTTTCCTACACTGAATGCAAGTCCCGCCCCCTATTGTTACTGTTGCTATGTCCCACAATTAGAGACGGGGGGAGAATCTCCCATCTGACCAGATCTGCCCTTAGTTCCTTGATTAACTTTCCATAATTGCCGTCATATAATTTTGTTGTGGTGGGAGTGATTACAATGCTTAGATATCGGAATCCAGCTTTGGACCATTTGAACTTGGCCTCATCCTCTAGTTGTGATGGCCACACTGTCATGTCTTCTTCTTATATTCTGTATAATACTATAGGAACCGTCTCCTTGGACTTCCTTCAACCCCTGAGACTTGCTCAGCCAGCATGCCAGTCATTCCAGGGTAAGTAATACCACCCTTGCACACACACACACGCACGCACACACACACACACACACACACACACACACACACACACACACACACACACACACACACACACACACACACACACACACACACACACACACACACACACACACACACACACACACACACACACACACACAAGGGCGGACCTAGCACATTTGGCGCCCTAGGCGAGATTCACCACTGTGTAATTTTTTTTTTTTTGTAATTTTTTTTTTATGGCTTTTGCCTCTTCATAGTTCTCTAACGTTAGTCTGTCTTTCCTCAACGCTCAATTCTATAAACACTTGACCGATACCCATCAATGCACAGCGCTCTAGCATGTTCTGACTGTGAACACCTAAAGCTGAGGCTCAGACCGACCGACCTTTTTAGATTTTTGGCTCATTTTCCCTTATGTTAGAATTTTTTTTATGTAAAAATAATGGTTGCAGATATAGAGGGGGCGCCAAAACTGCACACAGAAAAAAAAAAAAAAAAAAAAAAACTTTTATTTTAATTTTTTTTGGCGCCCCCCTCTGGGTGGCGCTCTAGGCGACCGCCTATATCGCCTGTAGGAAGGTCCGCCCCTGCACACACACACAATAAGATGTGACATACTGTAGTTGTTTATATGCGGGTGTCTTTGTGTCAACAGAAGCCACCCCTGGGCCAAGCAGTACTGGGCCAAGCAGTACTGGGCCAAGCAGTACTAGGCCAAGCAGTACTGGGCCAAGCAGTACTGGGCCAAGCAGTACTGGGCCAAGCAGTACTGGGCCAAGCAGTACTGGGCCAAGCAGTACTGGGCCAAGCAGTACGCCGATGGAACAGGATTTCGAGGAGATGATGTCAGTTATGAGGCGACACAGTTGCGACCCCCTCTTCACTGCTGGACTCAAGGCCATGTCAAAACAGTTTCTGCTGCTGGAGAGAAACCCTTCCGCATTGTCGTCAGCCTACCACACATTCGGCAAGTCCGGGAGCCTGTCGATGAGGAGGGCTGCCGCATTACGGCGAGCTGCAATGCGTCAAGGCCCGATCATTGGCTGCCAGCCAACTGCAGTGGCACGCAGGAAGTTGCCAGCCGGCTCAAGGAGGCGAGTTCAAGCTGGGCGACCTGCGAAGCAACACAACCTGAGCGCGTCGGTGGCTTTGAACATTAGTGGGGCAAAAAAACATTGAAGCTCATAGTGTACTTTCCATGTCATTTACACTTCGATTGACATTGGGTTCGTGTTACTTGCAGTGCTGAATCCCTACGTGTGGCCTGTGTGGACTGTGTGGACAAGTATGTGCGAGAGGCGAGGAGGCTACATAGCTGAGGCAGGTCCCTGCCTGCTTCCAGATTGCATCAACATGAGTGCCATCAGAGAGAGAGGCAGCACCTTCAACCCTGTGACTACCATCAACGTGCAGTCGGAAGCGCGGCGGGTGAAGAAGTGCATGCAACAAGAGCTCAGAATAAGATAAACTAAGATAAGATATTCCTTTATTGATCCCTTTGGGGAAATTCAGGAAAAGGAGAGGGATGAAGTAATAGAATGCATTTGTGTTGTTGCTAATGCGGTACTGTATGGTTGAGTCACAGTCTATAGGCCTACATTGACCATTGACTCTCTGGGTGGAAAGGAATCCCAACCTGAGCATGACATGAGAGCAAAATGGCCCCCCGTATGAATAGGGTCAATATGTACACTTTCCCCTGAGGGTGGAAAGGAATCCCAACCTGAGCATGACACAAGAGCAAATCTGCCGCCGTGTGAATATGGTAAATTAGAACATGCGTTGTCTTGTCTTGACTCACTGTTACTAACATTCGCTCTATTAAAACAACAACTGTGATATATCTCCTGCATCTTCTCACCGGTCTCTCATCTCGCTAGTGAGTTCAAGGGAAAGCTTCAAGTACAGGAAGGAGACATTATAGACTTTTGCAACACAGTCAGTCACGCAGGTTTCCATAGGCGTATATGTCACACTGCTATAGTACGTAGCATCAATGGACTTGGAACTCCTATTGTACATTTGACTGCTTTTAATCCTTGCCAACTATTTACTGACTCATTTCTGTCTGTGTGACCCATTGTCTGGCAGTCCTGCTGAATATTTAGCTCTGCAAACACATGTAACTACTTCAGTTAGCTTATTCAATTGGGTTAAAGGGTAAATTGTTAAATGATTGTATTTGTAAAATGACATTACATCTCCATCTGGTAGTCTATTGAAGTGGATTCCCAAGCTGTCCTGTTCTGCTCTGCTCAGAACCGGGTTGGTTAATACTCTCTGCGTTGTGTCTATATCTCTTAAGCTCTGGGAATTACTTCTGTTCAAACTGAGCGGTGCAGGCAGAAGGAATTAGGAGGAAAGGTAGTATAACAGCTGTTTAATCAAAGTTAAGAATGTATACAAATTACAAGTGAAGAAATGGATTCTGTAATGATATAAGGGTACTCAAGTACTATGCCACTGATCCCTTATACCAGACTAATATTACAGTAAAGAGAATGCTAGTTGATAAAATGGTTGAAAGTCTTTGTTCTCTGCTTGATAACAAAGAGTTGGTTTTTCCCTCCAAAAAGTTCCTTTGTGTTCTGCTCCTGCTTCCTTGTGGATGAGATGGTGAAGGAGGTCTTGTCGTGTCGGTTGGGTTGTTCCGAGTCCTTCTTCCCCCCATCACACCCCATTATATCCCCAAGGCCCAGTGTCTCGGAGTGATGACATCATCACCTTCTTTCCTCCAATGCCAGGCCGGCTAAGCTTACATTTGAAATTAGGGGTGTGGCTTAAGGCCACCCCTCTTCACTTTGTTTTTGCCCAGAGAATATTTTCCCTGTATTTTTACTTAAACACATTACTTGAATACTTTGATGAACCTCAAGATATATTGATTACATAAACACAGATAATCATACTTAAACACATTACTTGTACAAATTACAATAATACAGTTTTAGTATGACTTCATAATTATTACCACAATGTAAACACTTTTAATTATATTTTGTGTGTGTGTGTCTATGTGTGTCTGTGTGTGTGTGTGTGTGTGTGTGTGTGTGTATGTGTGTCTATGTGTGTCTGTGTGTGTGTGTGTGTCTATGTGTGTCTGTGTGTGTGTGTGTGTGTATGTGTGTGTGTAAATGTGTGTGTGAGTGTGTGTGAGTGTGTGTGTGTGTGTGTCTGTGTGACTAAAGCTTCCTGCCCCCCACCCCTGAGCCCAGGTGGCTGATTGCGTTTAGCTGTTTACCCACCCCCACATTGTAAACAGTTCCCACAGATCACAGGATACAGGCTGTTGCCCACACTTTGTATGCAAATTCACCAAAAGGGCAGAGTAATCTAATCACCAGAAGCCACCAGAAGCATATATTCGGTTGACTTTACTATTGCAGCTGTTATCTCTAAATATAACCCCTTAGTTTGATTGTTGTTCCATTTTGACTGTTTCTTTAAGACTTTTACACAACAGTTTGATTAGATCTTTGATGATCTATGTTGGGATTTTACCACAGTTCCCCACTTGGATAGTTTACCTATCCTTAATATGTCAAACATAGATATCAATCTCTACACACTACTATCTAGATAACACTTAAGACATTTTAAATCATATTAGGATAAAATATATATGGTTTGCCACACTCAGATCCTAAAATTCAAATGAGCAATTTCAGTTTTTGTGATCGTGTGTACAGTCTTTAACAACTTGTTCTCGTACCAAGATCAATTTCCATTGGTCTCAACTGTGAGTTGTCAAATTCTGACTTGGAGCATTGAGGAGGGGGGTCTATGTTTTCTAGATTTGACCCGGCCTCCTCTTTATTGCTCAGAGCTGGTGCAGTATCACGACTGCTGGGTGCAACTCCCCATTCTGGGAGGTGGAATTTAGAAAGCAAATTGCCTTTCTCATCACACTCCATCTTCTGTCGAGCACATCTTGACTCGTGTTGACCTCTATTAGGGGGTAGGACCCCCTGCTGTATTGCTGGTTCAGTTGAACCCGGAGCTCTTTCCTCGGGTGTCGCTGTCACGGCTGTGAGGAGGTCATCGCTGGCTGCCCAACCCCCGTTGACCCTCGGATTAGTGGAAGAGGTTTGTTTCTCCTCCCCTCCGCCTGGTCGTTGATAGGGGCGATAGCAGCTCCACCCCTTCGCTTGTTGACCCCCTGGTCAATAGTTGAGGCCTTGCTTCTGTTGACAGCCGGAGTTGTTGCTGAGGCCTAGCCGCCTGTCTCCTCGTTGGTTGCCTGTCGTTTCCCTCTGAAGCCTCAAGACTCGGTCACTGCGTTGGCCGAGACTCTCCCGGCCCGAGAGGTAGGCGTCTCCTGGTTCTCTGCAGTGTTGTGGTTCCCCATGGAACCGCTGGGTAGACACTAGCCAGTGTCCTGGATCAACAGTACCGATGGAGTCCTTGTCTTCCTTGTACCACACTCTGATGACTGTTGTCTCCCCAATCTCCCATCCGTATCCTGCAGTGAATATATATCGCTTCGGGGGACAGTGCAGGTCACTTCTACCACAACAATTGATTGAGAATCCATAATTTTCCTCCCTCAGACTCTCTTTACTGGTCTGAGCTTTGACAACTTTCTTTTCCAAATCATTTATCTATATATTTCATGGCTTTTAGATCAAAAAATTTCAAAATTCTGAAAAATTCACATGGCTCTCATTATATTATGCTGTCAAAACAGTATACTCCTCCACCTCTCGATGTGGAATACACATTCAAACATCGTTACCTTCGTCCTTTGAACAGCCGCACCCGGACCGGACGGTCAGCACTGACACATCCACTCTCCCAGTAACCTGTGTGTATGGCAACAAATCACAGTCCGCCTTAAACACACATCTTCCACACCACAAGCCAATTATCAATTGCACATGTTCACACCCTACACAAGACTAATTTGGCCAATAGCGACCAAACCTATTGAGCTTCATTAATGTACAGAGAATCATGCTTCCCAACCCTTTCACCAATCACGACACACCCCCAGCCCCTAAAAACCGGGTATTCAATGGGCGGAGAACAAAAATCCATAACTAGCTCATGTTTCTTCACTTTGTTCCCAGTCCATTTTACAGACATATACTACCCCGTCCTGATGTGTCTAGATCACTCCCAGCTTGCCAGGTACCCTAAGAAAAAATATACAGAAAGAAAGAAAACAGAAAACAAAACACACAAAGAAAAATCATGCCAAACCAATAAATGAAAAAATAAACCAAACTTGTGAGCTTTTTCTTTTTTCTTCTGAGCTCATTTTTAACCTATCATCTAGAGGCTTATGCACCCCCGTATTAACTAAGAAACAAAAAGGGAAATCAAATGAATAAACAAAATGAACGCTCCCGGCCTAAGTCAGGAATTGCTCGTAACACACTAGAAAAGAGAAGTAAAAATAAAAGTAAATAAACACCTATCCTATTGCTCATAACTGTTAATACGCTTCTATCAATACTATAAAATACTAGAAACAACTATGAGTCTTTTTAATTTCTTAATCATGCAGTCCACCCTTTGATCAATCTGAATGTTGACCAAGCATGGATAATTTACTGATCACTAGCTGCCGCAGTGTCACATCATCACACTGTCTAATATTGATTAACTGTTTAACATAATTTGATCCTCTTGTTAGTCTGATTAGTTCATGCATTTGTCAGTCACTCATACATCCGTTTTTAGTAACTTTCATTCATAATCTAATCACCTAACACCTCTATTTATTTTTTATTCTATTTTTATTCTAATCTAATTAGGAGCATATTTTATCATTCAATATATCCCACCTCTACCCTAGTCAGTTGCATATATTTTTATTCTGCCGGTGGCCTCTGCAGACATGACCTTTGAAAATGACCTTTCACTCCACAGATCCAACAACACTGGCGGTCTCCCCCGGGTTGTGGGACCCGGTGGGTCAGTCGCCTGTGACCGGATGACACTGGGGTCATCGGGCCCCGAGCATGTCCTGGCGGTATGCCATCATCGCCATGGTTCCCTGGAGCCTGTTCGGAGGAGAAAGCCACGTGTGATGAAATGTGTCCGAGAGTCCCACACGTCCAACACTGCACCCGCCGCACACGGTAGCCATTCGGATTCCTGCCTCTGCCTCCACCTCTTCCTCGTGGTTGCCACCCCGTGGGTGGTCCTATTGGGGTTTGTTGTTGTTCCGGCACAGGACCCCCTTGTGGCCCCAACTGGGCCCGTCTCTGGCCATCTGGTTCCCCATTGGAACCTGTCTCCCCTCCGGGCTGTGTGGACTGGATTAGGCCTTGGAGATAGTCCACTACCTGTCTAGCCTCGGCTAGCTGTTGTTCGAGAGGGAGGCACGTCTTTAACTGGCAGTCATCTGCAACGGACACTTCAGCGTGGATCGACTTGGGTAATACAGTTGTCTCTGGGTCGCTTGCTGCAACGACTCCCTGTGGCGGAGTAAAAGACATTATTTCCAGTCCCTCCGTCACACTGGACACTAGAGGGGAGTCGATCACATTCCAGTCAACCAAGTTAACGTCCAATTCGGTCAATGTAATGTCTGCAGAGGTCATCGGCATTATCTTGATTTGGGTACGCATTCTATACCGGCCTCCTTTAACCACAAGGTTCTGTAATGGCCTGAATATCTTTGGCCATCTTTTCGTCACTTTTATTGTGACATCTCCAGTCGTTGAAATAGACAGATTGTCTACCCTTTCTATGGTCAGTGCATCTAACCCTCCGGTTGCTCCTATCTGTGTATTTTCCATTCTCACCTTTCTTCAAACACTCGTAACGTCACCGTTTGGAAAGCAAGTTTCTCTGTATTCAAACTATTTTTACCAAACTTGAGTTAATTTCACTCACACTTCTATATTGGTGTAAACAGGAATTGATAACTCGCTCTTGTGATACTATACCCCCTGACTGTCAACAGTCCCTTTGATTTCCCTGTTGGGGTTCGGAATTGTCAGCGCTGGCCATCCGTCCTGGAGCAGCTGTGAAGAGAGAAGCAAAAAATACACTTAATTATCAGTGACATTTCCCATTCACAATCCATCATTTGTCTTTAAGCATGGAATGTCGGGCATCTCCTATACTAAGATCACTTGAGAGCATTTGTGCAATTTTCGTTTTTGATTTATCAATGACACAGCCTTAATCTTTCTCAGTTGTCTCCATCGGAAAACCAGACTCTCAATCCTGTTGTCATGATCCTCCTTAATACAACTCCGGGGAACTTATTTTGCACCAGCCTCCTCCTTCTGTTGGTCAATCAGAAATTTGTTATTTACAGCCTATCATTTCTAAACATCTGCATTGGACATGGTAATTTAGGTGCATAATCTCACTTTTACTCTAATTGTTCTTTGCAAATGACTATGTGTATGTGTAACTATATTTATTTCTGTCCGTGAAAGCCTAACAATGTATTCCGCTCATATTACATTATACATCTCAGTAACATACATATTTTCCATTCATAATTTCTCACACAGTTACTATATTTCCCCCGTAACACCTAACCCCTTAGGTGTTAAAACGCGCTTCTCACGAGAACAGAAATCAATTTTCAGTGTCTTATGTCACTGAAGTCCCCGTGCATTTAGAACAGTGTCACACAACCCGTTCATAACCACAGGCCGCCGACACCATCCCCACATTGAAAATCCTGCCGACCAATGACATCCCACTGGTCAACCTAACTTGTAGCCCACGGCGTCCCCCTCCAGCTTGCAATCCTGGAGCGTGACACCCCGGGCTTCCCACTCAAGGATATCCAAAACTCATTCCACTCACAACCACTGCCACACACATCCCGCACCCCTGATACCACTCAACCACCGTAACCAGTCACCCAAATACCCACACACAATATAATCCGACGCGCGTAGTGTGGCAGCGAGCCTTTGACGAGTGCACGTATAGCGCACCCCCGTTAACGCGCGGTGGCAGACAGCGAGCCCACCCCCGCCACGACGTTTAGCAGTCCCCGTACCCCTGGTAAAATGAAAAATGTGCGCAGTGTGACAGCGAGCACCGACGAGTCGCACACAGCGCATCCCCGTCAAAGCGTGGAGGCAGACAGTGAGCCACGACGAACTGTCTACCCACACCCCCATCGCAGGCGCAGCCGAGCAGAGTAATCATGCTCCGACTTACGGCCCACCAACATGAACGCCACGGAGCCCCCGCCGTACCAGCCGGAGCTTGTCCAAATGCAAGGAAAGAAGTACGAGCGCCTTGTCGAACAAAGCGTAGCGCCAACGCAATACCACTGCCAGCACTAGAAATTCCCTAAAAACAACAATAAAACTGAATAAGTCCCAAACTCAACCTACCGCCTTTGAACCCTACAGTAAACAGCAATAAACAATATACCTAGCACTACACCGCGTTTGAAACCCATAAATTTTTTTTATATACAGGCCCAAACTAGGAGAGAAAGAGAGAGCGTTTCGGGGGGGCCGAGAGGGGGGAAATATATGGAAGAGAGGCGGTGTGGGAATGAGGGGAGTGAGTGAGAGGGGGGGGGGTAAGAGAGAGAGAGAGAGAGGGAGGGAGAGGGAAAGAGGGGGGGAGGTGAGAGGGAGAGGGAGAGAGGGGGGAGGTGAAAGGGAGAGGGAGGGAGGAGGGTGAGAGAAGGAAAGAAAGAGAGGGGGGGGGTGAAAGAGAAAGAGAGAGAGAGGGAGGGGAGGTGAGAGGGAGAGGGAGAGAGGCGAAAAGGGAGAGGGAGGGAGGAGAGGTGAGAGGGAAAGAAAGAGAGGGGGGGGTGAAAGAGAAAGAGAGAGAGAGGGAGGGGAGGTGAGAGGGAGAGAGGGGGGAGGTGAAAGGGAGAGGGAGAGAGGGGGGAGGGTGAGATAAGGAAAGAGAGAGAGGGAGGGGGGGGGGTGAGAGAGAGTGTACGAGGGGGAGGGGGGGCCAAGGCCCCACAATCCACCGCCAGATTAAAACACAACAATCCAACCTCACTTTACCAGCACACTAACCCCCTAATGAAAACGTTCTGTGAGCAGAATCCAAAAATATCCATCCTGTCCTCTTCCGCCCCCTATCGTATTCCTAAATAAACTCCACCCTCCCCTTAACAATGGACGCTTGGTGCCCTCCCAAGATGGACGCCGGCGCCCCTGCTAAGATGGACGCCCCCTCGCGAGACATCCCGAGAGCCCCGTCATGCCATGACGTCAGCACAGTTAGCTTAGCTTCGTTAGCCACGTCGCGGGCCGTCAGACCGCGCACCCTTACGACGTCACAACCGGCGACCATTTTAGCCGTTAGCGCGGCTAGGTAGCATTAGCTTAGCTTCACCCATGATCCCATAAAAACACTTCCCAACGACCCATCGACCCGTCCCGCCGCGCGGGCCGTCCCCTCGCAATGTTAATATAACACCACAGTCCCCACAACAGAATCCTATTTCCCTCAAAACGCCAGTGTAGTGATCTAAATAGAAATATAAAAACATAACAGCAAAACACTAGTTTGACCCCTCTGTCGTCATCACCGGCGAGCTTAGAACGACTTCCGGGTCGGGTCCCCGCAACATATAATCCCATTTCCCTAAAACATTATATAGCCATTTTATCCGCCACGAATATGAAAACTTTTAAGTGCCTTACACATCCCCGTAATCGCAAGACACTATCGATCGACCTTATACATTTGACCCTATGCCTATTTGTCCTGCCGTATCCTCCGGCGCCTCAGAGGCTAATACAACAGCTAACTGCTGCTGCGTTCCATGGGCCCCGGAAAACCGGCGTTATCCTTACATTTCCCCACGGCCAACCGGTGACTTAAATTACATAATAATACAACTATACTCTCACACGTACCACCAATCACTCCTAACCATAGCCATTCGCCAACTAACTATAGCCATTCGCCAACCATACATTCATACACGCTTCCTAACACAAATAAAAAATACAAAATCAGTATTTACGCACATTACCGTCTCTCGAACGCCGCACAGCAGCGCGACTAGTAAACACCAGACTAAACGAAATCGCACACACTTCCATACTGCATGTTTAAGCTTACCATATCGTTTCCTATAGCTTTTTAATCGACTTTTCATTAAGTACTATTTTTTGTTACAGCCTAACGCAGTCTAATTAACACGCCTGCTGTGCACAAGGTTAAACTAGACCCTTTGGTCTGCCGCGCACGTACCATGGTTTAACCCTGAGCACGAATCCAGACCCCGCTTTTATCAAATAGCCACGTATAGCCCTGTAACTCCGACTCGCCACCCCCTGGTTCCGAAGGTTCCACTATACTCACCCGCTCAATCTGTATGTTCTGAATGGTAACAGCGCTCCGTTTTCTCTTCCCATATTCTCCGTGCTTAAGCTCTACTTTAGAACATACAACGTACCCCATTTACAGAGCTGCGCTTACCAGCCAGAACATACAAATCATTCCTTAATAACCGCGCCTCCTGACCCAAGCATCACCTACTAGGGATCCGGTAATCTCTTGGGCAGCGCACCTATCGCCCGCACACAGGGCTATTGTGGTCCCCTGGCCTGGAGAACCTTAGCCTGTCGCGATACGACGCCCATAACCTATCTCGCGAACCAGTCCGGCGGTGTCGACCTCCACCATAACTGACTTGAATGTCCTGAATGGCAACGGTGCTCCGTTTTCTGCTTCTAGCTCTACCATAGAACATACCACGCACGCCGTTCATAGAGCTGCCCTTTCCAACCAGAACATTCAATTCAATTATTTTTCTACTTCATGCTTACATGAGGTTAAATTCTTAGCAACCCCCTCCATGGTTCGAATAGAGCACTCAAATACATCATCACACTCACCTCTTAGTAACTTCTCCAGTCACTTGAAGACGATCGATCGATCAGTTGTTTTCCTCGTTGACCGGCGTGAAGAAAGAGGAAAAAAAAATTTCTTTTGTTGTGGTTCAAAACGAGCGCTTCTAATTCTAGGGTTCGGCACCAAAATGAAGTGGATTCCCAAGCTGTCCTGTTCTGCTCTGCTCAGAACCGGGTTGGTTAATACTCTCTGCGTTGTGTCTATATCTCTTAAGCTCTGGGAATTACTTCTGTTCAAACTGAGCGGTGCAGGCAGAAGGAATTAGGAGGAAAGGTAGTATAACAGCTGTTTAATCAAAGTTAAGAATGTATACAAATTACAAGTGAAGAAATGGATTCTGCAATGATATAAGGGTACTCAAGTACTATGCCACTGATCCCTTATACCAGACTAATATTACAGTAAAGAGAATGCTAGTTGATAAAATGGTTGAAAGTCTTTGTTCTCTGCTTGATAACAAAGAGTTGGTTTTTCCCTCCAAAAAGTTCCTTTGTGTTCTGCTCCTGCTTCCTTGTGGATGAGATGGTGAAGGAGGTCTTGTCGTGTCGGTTGGGTTGTTCCGAGTCCTTCTTCCCCCCATCACACCCCATTATATCCCCAAGGCCCAGTGTCTCGGAGTGATGACATCATCACCTTTTTTCCTCCAATGCCAGGCCGGCTAAGCTTACATTTGAAATTATGGGTGTGGCTTAAGGCCACCCCTCTTCACTTTGTTTTTGCCCAGAGAATATTTTCCCTGTATTTTTACTTAAACACATTACTTGAATACTTTGATGAACCTCAAGATATATTGATTACATAAACACAGATAATCATACTTAAACACATTACTTGTACAAATTACAATAATACAGTTTTAGTATGACTTCATAATTATTACCACAATGTAAACACTTTTAATTATATTTTGTGTGTGTGTGTCTATGTGTGTCTGTGTGTGTGTGTGTGTGTGTATGTGTGTCTGTGTGTCTGTGTGTGTGTGTGTGTCTATGTGTGTCTGTGTGTGTGTGTGTGTGTATGTGTGTGTGTAAATGTGTGTGTGTGAGTGTGTGTGTGAGTGTGTGTGTGTGTGTGTCTGTGTGACTAAAGCTTCCTGCCCCCCACCCCTGAGCCCAGGTGGCTGATTGCGTTTAGCTGTTTACCCACCCCCACATTGTAAACAGTTCCCACAGATCACAGGATACAGGCTGTTGCCCACACTTTGTATGCAAATTCACCAAAAGGGCCGAGTAATCTAATCACCAGAAGCCACCAGAAGCATATATTCGGTTGACTTTACTATTGCAGCTGTTATCTCTAAATATAACCCCTTAGTTTGATTGTTGTTCCATTTTGACTGTTTCTTTAAGACTTTTACACAACAGTTTGATTAGATCTTTGATGATCTATGTTGGGATTTTACCACACTATATTAATGTCTTGGTTTTACCTTCACTTTATGAACAATGCCCAGTAACTTTTTTCGTTGTTGTATAAAGTTGGCATTAGTCATATTATTTTTGTTGTTTTTTTTCTTTTTCATATTGTGTTCAACTTTACATGAGTTGCTTGAGGATACTGCAGGCTACCAGTACATCCATCGACATGAATGGATATTATGCCACAGCCGTGTTGCAGTCAGACATGATGGTGGATGAAACGGATGTATGTAGATGGTGAACAAAGCAGACTTTGTGGGGCATTTGAGGTGTTTACCATTACCAAACAGGGAACAGCTGTGGTGTTGTAATGGCAACATTAAACTGAAAGGCTGAGACCATCCGGTACATGTTTCTATTGTTCATGGGCGTATTATGGGGTATGTTTTATTGCGAAAATACTGTAGGTTTGTTTGTTCAAAGGTTGTTCAAATGGAATGTTTGAGGTTGAGGGGTTATAAAATAGGCTAATCTGAGATTTATACAATTGATTTAGCTATAACAGTCTCCCCTGTTCAGACCTCTGGTGAGTGTACTGAATTAATAAAAAGTCACCTTCAAAGTAATGTGTGTCTTCAATTATTTTAATTATGCAGCAAATGCCCAATCAGTGATCCAAATGTAAACCACAGGGTATAGTCTCCACCACCAGAAACAATAAGAAATTAAGGAGACTGGTTGATTGACTTCTTGATACAAGGACTACATTGACTAGACAACATGTAACTATAAGTTTTAATTGTAATTGCTGTATTGTGTGACCAGGGTTTGTTTACTTTGGTAATTGTATGTTTTGAGCTGTACTGTACTGTACCTGTTGTGAAGGATCAGATTAAACCGAATATGTATATTTATTTATATATATATATTTAATTGTATTTGTATATCGTTTGATATCCCCTGTATATTCCTTGTACAATATGCATTGAATATCCCCGTTTCTACTAAACAGCCCATAATAGTTTCATTCTACCATTGGACGAGAACCTGGCGCCAGGTTGCCATACCCCTAGGTCCAAGTTCAATCGTGCCGCCTAACATGTCGAGGCAACCCCCGGTTCCGCGCAGTAATATGCCGGGCGAAATACGAATGGTACTATTTGTTCATAGCGCATATATATATGGCGCTCGTAAAGTAGAACTTTCTTTTAGTCCAGTTCTTTACCCTCCAACAGAGTGACAGACGCAAAAGCCTCCCCACGACCCACGTGCGGTGTAGTAGGGCCTACTTGGCCCAGAATAGGCATTGAGATATCGTGTAGATTAATAGTTGAATGGTCATAGTTTGGCACCATACCGTCGAGTTGGACGTATTCTATTAAGCTAATAATAGTCTATTTATGTATGGTGCATCGTTCGGTTCGAGTTCTACAGTTATCAGTACCCCCATCGTTCCTGACGTTATCTGGACGCTTATCCAGGCTGGTCAGACCCCTAGTGGTGATTGCATCCGAGGAGCTCCGGGTCAAGAGCGACTGGACCTGTATATTGGATTACTCTACCCGACGACGGCGAGCCTTCCACGGCTCTTGGATTATGCTTTGTGTGCTTTGATTATTCCATGGATAAAGGCCAACACTGTCGAGTGTTGAAATTACCCCCCGGAGAGGACTCCAGGTGAGGCGGCGCTCTACACGTGAGGTCGCACCACGTCTCTCCGTTGTGGACCGGCAGATACCGTTCCACAGAGGGTCCAGCTGTATTCGTCTGCGGCCCGAGGTTCTGTGGGCACTGTGTCTAAGACTTTGGATTCTCCCAAGACACCGTCGGCCAGATGGGATACCGCCAGCGGCTTCTCTAACCCCCCCCTCCTACTGTCTTACAACCAGCGGGACCCCCCCCCCCCCCCCTTAGTGTATCCAGCTATAATCATTTAAGTACCATCGCTATCGTTTCCTAAATATTCCAGGTTGTATACTTACTCCCTGCGCAACCAGAGATTGGACATTCAATGTTGATTTACCTACGAATACTCATTTGCCATAAAAGTGCATATTCAATATTTCAAATCATAAATGTAATTAAGTGAATGTTGTATACACCTTTTGCTGTATTAAATATTCGATTTGGTACATTTGTGTTGGTTCGTTTCATCAGGTGGGAAAGTGTTCATCATACTTATATCTTGTACTGGGTGGCCAGAAGTTAAAGTACATGAGGTAGTGGTATTAAATATCATATCTAACAATACAGTCAGGGAATTGTACCCCTCAGCTACAATTGGTCCTTCGAGCCGGAGGGTAACTAGTGTAATATTAATATAGTGTTATTAATATCGAAATGGCCTATGATGAACACTCCACGAAACGATCCTAACCTAGAACGCCCGCGGCGCAGACGACAGACACCTCAGTACTTAGAGGCTTACACTGTCAGTCAACTACCTAGCCTTCGACAAACGGTAAACGTGGTAAAAGTAGAAAGTAAAATTATGTCTGACCTTAACGACCAGGTTTCCCCGACCACAGAGGCCCTAGTAGGTCCTAATGTAACTGACCAAGCCCACGGTGGGGACCAGGAGGGAATTGACATGCCTTTACCCCCCGCCACTACTAAAGAAGTAGTCCCCGACACGCCCCGGGAGGAAGACAACCCTACAGAGAGAGAACTCTGCACGGAAGAAGAAGAGGAGAGCGCCGAGGAACTAGAGCTCCAGGACTCCCCAACGAGTACCCCCAGGAGCGGTTCACGCAGGAGCGGCTCACCTCCACTACCGCCTTCCCCCAGCGAAGCGGAGAGGATACTACAACAGGCGTTCCTCGTCAGCCTGACAGCCTCTACCGAACGCGATCGGCTCCAAGCACAGACGCTTAGCGAGCGCGAACGTCTCCAAGCCCAGGCGACCAGCGAGCGCGAACACCTCCAAGCACAGCAACGGAGCGAAGAACAGCGCACAAGTCTGGAGATGAGACGCTTCCAGATGGAAGAGAATATGGCAAGAGACCGGGCCGACGCCCAGCGCGCCGCTGCCGGTGCCCAAAGAGACGCAGAGCGCGACAGACTACAAGCGCAACTAATAGAGCAGCTAATCAAAAGGACAACTCCCTCTCCCTCCGCCAGGGGCTCAAGGAACTCGTCGAGACAGCAGTCAAGAGCAGCGTCACCGCAACGAGCAAGCGACCCTGAACTTGACCAACAGACCGAGTCTAGACCCCCCGCAGACCCCCTTCCCATACCGGTCCAAGCGAGACCCAGCTACAAGGAAGGAGCGGCCTACACTGCGGAGAAGCTAAATAAACGATTACAAGATCTGGAAGATTTGATAGAAGAAGAAGAGGGAGAAGAGGAGAACCAAGCCCGACGACAGCACAGTACTCCACCGGACCAGGAGGTCCCATACAGTCCAGGCTATACCCCCGCGGCGCTGCGCTACAGACCCCCGACTCTATTTACGGGTGAGCACGACGCACGACCAGCCCCGAGGAACAGTACCTGGACCAGCGGGCCATGGTACCCTGCCAGTACCAGCCCACAGCGAGGCGCAAGAGGGGACTCGCCCAGGAGGTCTCTCCCCCAACGCTCGCCGATGTATCAGCCATCCACGGCGTCATACAACGCCACGCCGTCATTCCCAGACTTCGCCTATGAGAGTCGAGCACAGTACACGGAGCTCCGGATGTGTTTAGAGACAATGATGGTGGATGTCGCTGATGAACGCCACAAGTATGCAATATTATTGAAGCACCTGAAAGTACCGCGAGCGCACAATATAGCGCTAGCCTATGCTACCTCCTCGACCCCATACACAGCGGCCCTTGCAGCGCTGGATCAAAGATATGGACGTATATGGGATTACGTAATCCAGGAGATAAGGCATATTGAGCGCCTACCCCCAGCCACAGACAATCGCTTACTAGACGACCTGTCAATCAAAGTGCAGTCCCTGGTGGGGATGCTGGGAGCTCAACGGGAGAAGGGCAGGCATGAGCTGTACGGCAACTCTAACGTTGAGAGGATTTTGGAGAAGCTGCCACCCGCAAGACAGGAGCGCTTTCGGCGGCAGAGGGACTACCGAGATCCCGACGGCCCCGAGCCATCCCTCCTTGATCTGGCCGACTTCCTGGCGAGAGAGGTCAGCAGCTTACGACTGGACACCTTCGGGCGGAGCACGCCAAGCTCCAGAGAGGGACCCAGGAGAATAAGTGATGGAAGAAGATCGGTGACTGTCATGCACCAATCAGAGTCAGTACCGAGCAGTAAGAGTCACAGCACCCCCTCGAGAAAGGAGAAGTGGAAGATAGCGTGTCCCTACTGTGAGAAAGAACACTGGCTGTCACAATGTGACTCATTCACAAAGATGAATGCAGAAGAAGTGAGCCAATGGATAAAATCCAACCGGCGCTGTTATCGATGTGCGCGGCCCCACATGGCAGCCGAATGCCGCCTAAAGAAAAGGTGCAGCCGGTGCGATGGAGCCCATCTAGATATACTACACGATAGTAACGGAAGACGGCCTATACCTGCACCACGGAGCGGCACCAAGGCAAGTGTCATGTACATTGACCCCGCCAGCAGCAACGGAGCTCAAGTGCTCTTAAAGGTAGTCCGTGTGACATTGAGCTACCAGGATAAAGTCATGGACACTTACGCCGTCCTTGATGACGGGTCAGAGAAGACCCTTCTGCTCGCCTCCGCTGCGACTCAGCTGGGACTGCGGGGGAGCAAGAACGAAATGACGATTCGGACAATAAGAAGAGATTTAAAGACGATAAAGGGCGAGAATGTCTCCTTCACTATCGCAGCCAACGGGCAGCCAGAGCGACGGTACAAGATCACAAATGCTTTCACCAGCCAAGAAATAGGACTCTCGCAGTACACCTACCCTGTCACCAAGTTGATGGATAAATATGTGCACCTGCGCCAATTACCTATCCCGCTCATAGACGGCGCTACCCCGACCCTGTTGATAGGCTCCGACCATGCAGAACTCATAGTCCCGATTGACCGGGTCCATACAGGCCCCCGAGGCTGTCCTGCAGCAGTCGAGACCCGCCTAGGATGGACATTACAAGGCCCCCTTGCTAAATCTCTCAACCGAACCGCAGCCACTAGCTGCTTCCACTCCAGAACGACAGAAGAAGACACCACTCTCCTGCAGCATGTCGAGAGGCTATGGACCCTAGAGACAATGCCCTTTAAGAACGAAAAGAAAGACATTCGCTCTAAAGAAGACATTTACGCCATCCACCTAATCGAGCAGGGGACAAAGAGAGTCACAGTCGGCGGAGTGATGAGATACGCAACTCCACTCCTGAGGCGAGAGGGAATGCCCCCCTTTCACGCAAAGAAAGACGCCACGGAGCGCTATCTACTGAACACAGAGCGGCGCCTAGCCAAAGACCCCGCTCAACAGAGTGTGTACCGAGCTGAGATTGAGAAGCTAATCACAGCGGGACACGTAACAAAGATTGACATTAAAGAGGCCGATCAGACGACCGAATCATGGTACGTGCCGCATCACAAGGTCCATCACAATGGCAAGGATCGCATTGTGTTTAACTGCAGCTACCAGATCGGATCCCAAAATCTGAATAAAGAGCTCTTGCCCGGCCCCACACTCGGCCCCTCCCTACTAGGCGTGCTACTGCGCTTCCGCCAGGACAAGGTGGCTATAAGCGGGGATATCAAAGGGATGTTCTTGCAAGTGAGACTAGTAGAGGAGGACAAGCCTCTGCTACGGTTCCTATGGAGAGAGAAGATCGGAGATGAGAACCCATCCATCTACCAGTGGGAAGTACTCCCCTTCGGAACCACATGCAGCCCGTGCTGTGCTACATTTGCACTACAGAAACACGTCACAGAGGACCCAGCAGCAGATGAAGAGGTCCAACACAGTGTGAAGAACAGTTTCTACGTAGACAACTGTCTACAAAGCGTCTCGACTCAAGAAGAAGCCGAGGCTCTCCTAATCAAGTTACGCGCCTCCCTAATCAAAGGAGGCTTTGATCTCAGGCAGTGGGCCAGCAGTGACCCGCACGTATTGCGCAGCCTCTCCTCCGCAGACAAGGCTGCCAGCAGCGAGACCTGGATGGCGACAATCCCAGGAGAAGCCCAAGAAATGACACTAGGATTAGTCTGGCGCTTCAAAACAGACTCGCTCCACTATAGACACAAACCCCTGACCACGGAGCAGGGAAGGTCGACGGCGATACCGACCACCAGACGGAGTGTGTACAGAACACTCACCAGACAATATGACCCGCTGGGATGTATTCTACCTTACACCACCAGGGCAAAGATGATTGTACGAGCACTATGGGACAAGGACCAGGGCTGGGACGACCCAATACCCGCACACCTTGCCTCAACATGGAGAGAGTGGGAGGCCTGTACGTTAATGCCAAGCAAGCAGTGCAAAAATGCTTCCGCATTCGTCACCGCACGCTAGTGCGGTAAAGCGCCCTTCTTTTCAGACAAATGCTACCGTGCGTGCACCGGCGGCGGCGTGCTCGCTCAGGTGCGTGCGTGCGCCGGCGTGCTCGCGCGAGGTGCCCGCGCATGCGACACGAGCGGAGCTCAATATATATAAGTCACCGCCCCTTATTCAGTATCCAACAAATAGCTCAATTGGCAAGGACACATGGCTGTGGATCCTATGGCTTGTTTGCTGGCGAGTTCGAATCCCATCGAAAATATTTTTTAACGTGATTTTTTTTTAACGTGTATTCTTTCGCCGATTAAGGTTAGGCATTGTTTCGGAGTTGGTTAAGGTTAGAACGGTTAAGTTTAGGCGCTGTTAAGGAGCTGGTTAAGGTTAGAGTTTGTCAAAGAGAATGGCAATATAATTTCTATGGTTAAGGTTAGGCATGGTTAAGGTTAAGGTTAAGGTTAGGCATTGTTTCGGAGTTGGTTAAGGTTAGAACGGTTAAGTTTAGGCGTTGTTAAGGAGCTGGTTAAGGTTAGAGTTTGTCAAAGAGAATGGCAATAGACAGCCTATTTCCGCGAAAATGAAAGGCGCATTACTGCATGCCACTACGGTAAATTTTTGCACTGCTTGCTTGGCATAAAGCTACACGCGAGTGGGAGACGGAACTCCGCTCACTCCCAGGTGTCAATATACGCCGCAGCTACTTCCCATCCACAGTGAGGCCAGAGACATGCGAGATTGAGCTACACGTCTTCAGCGACGCCTCCGAAGTAGCCTACGGATCGGTTGCCTATTTGCGTGCCCAAGAGATGGGAGGAGAGATACACACTGCTTTCATACTGGCCCGCTAATGAATAGCCCCACGTAAGCAACAATCTATCCCACGTCTAGAGCTCTGCGCAGCCCTCGCAGGAGCGCACCTAGCCACGTTAATCCAACGTGAACTCACCATTCCGGTGCATAGAACAATCTTGTGGTCAGATTCCACGACAGTACTCACATGGATTAAGTCTGATTCATGCAGATACAAAGTCTTTGTGGGAGTCAGAATCACCGAGATTCAAGAATTAACAGAAGAAGCAAGCTGGAGGTATGTGGATACCAAACACAACCCAGCTGACGTCATCACCCGGGGAATGTCCCTGGATGACCTAACCCGTCGCAACATCTACAGTGACGGACCAGCATTCCTCCAGCTCCCGGAAGGAGATTGGCCTACGCCCACCCCGAGGGAAGCAAGTAGAGAGGAGGCTGAGAACAAGAAGCCTATGTTCTGTGGACTGAGCACTGTCGCCTCCACAGACCCGAACATAGATGACTGCATTACCCTAGAGAGTGCGCAACAAAGGACATGCCTGCGGCACCACCCAGAGATTCAGTCCACCACTGACATGTCAGCAGCTGACTACGAAGAAGCAGAACTTCTTCTACTACAACGAGCCCAGAGAGACTCGTTCCCCGATGAGCTAGACTGTCTACAGGGAGGAAACCCCGTCCCATCAGACAGCAGACTGATTCACCTGGCACCAGAGAGTGACGCACATAATCTCATCAGAGTGGGTGGTCGCCTGCGGAGAGCCCCCGATCTACCAGATGACATTAAGCACCCGATCGTCTTGAACAGCCGACACAAGGTCACAGAGCTGATCATAAAGAAATACGACGAGGATGTGCACCACGCAGGAGCAGAGAGAGTCTTCGCGGAGATCAGACGTCGTTATTGGATATTACAAGGGAGAGAAGCAGTACGGCGCTTCCAGCGAACCTGTCTAGACTGCCGTAAGTGGCGCGCGCAGCCCAGCATACCACGGATGGCTGACCTACCCCCCTGTCGCCTCCGAATCGGCGACAAGCCATTCCACTCCACAGGCATGGACTGTTTTGGCCCGTTGTATATAAAGAGAGGAAGAGGCACCGAGAAGCGGTGGGGTATTGTATTCAAATGCATGACCACCAGAGCGATACATATCGAGCTCCTTCCGACCATGAGCACAGACTCATTCCTTATGGCCTTCCGGAGATTCATATCACGGAAAGGACAACCGTCTACATTGTTGTCTGATCACGGGACCAACTTCAAAGGCGGAGAAAGAGAGCTGAGAGAGAGCTTCCAAGCTATGGGCCCAGAACTTAAGACCCACCTCGCTCCAGCCCAGGTTGACTTCCAGTTTAATCCCCCGAACGCACCCCACTTCGGTGGAACCTGGGAACGAGAAGTACGTTCTATAAAGACAGCCCTGTATGCCGTACTCGGAGCCCAGACTGTGGCAGAGGAAGTCCTGATGACAGTCCTCACGGAGATCGAGGGAGTATTGAACTCAAAGCCCCTCGGTTACGTCTCCAGTGATGTAGCAGATGTCGACCCAGTCACCCCCAACACACTCCTAATGGGGCGGCTGGACCCCGCGCTACCCCAGACAATGTACAGGCCCGAAGAAGCGAACGGCCGAAGAATGTGGAGGTACAGCCAAGTACTAGCTGACAAGTTTTGGAGCAGCTTCCTACTTCACTACCTACCGTCTCTACAGACCCGCCAGAAGTGGGTAAAAGAGAGAGACAATTTGACAGAAGGAACAGTCGTCATGATAGTTGACCAGTCACTCCCCAGAGCTATGTGGCCGGCTGGCCGCGTAAGCAAAGTGATCACCGGTGCCGATGGCAAGGTCCGAGCAGCTGAAGTACTCGTCCAAGGGCGCACCTACACACGGCCCGTGGCGAGGCTCATAGAACTGCCCCGACTCCCAGATACTATCGATGATGACCATGACCCTATGACTTTGTGAGTTGACTGACCCTTACAGCGGACCTTGAGTGGAAGACAGTGCGGTTAATCTGTCTCTGCTTAGCTAATTAGGTGGGACTAATTAGGGGGCGGCTGTTGTGAAGGATCAGATTAAACCGAATATGTATATTTATTTATATATATATATTTAATTGTATTTGTATATCGTTTGATATCCCCTGTATATTCCTTGTACAATATGCATTGAATATCCCCGTTTCTACTAAACAGCCCATAATAGTTTCATTCTACCATTGGACGAGAACCTGGCGCCAGGTTGCCATACCCCTAGGTCCAAGTTCAATCGTGCCGCCTAACATGTCGAGGCAACCCCCGGTTCCGCGCAGTAATATGCCGGGCGAAATACGAATGGTACTATTTGTTCATAGCGCATATATATATGGCGCTCGTAAAGTAGAACTTTCTTTTAGTCCAGTTCTTTACCCTCCAACAGAGTTACAGACGCAAAAGCCTCCCCACGACCCACGTGCGGTGTAGTAGGGCCTACTTGGCCCAGAATAGGCATTGAGATATCGTGTAGATTAATAGTTGAATGGTCATAGTTTGGCACCATACCGTCGAGTTGGACGTATTCTATTAAGCTAATAATAGTCTATTTATGTATGGTGCATCGTTCGGTTCGAGTTCTACAGTTATCAGTACCCCCATCGTTCCTGACGTTATCTGGACGCTTATCCAGGCTGGTCAGACCACTAGTGGTGATTGCATCCGAGGAGCTCCGGGTCAAGAGCGACTGGACCTGTATATTGGATTACTCTACCCGACGACGGCGAGCCTTCCACGGCTCTTGGATTATGCTTTGTGTGCTTTGATTATTCCATGGATAAAGGCCAACACTGTCGAGTGTTGGAATTACCCCCCGGAGAGGACTCCAGGTGAGGCGGCGCTCTACACGTGAGGTCGCACCACGTCTCTCCGTTGTGGACCGGCAGATACCGTTCCACAGAGGGTCCAGCTGTATTCGTCTGCGGCCCGAGGTTCTGTGGGCACTGTGTCTAAGACTTTGGATTCTCCCAAGACACCGTCGGCCAGATGGGATACCGCCAGCGGCTTCTCTAACCCCCCCCTCCTACTGTCTTACAACCAGCGGGACCCCCCCCCCCCCCTTAGTGTATCCAGCTATAATCATTTAAGTACCATCGCTATCGTTTCCTAAATATTCCAGGTTGTATACTTACTCCCTGCGCAACCAGAGATTGGACATTCAATGTTGATTTACCTACGAATACTCATTTGCCATAAAAGTGCATATTCAATATTTCAAATCATAAATGTAATTAAGTGAATGTTGTATACACCTTTTGCTGTATTAAATATTCGATTTGGTACATTTGTGTTGGTTCGTTTCATCAGGTGGGAAAGTGTTCATCATACTTATATCTTGTACTGGGTGGCCAGAAGTTAAAGTACATGAGGTAGTGGTATTAAATATCATATCTAACAATACAGTCAGGGAATTGTACCCCTCAGCTACAGTACCCATTCTGCAATCTGTTAATAAACTTTTCAGTCAATCAATCAATCAGCTGCATTGTGTTAACGTTACAAAGTACAGTTGCACGTTACAATGTACAGTTGACAGCTGGGCTACAATGTACAGTCGCGCGAAATAACGTTATGAATGCCCGAAATAACATAACGTTACAAAGTACAGTTGACAGCTGCGTTGTGTTAATGTACAGCGAAATAATGTTATGGCATTATGAAAGTACAGTTGACAGCTGCGTTGTGTTAATGTACAGAAAAATAACGTTATGGCGTTATGAAAGTACAGTTGACAGCTGCGTTGTGTTAATGTACAGCGAAATAACGTTATGGTGTTATGAAAGTACAGTTGACAGCTGCGTTGTGTTAATGTACAGCGAAATAACGTTATGGCGTTATGAAAGTACAGTTGACAGCTGCGTTGTGTTAACGTTACAATGTACAGCGAAATAACGTTATGGCGTTATGTGGTCCTCGTTTGGATAATATGTAATGTTACAATGTACAGCGAAATAACGTTATGGCGTTAAGGGCGGATTTAGGATTGTAGGAGATCCGGGGCTTAGCCCAGATGGGCCCCCCCCCCCTTTTTTTTTTTTTTTGTAATTTTTTTTAATTTTTTTTTGGGCAGGCAAGGGGTGGTTCGGGGGGGGGGTCCGGCACAACCCCCTCCACGACAGATTTTTTTTGAATTTAATGAACCTGTACGTGCAATTTCCTGCAATATAGAGCCTTCAATCTTGACCAATAAAGCTGCTCTTTTCACTATAAAACTCAGTTAACCATAACGTAGTTATGGTTAGATTTATATATTGGGGGGGGATATATCATATTTTTCATATAATCAAAAAGTGGTGGAGCAAGAGCATACATTTGCTCCCCCAAGTTCAATAGTGGGAGAGCAGAGATGCTCCGAATGCTCTTATGGCCAGGCGTCTATGATTCACTGATACAAAGTAAAATAGTGCAGTGCAATAAAATAGTTAGTCAAATAGAGTAAAATAATGCAATAGTGCATTGCAATAAAATAGTTATCATCGTATTTCTTCGGGAGGCCGGTAAGGAGTGCATTACAGTAGTTGAGTTGGCTTGAGATAAAGGCATGGATCTGGTTTTCAGCGTCCTTTTGATTTATAAATGGCCGTACTTTAGCTATGTTTCTAAGGTGGAAGAATTAAGTTTTTGTCAACTTGTTGATTGTGATTTAAAGCTTAGGTCTGAGTCTACCATAACACCAAGACTTAACTCACTCAAATACAGTTAGCAGCTGGATAGACCACAGATGGAAATTAGCTTCTGGTGCAAACATATTTTCATGTAACAATGATGAATTGTAAAAAAAAAAAAAAAAAAAAAAATCATTTTTTTTTTTTTTTTTTAAATAGATTCGGGGCTTTTCAGAATACATCCGGGGCTTGAGCCCAGGTAGCCACCCCCTAGCTCCGCCCCTGGGCGTTATGTGGTCCTCGTTTGGATAATATGTAAAGTACAGTTGACAGCTGCGGTGTGTTAACGTTACAATGTACAGGGAAATAACGTTATGGCATGTTATGGCGTTATGTGGTCCACGTTTGGATAATATGTAAAGTACAGTTGACAGCTGCGTTGTGTTAACGTTGCAATGTACAGGGAAATAACGTTATGGCGTTGCGAGTGAATCTGGTCCGCGTCGCGATAATATACATGTATTCCATTTTGGCGTCTGAGCGGGGAAAAAGAAAATGCGCATTTGGAGGGCGTTACCGGGGCCAATCAGGGCAAAATGCGGAAGTGCTCTTGCACTCTTCGGCTGGGATTAATATAGACGCAACCGGGCGCGTTTTGAAGCGATCTATTATCATCTAAGCAAGCAGCGTCAATCATTTCCGTAGCCGCATTTCTCGGAGACGCTCTCTGATTGGCCGACGTCAGTTTCTACACTGGGAAAGCGTAGCCACTCTTTGTTCGAAGTAGGTTAAGGTAACGTTAGAGTTTGTCTTAGAGCGTGACGGCAAGTTCTTTCGACGGTTAAGCTTAGGCACTCTTTCAAAGTTGGTTAAGGTTAGAGTTTGTCTTAGAGCAGGGCGATAGAACGCCAGGTAGTTTGCAGGCTGTTTGACGCGGAAATGGGCAAAGACAGACTCATTCATTCATTCATTCATTCATTCATTCATCACAGTACTGTTGTGTTGTGCTAACAAGCTATTTGGCTAATAGAAGCTATTTGGCTAATAGCTGGATGCAGTCTGGACAGAGTGGATATACATCAACAGTCTGGGACTGTGGGACAACAGTGGACATAATTATACACTTTATCAAGCCCTCCTCGACCACGTAAACAGTGAGTTAATTCGGTCTCTCTCTCTCTCTCTCTCTCTCTCTCTCTCTCTCTCTCTCTCTCTCTCTCTCTCTCTCTCTCTCTCTCTCTCTCTCTCTCTCTCTCTCTCTCTCTCTCACAGCGTGTTGTTGTTGTTGATTTCACCGCCGGTGACGCATAATGAATAAATGAATGAATGGTAACTTGTTTAAAATGTCAAGATATATATATGTGTTCATTATTGCATTGATCATACGTGTACTAGTGTAGTATGATGAACTCGACTTAACGTTGGTAAGTCGCGCCCACTCAAATGTAGTTCACACGGGCCGCCACTGCTAGTAGCCTATAACCCAGCGTAGTGCTGGGAACTTTCGCACACGCATCTGACACATCCTGTACATTTGGGAAAATGAATGTGAATGATACATCATGGTCTCTGACTTCACACGTCTGTCCAGGTTTACTGATGTACAAAGGACCCCTCCTGGCTACATTCCTATCTGTGAACAAGATAATCACGGCAACACCTAACATTGTATTATTTTCATGGTTATAATGAATAAAATGCATCGCAAACTAAACACACAACATTGCTTCAACATATTATTCAATATTGAAAACCCTCAGTTGCAGATGCTGAATTGTTTTACAATACCTAGTGCAGCATATTTGAATACAAGGAGAAATTGACTGGAAATATCATATGGCGTGCAACACGTGCTGTGCCACCATGTTGAATGGGGTTGGGCAGCTTTGCTACAACATCTTCAAACAAAACTTCTGATATGTCTTCGATATTTGGGAAAATGAACGTGAATGACTTTGGTTTCTCACGTCACATAAACTTCACTTCAAATGTGGTTTCATCAGCATCCACAATGCGGCTTTGGACCTGCCCTACATACATTGCATTGGTTTTCTTTGTTGCAAACTTTATCAACACAAAATCTGTTGCATTCAGAGCATTGCAATCCGGCAATTCTAAGTCCTCTAGTTGGCCATCATCAAGGTCATCATAATCTGATGCGTCATCACAAAGTCTTCTCGCATCATCGAATTGCAGCTTCCGCTCCTTCTTTTTAGCTACTTTTGGCTTTTTAGACTGTTGACTGCCTTGTTTATTCTTCTTCCTGTTGCTCTGCTCGTTGGCTGCCGTGATTTGTTCTTTGATTGGAGTGTCTGTCAGAACAAGGGTTTTTCCATTCTTTTTTCCACCTTTGTTTTTGCGTGGTGGTGCCTTTGGAAAAGGGCTGATTTCTTCTGGTGTGATGATAGGCCTACTCAATTCTGTTGAAGTTGAACCAACTGCTTCGAGTGCCTTTGAAGATGTTGCGGTGTCATCTGGGGCTTCATGTGAAATTTCTGGTGCAGGTCGATGAAGTTCTTTGGCTGGTTGTGGAGGTTCTGGATCTGGGTCTGAAAGCTCTGGTGCTCTCTGTTGAGGCTGTTCAGCTGGATGAGGTGGTTCTGTGGCTGTGCCTGAAAGCTCTGGTGCTCTCTGTGGAGGCTGTTCAGCTGGATGAGGTGGTTCTGGGACTTCAGCGATTGGCTCTGCAGATTCTACTGCAACAGGTCGATCTGTTACATATGAACTGAGGAAATCATCATCGCTGAAGATATTGGGGTTGAATGGATAGATGCCAGATACTCGAAAACCGGATGTGATATTCTTTGGAGTGAAGGCTAACGGGTAAGCATTGCCCACTATCTGAGCGATATCATGGATTGTGATAGGTTGACCGGGGTGGTTGAGCATGAAAGCATTTGCTGCCTGGTTGAAGAATGCCTTGAAGGGTCCGTACACAGATCGATCCAATGGTTGCATTTTGTGGCTGCAGTGTGGTGGCAGAGTTAACATAACCACACCGTTGTCCTTGGCAAGATCAATGGTTTCAATCGATAGATGGGAGTCATGGTTATCCAGTATTAGCAAAACTGGACGCTCCTTGGAACACTTGGTTGACTGGATGAAGTGTCGCATGAATGCTGTGAAGTTCTCAGTAGTCATCCATCCTGTATTATGGGCAGCTCCAACAGTCCCTGGTGGAGCACCATGGATCATTGCATCTTTGAAATGCACTCGGGGAATAGAATAGAAACGGAATTTCCAGCAGCATTTATTGTACCAAGCATTGTTACCAAAGTACCTTGCTCTCCTGAGGTAATCTTCCCAACTTGCTTCTCATTTTTGCAGGCGATCACTTTTGTGTTGCCAACTTTCTGGACAGTCATGCATCCAGTTTCATCTGTATTGTATATGTCATTTGGGCCGAACTTATGTCTCTTCATAAGCTTCTCCAAGTTGTCAAAGAAATCTTTCACATTCTTTTTGTTAAAACTTGTTGCCCGTGATCAAGGCCAGATTAAGACTTCAGAGGCCCCTGGGCCAGATTCTTGTGGAGGCCCCCCCACACACACATACACGTGCACGCACGCACAGTGGCGTTTTTATATGTCACTTTAAAAAATATATAGAATATTTAGAAGTGGTGGGCTCTGAGGGCCAAGCTAAAAGGACTTTGATCACCCCTGCCCACTTTGACAACCTAGGATGGCTTAGAGTAGACGACAGAGTACAGCAACTTGCAATGGGCCTGGTCTACAAGATACACTACACGACCAAGGTACCCATGTACATGTCAAAATACTTCCCAAAGGTCAGTGAATACCACGATCACAACACCAGAGGGAGCTCCACAAATCATGTTAAACCCAGATTCGGCTCAAATAAGGGACTAAACACGTTTCGCAATTATGCCACATCAATGTGGAACACCCTACCCAAAGCTGTAAAGGAATGTGAATCACTACCCACTTTCAAAAACACTCTCAAAGAACACCTACGGGAGACTGCAATTCGAAACTGGCCCCTGTAAATGTCCTAACACAACCCCCTCCAATGTACAGTTTTGCTTGTACAGTTGTACAGTGTTTCCCACCCACCCACCCCTCCCACCCACCGAACCACCTCCAATGTACAGTCCCCCCCACCCCCCCAACCCCACCCCACCTACCCAACCTCCTCCAATGTACAGTTTCTACATCAAATGTATATACTCTCTTTTCTGGACTCTTTTCGTATCACAAACAGTACTGTATTTGCAAATCTGGTATGTCATAAATGTATAGATGTAGCAGTACTGTCTATCTGTATGTCATGTATGTCATATATGTTATGATGAATTGAAAATGGGGGACCCTGATGTAAACAAGATGAAAGTCTTTCTCTGGTCTGCATCCCCTTAACAATTATTGAGCTGTACTGTACTGTACCCATTCTACAATCTGTTAATAAAGTTTTCAATCAATCAATCAAGAAGAGAAAAGAAACACATCATGTTTAGATGGGGGATGGTGCCATCCTCAGGAAAAAAAAACATGCACACACTTTGGAGACAAGAATATAATATTAGAATAGTAAGCTTACTTTTACGTGAATGTCAATTTAAATTATAATTAGGGAAGGGAGGGGGTTGAAATGTGTTTTTGTCCTGTGTTACTGTCTGTGAATGAATGAATTAATGAAAATTGTATTTAACAGATTGCAGAATGGGTACAAATAATACAGTACGGCTCAATACACACAATTGTTAAGGGGATGCAGACCAGAGAAAGACGTTTGTCTTGTTTACATCAGGGTCCCCCATTTTCAATTCATAGTGACATGTATGACATGCACAACATATATGACATCATGCCATTTATGGCATAGGGACATACATGACATACAGGTATATAGTACTGTTACATTTGTGACATATATGATATGCAAATATACAGTACTGTTACCCCTAGATCCTGACAGAGAGTATATACATATGATGGGGAGGGGACTGTACATTAGGATGGGGTGGGTGGGTGGGAGAGAAATATACATACGGTGGGGAGAGAATATATACATTACATACGGTGGGGAGGGGACTGTCTATTAGGTGGGGTGGGGCTGTATGTATGTATGTATGTATGTATGTATGTATGTATGTATGTATGTATGTATGTATGTATGTATGTATGTATGTATGTATGTATGTATGTATGTATGTATGTATGTATGTATGTATGTATGTATGTATGTATGTATAAAAGAAAAAAAATACAATAGAAATATTGACTGACGTTTCTTAGGCGACTCTTTCGAAGTTGGTTAAGGTTAGAGTATGGAATCAGGGCTGGTGTTCTATAGCCCTATCTAAGACAAACTCTAACCTTAACCAACTTCGAAAGAGTGCCTAAGCTTAACCGGTGAAAGAAAGAGGCGTCACACGATTGGCACTACCAGAAACGTCAGTGGCCAATCAGAGCGCAGAACGCAAACGCGGAACTGGAAATCCGTTGGTGAAAGTATTCAGGCGTCGGGGCTGGGATGTGGAGATGCAAGTTTTGACTTTTATTGCTGTTTTTACCTCAAACGGAAAACCTTAAACTCTTATGAAGAGGAGAAAAAATACTCAAGATTAGCCACTTGCAGACGGCAGGGTGTGACGTACTGTATATTTTAGTTGATGAAATATTTTTGTTGACTAAATATTTGAGTTGATGAAATATGTTTTCATTTCAGTGTCACAGTATGACATCGATTTCCAAAATAAGAAAAAAAATAAAAATAAAATGTGGGGCCTCTAGTGACGAGGGGCCTCAAATTTTTTTTTAAATAAAAGTAAAAAAAAAAATAAACAAATAGTTGGGGCCTCTAGTGATGAGGGGCCTCCAAAATGTTTTAATTAAAGTTAAAAAATAATAATAATACTAATTTGGGGCCTCTTGTGACGAGTGGCCTCCAAAAAGCCTCTAGTGACGAGGGGCCTTCAAAAAAAATTAAAATTAAGGTTAAAAAAAAAATTTGGGGCCTCTAGTGACCAGGGGCCTCCAAAAAAATTTAAGTCATTTTTTTTGAGGCCCCTCATCACTAGAGGCCCACGGGCCGCGGCCCGGATGGCCCGGTCGTTAATCCGGCCCTGCCCGTGATAAACTGGTAGCCTCAGGACGACGTAGCGAAAGGTTCGGGAAGCGCTTCATGTACCCTGAAAACCAATCTTCGCCAGCCAAACGATTTGTACTCCAGGATTCTGGGAATGTTTTTCCATTTCTAGCAGCAAATTCATACGCCAGCACACAAACTTGTTTTCGCGTTCCACATTGTTGTGGCATAATTGCGAAACGTGTTTAGTCCCTTGTTTGAGCCGAATCTGGGTTTTACATGATTTGTGGAGCTGCAGAACACATCTGGAGGGTCAGGGTGTCAACGTTGAGCAAAAGAGCTGTGTTCAGCCATATAGTTATGACGAGGAAGGATAGAGAGGGATGTCCGATATTATCGGCAGATATTGGCATTAATATGTAATATCGGAAATTATCGGTATTCAATTTTCTTTTTTTACATTTATTTAACCTTTATTTACCCAGGCAATCAAGTAAGAACAAATTCTTATTTTATTTATTGTCAAAAGTATGCATAATGTTGTGTTAACCTTTTACCGGTCACTTCTTGAAATACCTGGAAATTCACAATTTTAACTCTAGAATGTTATTTTGGTGCTATTTCAAAAGTTATCTACAGTTTTGAAATACATTTTTATTTTATTTCCCCCCTGTAAATTAAGGTTAACCAAAGTGTCCGTAAACAGGCCCTCGACGGGAGACCGGGGCACAGTGGATCAGAAATCTTATATTTCAGCATTTTTCCTGGCTTGATGACAGCATGGTTCTGGTCTATTGTGGAATTGATAGCAGAATATGTTCTCTATAAAACATGTCTATCATATCCTGCCAACTGCCAAATATGAGATGCTGAGATGGGGTTGAATGTAATTTTTTTTTAATATATATTTGATCCACTGTGCCCCACTTGTTTTTGCGTCAGTCCATACTGAATTTGTGATGCTTTGATCAGATAATCCTGCAGAAGTGTCTCTTCGGCATGCGTCAAAACCTGGCGGCAATTGTACTTTGGTGAGTATGCCATTGAATCTTTGCTTTCAGCATCTCGTGCTTTTTCCACGTATCTACGTAGAGTTGAGAACTTTATATCGTCTGTTTTACAAACATTGCGAATACTTTGTCCCGTGTCAAGTACTTTCTTGACGGCCTCTTTCATTTTTTCATTGTCGGTATTCCCAATTTTTCTGGAGTCCAGTTTTCTGTTGCGTACCATTTTTCTGAAACCAGATAAAGCATGCAATAGTATGGCACATATATATATAGTTATATTTGGAATAAAAAATAAATAAATTGAGGAGTTAATATTGCCGTTAGTCAACAAACAAAGCGACCTCCTTTTACCGGGGCACAGTGAATCACTTGAAAGATTTATCCACTGTGCCCCGATTCACTGTGCCCCGCATGCACTATGTGCAATCATGTGACATTTTTTCATTCATGGCCATTAGCAGCAGAGAGGACACATGCTCATAAAACTTCATTAAATATCCCTCAAATTACCAACATGTGCTTGGTTTCTTATTCCTGGATGATCTATACTAAATCACAAAAACAAAAGAAACACGAAATTTTACATTTGATGGTACAAAACGGGGATTACCTTTCAATTCTTCACAAAAGTGTGTTGCCTGGAAATTAAGCACATTTTCAGATATGGATTAACCAGAGGCACACACTGATGACATCATCAAGGCATTCCTGTGTACAAGTTTCTATAAATAGCCACTGATTCACTGTGCCCCTTGATCCACTGTGCCCCGGTCTCCCCTACCCCTAAAAATGTGGGGGCTATGGGGCATATTTTTCCTTAGGGGGCATATCTATGAAACTTGGCAGACTGATTCATAACATAAAATAAATAAGAAAATGTATTGGGAGTTTTCTTGAATTTGCATTGCCATGGCAACAGTAGCCGATAAAGGCCCAAATAAGAATAGCGGACAAAACTATATAACTACATGGTACTACAGGGTACTGGTAGGTAGTGACGCAGGGTTGTTGGTTCTCCTTCAGGACATGCAGGGCATCAGTCAGCAGGAAATGCAAGGCGTGGAACTTGAAAGATGATCAACTTTATTCGCTCTCTCTCTTGCTATATGTTGACTGTATCATGCCCAGCCTCGGGCAGCGCTATTATTTAAGAATATGTTGACTGTATGAAAAAAAATATACAGTCGCGTTTAAATCTCGCACAGGGCCTCGCATTTCTCCCAGGCGGCCCTGCACACACACACACACACACACACACACACACACACACACACACACACACACACACACACACACACACACACACACACACACACACACACACACACACACACACACACACACACACACACAGACTTAAAGGGGAACTACACCTAATTTCCCCATGTCACAGAAATATTAGTGAAAATGAGAAGCCCTCCCTCCAAAGTAAAAGAATTATGAAAATACTACCACTCTGAGATATAGTTGTATTGAAATGAAAATATTGGATGACATTTACTGGTTAGCTAATGTTAGCTAACTGTTAACAGGTTTTCTGTACGTTAAATACGCCTCACATGCCGAGCTGGGTAATGTTTCCCCAAGGAGCTATAAGAATGAAGTCAACTAGTCTATTATTAACATTACATGATATAACCCTAAATAGTATAACCCTATAACATCGCTAAATGTAAACACATTTTAAATGAGTGTATTCAAGTTATGTGAGTGAGAGTGAATCAAATCAGTGTGATACAGGACAGTATAGTTAATTTTGCTCTTTTTTATAGACCTATCCAGGATGCAAGGCTTCATCTTTTCAAATACTAAAGAGAAGCGTGGCTATTATTTGGAGAATTTTACATGGTGGGCAGAACCAGGAAAGAACATATCTAGCATAGGATTGTGTTGTGACACAGATGTTACTAAGACATCAAGAAACAGACAGAATGCAAATTCATCTTTTATGCATGAATTTCGGCTGGTATCCCACAGTCCCCGACAGGCTCACACCTCTCCGGTCCTCTCCGGGCGTTTCCCTGGGCAGGTCCTGCTGTATGGCGGAGAGATGCACATACCTGTTCTTTTCTGCCGCTGCCCCTCGGGCCTGTTGTTGGGAGGGGCCTGGAAACTCACCCCTCCTGTGATGTCCATCACCATGCCCTTGCTGCTCAGCTCCCCGTTCAGGTAATGGAGCAAGTGACATCTCTTGTTCACTGAGCCCTCGTTCCGCAGCACGGAACATAACTTCCAAAATTACATCACTCATGATCTCAGTCTGCTCCGCCAGTTCTTGCTCTAGCATTTCCCTCTTGTGTGCGACTTGGTCAACAGCCAGCTGCCTCTCCACCAGTTCCCTACGGACTGTCTCATGTCTTTCGAACGCTTCCGTGAACGCTCTCTGTCTTTCTGGAGAGAGGCACGTTAGCCTCTCTTCCTCCACCCTGGTGCTGGCTGGCTGGCTCCTGGTCACTGGGCCACGCTTCTCTTTCTGGCTCTGGTGTTGGGGGAAGTCTGGACAAGGGGAACTTGCGGGCGTCGAAAACTGTTCATGTATTTTCCCATACCTGTTGTCGGTCCCACGTATTGGCCACTCCATCTGTATCCCCAACCCCTGTCCAGCCTCTGTTCCAGCCGTAAGGCCAGGGTGGGCCTCCTGGAACTTCTGTAACAATGCAGTTCTCCTCCGTCTTTACTCCAACACTGGTTGGAGTAAAACAGTTGCCTCTGGTTGTCTCTCCTCAATGACCCCCTGTGTTGGAATCAAAGTCATTATTTCAAGTCCCTCTGTCATACTGGTCACCTGAGGGAATTCCATCACATCCAAATCAATCAGATTAATTTCAGGTATCAATCTTTTTTCGGGAGTGTCTGCAAAGGTTGTCGGCTCTCTCCCACTATCGGCATTATTTTTTCCCATCGCCCTTCATGCTTTCTTTTTCTGTTCTTTGTTTTGGTTATGCAGTCTATAGCGACCTCCTTTTCTATACTTTAATACAAGGTTTTGTAAAGGCCTGAATATCTTTGGCCATTTCTTTTTCACTTCTATTGTGACTTTTCCAGTTATTGAAATAGACAGATTGTCAACCTTTGCTATTGTTATTGCATCTAAGCCTTTAGTTGCTCCTATCAACGTTTCACCAAGGTGAACCTGCTGTGTATTCGACATTCTCACCACTTTCAACCACTCCTGCAATATTACCATTTGGAAAAACAAGTTTCTCTGTGTCCAAAACTATTTTTACCAACTTGAGTTAAAAATCACTCACACTCTCAGATTTTTACCGGTGCAGACAGGGATTGATAATTTTCTTTATCATTCATACTTATACCCCCAAGGCTTTCAATAGCCGTTAATCCCTAGTTGATGTTGAAATCGTCAGAGCCTCGTCTGTCCTCGCCGAGCAACTGTCGAGAAAGAAAGAAAAAAACACACACTCTTAATATCAGTGGTATTTCCCTTTTCATTCCATCAATATTTTACGCATGGAATTGTCGGGCGTCTCTATACTAATAACACTTAGAGAGATTTGGTGCAATTTATTTGAACATAACGACACGGCCTTAGCTTCGTTTTGTCTGTTGTCCAATCGGAAAACTGGATGTTCCAATCACTTGTCGTGTATCCTCTCACACAAATCTCTGGGGAATACAACTTTGCATCAACCTCTCCCGTCCGTTCTGGTATGCTGATGGTCCTCCTTAGCAAAATGAGAATTAGTTCCACAACAGCCTATCAATATCTAAACCTTTCTGGTGGATATGGTCATTTATCTGTTCAAATTTCTTTTTGCCTTGATGAATTTGTCATTTTGATCCCATAAAATACTTTGAATGACATCAGCGTAATGACTATGTGTAAATGTAATGTTAACCTTTCCTTCTTGCTTTTTGTTTGCCTCTCAAAACCTACTATGGGAAATCAAAAATTTACTTCTCCCTATATTACAATCAACATTTACATCTTAACATTTCCTCACATACCTCATACATTTACATAATTAATAAACACTTCCCCCTCCAACACCAATTTTTGGTGTTGACTTCTTCTTCCAACTTCTACAGAGGAAAAAAATCAACTTTTAGTGGCTTATACCACTAAATCCTCGATCATAATATAGTGCCCAGCCGCCCATGTCATAAACCATAGACGCCAGCACCATATTTCAGTAACATCCCTACAGACCCTCGACTTCTCAAAGGCCTGTCATTTCTCAGCCTACAGCATCTTCCCTCAGTTTCGAACCTGAAAGAAAAACCCTTGGCTCCCTTTATAAGGAATATCACGATTTCCGTCCCACCATACTCGCACCCAGACAGGCCAGTGCCCATACGGTACCCACTCTCACACTCATAATAACAACGCTTTGACCCTTTCAACCTCCTTCCAGTTAAGAGTACCCTCCTCCCGTTCGGATGCACTCCTTCCCCTCTTAGATGCACCTCTCCCCAAATGAGTTTAGGAGGCGCAAAGCGTGGGACAACCGGCTTTTCAGGGCCGCCTTGTCTCCTACACCGGCCCCCCTCTCCCCCAACAGGGATACAGGCCTCCACTTCCGGCGGTAAGGTCTCCTCTCATGAACGGAAGAAATCCCCTTATTTTACCTTCGGGCGCAGTGTTAGGCTGGGTCCCGTTCCAATCTTAGGAGTGACAATCCAGATTCCTCTGAATTGACACACCTTACCCCTCTGCTTCCCAGTGGCTCTTTTCAAACCTGCTGATCACAGAAGCACAACTCGCCTAATAACGCATTCGGTTTTGGCTTATTGTGGCCTGACTGTACATTGAGCCAGATGCATTTATGAACAACTTGCCATAATGCTCTCTGACCGGCTGGCGACGCAGTCGATAGCGATCTCACAGTCCGTCATCAAGTCAGGACGCCAAGCGGCTGACTGTCCGTAGTACCTATCAGCCACTCAGTTTTGAAACCGACGGTCTGATCCCCATCCCACTTAGCTATGGGTATGGAAACTTTGACCGTTTTCACCAGCCTAGCCTGTTCACAGCAGGTGCTTTGCCCCCTCCGGCGCACTGCCCCGCTACTAGGTGTGGATCGTCATCCACGTACCACCCAGTGCCCACATTTACTTACATGCGACGTTTCCTGGGCCGACTAGACGGTAACACAGTAAGATGTTGGTCACCTTCTAGACACGGGGGCCATTCAGTCACTCCCCAGCACTATAGGATTGTTTAACGTGCCCACGGAATCTTCCGATTCCACTGCCGCCTGTTGAGGTGTAAGGTTCGGAGTGCCTACCTCCTCCCTACACCTCTACCCAACTAAAAACACACACAACCTGGCGTAAAGCCAACCCTGTTTCCAAGTACTCCCCCAACCCCCACTAACACACTTCCAATCCCACAATACCAATGTACAAACTCAAGCTGAAAATGAGTTATTCCCACGAAAAATAAACAGGATACACAACAAGGTGCACTACATATAACCTCATCTCATGCACCTTGTTGACGTGTATCCTGTTTATTTTTCATCATTATTATATTCAGAGTTAATTATATTGTTTACACTGTCTTTCTTCTATTATAACCCTGCCCATTCCCAAATCATATTCAGAAAGTATCACAGAGACTTCTATTGACCAAGGAATTAGTTATTATTAGTAAGACACAACATTTCCGTAGTAATTGACCACCAGACTCTTTCTCTTAAGGCATTAACTGGGTTAATTAATATAAATGTTATATTGTAACTGTCTAGTTACACATTGGTTCCGAAACATGTATGTTCCAGCCAGGCTGCAATTAAAACTTTGAATCTGAGAGAGCTCTGGTCAGCGAAGCCGGCGCCGTTCACGACCTCCATGTTTTGGGGCTATTCATCAGAAAACTCGGATCCGCGATTCGGCTCCCATCCGTCGGGCAAGAACTGTGGGTTTTCAGCATCTCTCTCTGGAGCTTAACGGAGTTTCGAGTTTGTGATTAACCGTGTTGAATGGGGCGTCTGAACTAAGCGAGGACCTCATGCGCATGCGCGGCGAAGAATGCGGAAGCGCTTTTGCACTCTTCGGCTGGGATTAATATAGACGCAGATGGGATAGGCGGACGCAGATCTGCGCAGGTTTTACTACAGCCTCGCCAAGCACGCTGCATGACGGTTAGAATGTTGTCCGACTTGCTCTGAAAATCTGACGAGACGAGGCGCGGAACTCTCGCGGGAGCGAGCCACGCACAGCCTTAAAGGCCGTGCGAGCCACGCAAAGTGTTAAAGGCCGTTTTTTTATTATTTTTTTTACAAACCGATTGAATCATAGCCACGTTAATAATGCTTGTAGTAAACCAACCCGTTTGTAAATCCGTCAATATTTCAGCGAGTTATGAGTATTTTAGTCTGTGCAGCTCACTCAACCTGACTCAAGGCTGACTCGAGCAAGATGGCGGCGGTTCAGTGACGCTGGTGACTCCGCCTTAAGCTATCTAGTGTTAGGGGTGTAACGGTACACAAAATCCACGGTTCGGTACGTACCTCGTTTTGAAGTCACGGTTCGGTATTTTTTCGGTACAGTGTGGGGGGGGGGGGGGGGGGGGCGTGGGGGGCGATACCAGTGCATACATTAAAAAAAAATGTATTAAAAAAAATGTATATAAATTATAATTATTTTTTTATACAGCTACTGTTTTATATATACTGTTTTTTTTTAGTAATAACTAGAAAGTAATGGTATTTATTCAACAACAGGTGATTGTATAGATTTGTATTAGTATCATTAATCAATGAGTATGGGGCCGCAGCACTGCAGATATACCCTACTCCAATGATCCACACGGACATTATTCGTTGCTGCACTTGCTTCCAGAAGGCTCTGTTGAAGTAGCAGTCGGATAAATATTCAACATTCTCTTTTGAGACTCCGCCTCAGACTCTTATCATTTGGCACTAAAAGCTAAACATTGTCACCGATATGGCTGTCCGCAACATGTCATTAATTGTGTACGCGAGGTGGTTTAGTGACGACACTAACGTGAGCTAGGTTATCTAGCATGAGCTACCGGGAGATGGAAAGACTGTAACGTTACTGGTGAAAATGTGATTTACGTTGGAATACTCCTTTGCCAACTTGCTGTACTTTGCTTGCAGGTCTGCAGCCATTATTGCTGGATTATGAATAGCCCCAACTTTAGCCAAGGTAACGTTATGGCTAAACCTTTAACGTTAGTTAACGCTAGCTTTCGGTTAGCTGTTCAATGCTAATAACACCACCAAGCGAACCCATCAGAGCTCCCCGTCAACACCGCTCTGTCGGGAGGATGGCATTTAAGAAAGTATCTGCTGTTAAAATGACAAACAGCATTGACACTTTAATTCACGTTGGTTAAACACACGTTTGTTTTATAATGCTCACAGCAGACCGCAGTGTTGTTGATAAATTACGTGGGGCCGGGGGGATTTAAGTTCCGCAAAAAAAGGTTGACCATACCGTTGCAATCGCTCGTGCACAGCGTGTACTGTACCGGAGGACCACATTGAGGCGGTACAGTACGTATCCGCGTACCGTTACACCCCTAATATATATATAGCACTGCGTTTCGAGAGACAGAGAGAGAGAGAGAGAGAGAGAGAGAGAGAGAGAGAGAGAGAGAGAGAGAGAGAGAGAGAGAGAGAGCGAGAAGACTCTTCACAGCACAACAATAGTAGCACAACTCATATTATAGGCTACAATGCTTTATAGCTAATATGGAGTGAGGCAGCAGGGCCCGCCGGGGAATATCTCGGGGGTGGAGCCTGCTGCCTCTGCACGGGGAGCCCCGCCCCTACAGCCCCACCCTGAAGCCTGACTGGATCAGTGAGGCAGCAAGGCCCCGCCCCTACAGCCCCCCCTGAAGCTTAGGAGGCGCAAAGCGTGGGACAACCGGCTTTTCAGGGCCGCCTTGTCTCCTACACCGGCCCCCCTCTCCCCCAACAGGGATACAGGCCTCCACTTCCGGCGGTAAGGTCTCCTCTCATGAACGGAAGAAATCCCCTTATTTTACCTTCGGGCGCAGTGTTAGGCTGGGTCCCGTTCCAATCTTAGGAGTGACAATCCAGATTCCTCTGAATTGACACACCTTACCCCTCTGCTTCCCAGTGGCTCTTTTCAAACCTGCTGATCACAGAAGCACAACTCGCCTAATAACGCATTCGGTTTTGGCTTATTGTGGCCTGACTGTACATTGAGCCAGATGCATTTATGAACAACTTGCCATAATGCTCTCTGACCGGCTGGCGACGCAGTCGATAGCGATCTCACAGTCCGTCATCAAGTCAGGACGCCAAGCGGCTGACTGTCCGTAGTACCTATCAGCCACTCAGTTTTGAAACCGACGGTCTGATCCCCATCCCACTTAGCTATGGGTATGGAAACTTTGACCGTTTTCACCAGCCTAGCCTGTTCACAGCAGGTGCTTTGCCCCCTCCGGCGCACTGCCCCGCTACTAGGTGTGGATCGTCATCCATGTACCACCCAGTGCCCACATTTACTTACATGCGACGTTTCCTGGGCCGACTAGACGGTAACACAGTAAGATGTTGGTCACCTTCTAGACACGGGGGCCATTCAGTCACTCCCCAGCACTATAGGATTGTTTAACGTGCCCACGGAATCTTCCGATTCCACTGCCGCCTGTTGAGGTGTAAGGTTCGGAGTGCCTACCTCCTCCCTACACCTCTACCCAACTAAAAACACACACAACCTGGCGTAAAGCCAACCCTGTTTCCAAGTACTCCCCCAACCCCCACTAACACACTTCCAATCCCACAATACCAATGTACAAACTCAAGCTGAAAATGAGTTCTTCCCACGAAAAATAAACAGGATACACAACAAGGTGCACTACATATAACTTCATCTCATGCACCTTGTTGACGTGTATCCTGTTTATTTTTCGTCATTATTATATTCAGAGTTAATTATATTGTTTACACTGTCTTTCTTCTATTATAACCCTGCCCATTCCCAAATCATATTCAGAAAGTATCACAGAGACTTCTATTGACCAAGGAATTAGTTATTATTAGTAAGACACAACATTTCCGTAGTAATTGACCACCAGACTCTTTCTCTTAAGGCATTAACTGGGTTAATTAATATAAATGTTATATTGTAACTGTCTAGTTACACATTGGTTCCGAAACATGTATGTTCCAGCCAGGCTGCAATTAAAACTTTGAATCTGAGAGAGCTCTGGTCAGCGAAGCCGGCGCCGTTCGCGACCTCCATGTTTTGGGGCTATTCATCAGAAAACTCGGATCCGCGATTCGGCTCCCATCCGTCGGGCAAGAACTGTGGGTTTTCAGCCTCTCTCTCTGGAGCTTAACGGAGTTTCGAGTTTGTGATTAACCGTGTTGAATGGGGCGTCTGAACTAAGCGAGGACCTCATGCGCATGCGCGGCGAAGAATGCGGAAGCGCTCTCGCACTCTTCGGCTGGGATTAATATAGACGCAGATGGGATAGGCGGACGCAGATCTGCGCAGGTTTTACTACGGCCTCGCCAAACACGCTGCATGACGGTTAGAATGTTGTCCGACTTGCTCTGAAAATCAGACGAGACGAGGCGCGGAACTCTCGCGGGAGCGAGCCACGCACAGCCTTAAAGGCCGTGCGAGCCACGCAAAGTGTTAAAGGCCGTTTTTTTATAATTTTTTTTACAAACCGATTGAATCATAGCCACGTTAATAATGCTTGTAGTAAACCAACCCGTTTGTAAATCCGTCAATATTTCAGCGAGTTATGAGTATTTTAGTCTGTGCAGCTCACTCAACCTGACTCAAGGCTGACTCGAGCAAGATGGCGGCGGTTCAGTGACGCTGGTGACTCCGCCTTAAGCTATCTAGTGTTAGGGGTGTAACGGTACACAAAATCCACGGTTCGGTACGTACCTCGGTTTTGAAGTCACGGTTCGGTATTTTTCGGTACAGTGTGGGGGGGGGGGGGGGGGGGGGGGGGGCGATACCAGTGCATACATTAAAAAAAAAATTATTAAAAAAAATGTATATAAATTATAATTTTTTTTTTATACAGCTACTGTTTTATATATACCTTTTTTTGTTGTTGTAATAACTAGAAAGTAATGGTATTTATTCAACAACAGGTGATTGTATAGATTTGTATTAGTATCATTAATCAATGAGTATGGGGCCGCAGCACTGCAGATATACCCTACTCCAATGATCCACACGGACATTATTCGTTGCTGCACTTGCTTCCAGAAGGCTCCGTTGAAGTAGCAGTCGGATAAATATTCAACATTCTCTTTTGAGACTCCGCCTCAGACTCTTATCATTTGGCACTAAAAGCTAAACATTGTCACCGATATGGCTGTCCGCAACATGTCATTAATTGTGTACGCGAGGTGGTTTAGTGACGACACTAACGTGAGCTAGGTTATCTAGCATGAGCTACCGGGAGATGGAAAGACTGTAACGTTACTGGTGAAAATGTGATTTACGTTGGAATACTCCTTTGCCAACTTGCTGTACTTTGCTTGCAGGTCTGCAGCCATTATTGCTGGATTATGAATAGCCCCAACTTTAGCCAAGGTAACGTTATGGCTAAACCTTTAACGTTAGTTAACGCTAGCTTTCGGTTAGCTGTTCAATGCTAATAACACCACCAAGCGAACCCATCAGAGCTCCCCGTCAACACCGCTCTGTCGGGAGGATGGCATTTAAGAAAGTATCTGCTGTTAAAATGACAAACAGCATTGACACTTTAATTCACGTTGGTTAAACACACGTTTGTTTTATAATGCTCACAGCAGACCGCAGTGTTGTTGATAAATTACTTGGGGCCGGGGGGATTTAAGTTCCGCAAAAAAAGGTTGACCATACCGTTGCAATCGCTCGTGCACAGCGCGTACTGTACCGGAGGACCACATTGAGGCGGTACAGTACGTATCCGCGTACCGTTACACCCCTAATATATATATAGCACTGCGTTTCGAGAGACAGAGAGAGAGAGAGAGAGAGAGAGAGAGAGAGAGAGAGCGAGAGAAGACTCTTCACAGCACAACAATAGTAGCACAACTCATATTATAGGCTACAATGCTTTATAGCTAATATGGAGTGAGGCAGCAGGGCCCGCCGGGGAATATCTCAGGGGTGGAGCCTGCTGCCTCTGCACGGGGAGCCCCGCCCCTACAGCCCCACCCTGAAGCCTGACTGGATCAGTGAGGCAGCAAGGCCCCGCCCCTACAGCCCCCCCTGAAGCCTGACTGGATCAGTGAGACAGCAAGGCCCACCCCTACAGCCCCCCTGAAGCCTGACTGGATCAGTGAGACAGCAAGGCCCCACCCCTACAGTCCCCCCCTGAAGCCTGACTGGATCAGTGAGACAGCAAGGCCCCGCCCCTACAGCCCCCCCTGAAGCCTGACTGGATCAGTGAGACAGCAAGGCACTGCCCCTACAGCCCCCCCTGAAGCCTGACTGGATCAGTGAGACAGCAAGGCCCCGCCCCTACAGCCCCCCCTGAAGCCTGACTGGATCAGTGAGACAGCAAGGCCCCGCCCCTACAGCCCCCCCTGAAGCCTGACTGGATCAGTGAGACAGCAAGGCCCCGCCCCTACAGCCCCCCCTGAAGCCTGACTGGATCAGTGAGACAGCAACACCATACCAAGGCACAGGCACACCTAGATGGAATGGAACCATAATTAATGTTATTAATTACATGCATGTGTGGTATCATTTCAGGTTCAAACTGCTATATGAGTCTGATTTCCCCCAAGGTCGACCGCTACTGGACGAGTCTGATAACTGTAAGATGCAGTGCACACACCCTAGATAGATTAATTTTGTTATATATATATCACTATTCTAGACACATGTCTTATAGAAGTTACTTTGGGGGTCAGGTGACGTCGCATCTCCCCCGGAAGGGAGTGGTGGACAATCACAAAATGACACCTCCCTTAGGGTTACGGTCACGTCCTTTGCCCCCTGCCACGGTAAACATAGTTTAGGTCTTGAGACAAAGTGATTTAGCATACAGTCTTAACAGTAAACACAGTCTTCTCCTCTCCCCCATGCTGGAACTTAGTAAAACAATGGAAACTGGGTTTCTAGGTGGCTAAATTTAGCATTTGAATAAGTTCCCAGACTCCTACTAAAAGCTAGAAATAGCCTCTGAATACCAAAGCCAGACCCCCACAATACCGGCTGTAAAAGATAAGAGCCATTTGGGGGTTGTAAAATAGGACAGCTTCAAAGGAAGGCTCAAATGGCCGGCAGGAAACCCCTTTTGGTTTGCCAGGAGAGAGGAACAGCGTTCAAATTAAAACATTGATTTAATATAATTGAATATTAATAACCATACAAGAAATAGCCATAAAAGTAGAGTTGGTTAGCTTAAACCTATGTAGGACGTGTTTGGACTTATTAAAGGAAATATAGTTAATGTGTAATGACATTAGAAAAACTAGCTTGGAAAACTTACCAGTAAATTTAGATACTTGGAGAATAATACTTTAATTTAAGGATAATGTACTTGTTAAATAAACCTAATCTAAATAAAAGTAGAAAATAGTAGGGAAACTCTACTGTTGTTAAGTCTAAAGCAGTCAGTAAAAACAGTTATAAATTAGACTCTTACTCACCTTTGCATTTGAAGCAAAAATAGGTTAACTTAGGTATTTAAGACACTAGGAAATTCGGCCAAAGAACTAACTTATTAGATAATTACAGTTAAGAAATAATCCTGGGATTTTAAGTTAGTAAAATCAACCCATATACCTTTAAAAGGCTAAAACTCCAGAACAATATTCTTGTCATTAGAAATATTAAGGACGGCCTCTTAAAAGTAATCAAAATGGCCGCGATAGATTCCCCCAATCAGGAGGTAGAAATCCTCCCCTCTGACGTAATACTCTAGCGTACTCCAGGAGGAGGAGTCAAGACTTTAAAATAGCATGCACGACAGAGGAAAAAACACACACGCTTTTCGAACACCACGAGGCACCGGAAGAGGACGACGAACGAGAATCGGAGAGTAACTGCTGAGAACGAGAAAAGAATCTCTTTGTTTTTCTAGGAGACGCCGCCATCAGCTCATCAGCCATTGAAGATCATTCTTTTTATTGTATCTGATTATACTGGTATTTAATGACAAACGGCATAGAGTTTGCTTCCATTAAATATCATTGTACAATTCATTTTCCATTGAACCAGATCCTTGTTATTTCACTTTTTGACTCTGAAATAAAACTGGATCCGAACAGTAAACAACTCTCCCTCCTCCTCATTGATGCTTTCTCCACTGCCGTCCTATAAGACCGTGTTGGTCTTATTATCAGTAAATAGGGGGTAAGGTGTAATTTAGAACACAACGCAGAGTAGAGGATTTTAAGAACAGATCCTTATTCCCTAAATACGATACGTGTTTACATGACAAAATGACAAGTGACAACAATAGCGTTCTAAAAAGACCCACTTTTATTTCCTGTTTGCTAATACAATAACTTCCCTAGCAACAGCATCCCAGTGAAACCATCTATAATGCAGGTCGTTAGAGATTAGTCTATAATGCAGGTCGTTAGAGATCAGTCTATAATGCAGGTCGTTATAGATTAAAATAGTCTTTGAATCTAAATATACTTTCTTTGTGTTGATTCTACATTATTTGCATGATTTTACTCAAGTAAATATCTGTTACAAGCTTCGGTCATAAGTATGCGATTTTTTATCTAGATTAATTACAGAAAATTGTGAGATTAATTAGTTACTTTTTTTAATCTATTGACAGCACTAATATTAATGAATCTATAACATGTTCAATGTTTTAAGTTTCACACATTTCTTACGTCTAAAAACTCTAAATGTTCCCATACCTTATTCTCTCCCCTAATCTCTCTCCCTGTATCTCTATTGACATCTAGTGGTGGATGCCAGTCAGAGCAGGTCCTTCAGGAATGGCAGCAGCTGAAGACCCTCATCAGGACCACTTTCACAGACAAGTCATACCTAGGGCTGAGGCACACTGCTCACCAAGGAGCCATATCGTTCAGAGGTTTGTGGGGAATATTTAATATTCTTCAGAATTTACAAAGTCGTGTGTACTCTACAGAATAAATTAATTGAGTTACTCCTAGTTACTTTTATGTCAGAACTTCCTGCACTTGGCTGAAATACTGCTTGTGATGCCGAACTCCTCCGCTCAATGAGAGCGTGGATTTTCAGGCCAGAATGGTATTAAGAACAGCAGCAGCCTCCACTGCTGAAGACTTGATCCGTATCAGGAAGGCTGGAGCAAGTAAACCCGAGCCATGTAGCAGCCAAATGGTCTTCGTCTTCTAAGAGGGCCAGGAAGATAAATATGAAAAAGTGGCCAGCAGACAGGCTAGATCTTCAAGGGTCAAAGTGGGTATAAAACAGGAGGCAAGACTGTCAAGTTTTAAACTGTGGATACCAAACAGAGAAGGTAAAGACGACTTTGAACTGTTGAACAGTAATCCAGAACTATTTTATTGCGCTGTAAATTATATATATTTTTTAATCTATTCTATTCAAAAATTGTATTGCACTGCACTATTATACTCTGTCTATTTTATCTTACTCTTTTTATTATTGTCTATTTAAAACTGAATCAAACCATAAACAAGGTGGCCTGTTGGGATGTTAGACCCTAATGTAAAAAAAAATGTGATTTTATATATGTCTGCACTTTATGTGCTCATTTTATGCCTGTCTTTTTTCTGTTGTGAAGCACTTTGAGCTGCAGTTTCTGTATGAAAGGTGCTATACAAATAAAGTTTATTATTATTATCTGTGACACATGTGCGCGCACACACAGTTTGTTGTTTTTGTTCTATTAGTGATTTACACACTTTACTCAATAAAAAACTATTGTATGACAAATTTAAACAGATTTGCACTGCTAATTTGAAGCGTAACATATTGATGTCTTATATACAGTTATGTCCCTGCAATTTACCATTATGGGCAAATAAAGAAACTTGTTTGTCTGAAGACATTTCTTGTTAAGGTTTGGATTTTGTGTGCCCTGTATGCAAGATGAATGTCCTTTGCCAGTCACATACCTATTTAAGTGATGAACTACTTGTGGTTGTTTTTACATTTTAAGAGACGTTTTACACTTTAAATGATTATTATATTTATTATACATCATTATTTTGTAATTATTTTTTAATAAAATCTGTGAAAGGGAGGGCGACGCACAAATCACCATCATCAGTCAGCCTTAGTTACTTCCACACCTACCCTACGACTACTGCTTGGCCTTACTCCTAAAACCCACCTTACCCCTGCTCACCTGCAATTAAAAACTGGCCCCGTTGAATGTCCAAATCCCCCCCGCCCCACGTACTGTTTCTTGCCCTTCGAATGTATATATTTTTTTATGATCTCTTTTTTCTAAACAGTACTGTATAGTTTGTCTTGTATGTCATAAATGTCTTGATGAATTGAAAATGGAGGACCCTTATGTAAACAAGACAAAAGTTTTTTTCTGGTCTTCATCCTCTTGGCAGTTGTTAGTATTGAGCTGTACTGTATTGTACCCATTCTGCAATCTGTTAATAAAGTTTTCAATCAATCAATCAAACCACCTAAAGAAAGAACGATGACCCGTTATTTTAGGTTCTTGGAAAGAGACTGAGCCAAAATATCCGGCTCCCTTCAAAGAGCCGTAACCTCCATCACTCCGGATAACATACGAGGCTGGGGCTGAAGTGCACAGGATGGGGGCCACAACAGCAGACCACTGAGCCAACGACGCTAATGATCTATTCTACTGTAGCAAAGATCAACTTTGATGGCAAGAGAAATAACAAAATATACTGTCTTACCATATTTGAGTTACTGTGTGAAGATATGGGGGAATGCATACATAAGCACTTTAAAACCATTAATTATACTACAGAAAAAAAGCTGAGAATTGTACACAAGGTCAGATTTCGGGGTCACACAAATAACTTGCTCGTCAAATGCCTTTTAAAGCTAATGGACTTATTCAAATTTAAACTGGCAGAGATAATGTATCGAGCAAAGACTCAAGAACTCCCAGGTAACATAAACAAAATATTTATAGAGGGATAAGGGATATAATTTGAGAGGTAACTGCAACTTTGATAAACGTTATGCTCGCACCAATCTCAGGAGCAGGTGCATATCATCCTATGGAGTAACTGTGTGGAGAATGGGTTGGAAGATAAAATGAAGGAAAGCAGAAATATTGCTCTATGTAAAGAAATGTATAAAGTTAACAAATATTTGCAAATGACCAAAAATAGGAAAGGGGAGGTGACTATTGTCAATCTTCTGGATTCTAAGCTGTTGTTTTCTTTTGTACTACATTATAGATACTGATAGTTTATTTTATGTTGTTTTCAATGTTAAGAATTATTGGTAATGTGGATATTCTCCATTATATAATTTAAGTATTAATTAATGTTCCCTTTTCATAAAGGACACAGTGGTGGTATCATATATGTGACCCAGTCTGGTGATGATGCCTACAAGTCGCCAGGGTGAAATGACGGATAGACACAATAAAAAAAGATTTTTTTTTATATATAACTACAGTTCGAGAGTTGAAGAACATATTTAGTACAACAGCGAACAGATATAATAACTCTAATTGTAAGAATCCTGTGTTTAAAAAAGGCTGTTTTGAAACACAGTTTGTGCTCTCCACAGAGGAGAGGTGGGGGCTGGGTTTATTTTTGCATCTGAATAGAGCTGCGCGTTAGGATTCAGATTCACTGAGCCAGGTAAAGGCATTCACACAGAGAGTCATTAACGTTAACAATGGACGCATTCAGGTGAGGGTAGTTGTCCACGCCCCCCCCCCCCAAACTAGCTGAAGTGTGAACATCTTTGAGAGGCATTTCCTCCCCTTGAGTATTCCAGACAACAGACTGTTTTACAAGATTTAAATGAATATATGATATTCAAAACATTCTCATATTTCAAAGTATGACCCATCATTTGAAAGCTTACATTCTGTACTTTCACAATCTGGAAAATGAAAATGGAGACATGTAGGCACAAACCCTGGACTCGGTCACATATATATCATAAAGGACACAGTGGTGGTATCATATATATCATAAAGGACACAGTGGTGGGTATCATATATCATAAAGGACATAGTGGTGGGTATCATATATATCATAAAGGACACAGTGGTGGGTATCATATATATCATAAAGGACACAGTGGTGGTATCATATATATCATAAAGGACACAGTGTATCATATATATCATAATAAAGGAGGCGGCTACGTGGCGTAGTGGGCAAGGCGCTCGCCACGAATGCGGAGACGCTGGGCTTGCCTGTTCGAGCCCAGCGCTCCACATTGCTTTCAGTTTAGCTGGTCGTTCATACTAATACACATTGGCCGTATTAGGGGGTGGGAAACTGATGGGTGGGGATCGGGCGTTGTGGACAGCGACTCCTACAGGTCGGTTGGTGCGCCTGCGCAGTAGAATCAGGAAGTGTCGGGGGCAGCGTGAGCCTCCCACGCGTTACTCCTCGCCACTGAGAGATCTAGCTGCGCAGGTGAAAAGATGCGACTGCTGTTACCTCAAGTACCGGAGGGGACGCGTGAATATTAAAGGCAACCAACTTGTGTTCGGCTTTTCTCTGATTGGACGCGCCCCCACGCGCAGGCAAGCGCAGTCGTCCCACGTCCCAAATGAAATCCAAGGAGCGCAAGCGAGCGGCAGCGCGGGCAACCAACTTGTGTACCATGGGCTGCTGTTCCAACGCACTTGTGTTGGGCTGCTGTTTCACTCGTGTATAAACAAAGCCCATACAGTTATGAAATGCGCTGAACTAGAAAGCGTAACGTTATTATGTTTCGTGTTTTTAACAACCAACTACCAGATTCACTCGTGTATAAACAAAGCCCATACAGTTATGAAATGCGCTGAACTAGAAAGCGTAACGTTATTATGTTTTGCGTTTTTAACAACCAACTACCAGATTCACTTGTGTATAAACAAAGCCCATACAGTTATGAAATGCGCTGAACTAGAAAGCGTAACGTTATTATGTTTCGCGTTCCATTGATTAACGCCATTACCTGCTGTGCTGTAGGAAGTTACAGTAGGTGTAGGTTACATGTTTAATCAAAGCCCATACAATTTTATATCTCCAGTGATAAAACCCAGTGCTCTATGTCTCTATGATACACAGCATGGATGGGCTTTCAGAGGGAGAGGCATGACTTCGCGACAGTCATATTAGACACTCACTGTACATCAGTGTGGAACTGTAACTGTGACGTACGTGGGTTGGTCATTATCATTGTTACTGTATTAGGAGACCATGTGAACATCAGATTAGTATCATGAGTTTGGTTATGTTGTTCTTGGTGGTGTGATGTGTCATCTTTTAATGCTGCCTCTTCTCTTCTTCCCAGAGACCACTCATCCTCCTGATTGAGCTGATTGCACCTGCTTGATTACACCTGTGGGCAGTTAGTGGGATGAGTGAATATAAGCGGGAAGATGACACACACACGGGAGTCTCATTTGCTGGAAGTCACTTGTCTTATGGTGGAGTGGGGAGGCTGCTGTCTCGCCTGTCTATGGCCTAGAAACAACACTGTGTGGCACAGTGCCATTGTTATCACATGGAGTGTGGGTTAGACTCCACAGCTGTGGTGGCCTGGGATGGGCCCAAGGTAGTATCATAACTACTAAGTGTTTGTTTGAGTTGCCTTATATGTATGTCTTGTTTGTCCTCCCCTACCCTTTCCCCTGTGCACCATGGAGGAGGTTTAAACCCCTACCTCCATTCAATATATAATTTACTATTTGGAAAACGTCTTGTGTTGTGTCTTTTTTTCACCTACACCTGGGACCTTGATTTTGAACATATTTACTGAGAGGGGCTGCTTTTGCTCATGTGCCGTCCTCCAGTTGTTATTATCAGACCTGCATACATGACAGTAACGTTATATGTTATTTCGCCCGTGGAGGCTGCTGAGCCTGAAGCGCCAGCGGGGCGACGCGGTGGTTTATCCCCGGCTTCCGTGCGCCGCCGCCGGCTTGATACAGCTTCAGCAGTTGTTGTAGGAAGCCCTTCAATGACAGTGGCGCGCTCTCATATTTTGCGAATGCATAAACTATATCTTAAATTATGGCTATGTGTCTAATATGGCTGTCGCTTATCAATGACTTCGCGACAGCCATATTAGACACATCGCCATAATTTAAGATATAGTTTATGCATTCGCAAATATGAGAGCTCTGTCATTGAAGTGGGTGGTGGCAGCATTACTAACAGTAGCGATTTTTATTGTTTTGTCATGACCAAACATAATCCCAACATAGATAGGAGGTGTACTGTATGTCAAATGTCGGTCATGTGGTGGAAGAGTTTAGTACAGTCACACAACAGAACACCGCTGTAGTACAGTCACACAACAAAACACCGCTGGTTCGACCAGCGCTCCTGCCGCGTCTCTCTTGCCGCAAGGGCGTGTGCTAGTGGATTGATTGATTGGCCGTGTGGCCAATCAGAGAAAAGCTGAACACAAGTTGGTTGCCTTTAATAATCACGCGGAGGGGACTTGTGCTATGTATGACTTAGTCCACATTGCAGCCGGCTTGTGGGAGGCAAGAAACAGCGTTCGTGACAGGGGAGGGTTGAATTGGATGATACAAAATTGGGATGGGAGAAAAAATAGAAAATGGGAGAAAAAGTGGATAAAAAAAAAATATCATAATAAAGGACACAGTGGGCATCATATATATCATAATAAAGGACACAGTGGTGGCATCATATATATCATAAAGGACACCGTGGTGGCATCATATCGGTCACCAATAATAAATCGGAAGGCAGAATGATGTGCAGCGGTTTAAGAGTTAAAGCTGCAGCATGTCTATAAATCACATCTTATCCAAAAGGTTGTCAAATCAGTAGGGGTGGGAATCACCAGTTTCATCACGATACTAGTGATGCACCGATGTGAAAATTGTGGCCGATACCGATAACCGATATTAATATTGCTGTTCTGGCCGATACCGATATTTACCGATGTCGATATCTCTGTATAGAAAACACTTTTTTATGATAATCAAATAAAGAGGTATTTTCCAAAACGCATAATTTTTTTACTTTTGTAACTTATTTTCAGAAATGACTGATATTTTGAAACTATTTAAGGCCAAAACATGTAAAAAAAAAAAAAAAAAGATAAAAAAAAAAAAAAATTTATATCGGCCCTATCTTGATATCGGTCCGATACCGATGTGTAAAAAAACGGCCATATCGGCCGATATTATATCGGCGGCCGATATATCGTGCATCACTACACGATACGATATCGATTCTTTGGACAACGATACGATATTTTCCGATATCACAAAGTCTGCCACGATACGATACGATTCGATTCAGGTGCGTGCGATCGATATGAGACGATATTACATGCCCATTTAACACAATCAGTAACATTTAAATCAACAACAAAAAAAGGCAATGGAAATATCATTTGACATTTTAATTTTTGATCTCTTCCAGACATTTAAATGAAAAACAATATTGTTTTTAATATAAATAGACCTCCTGTTCACTGTTTTTTTTCTTCTTTTTTTCCCCTGATATTAATATCCTATCGCAGCGCTGTATTTTGGCTGGAAAAGGCATATTGGGAGTCAGAAGGTGCAATACCGGCCAGATCCTGTTAGTGGGGCTATCTCGAGAATGCAGTAACCCCCCCTCCTTCCCAGTCCCTAGTGGACCTCTGCTGTCCTCTCTATCAGCTTAGCTTAGTTAGCTCACGCTAACGCAACGTTAATTTAGGTATTTAACGCGACGTGGGCATAAAGGAATGGCGAGGATGGAAAGCATGTTAGATGCATTTGACCCCTTGTGGGGGAAAAAACAACAGGCACTTACTTCGGGCAAAATAGGCGGACTCTGAAGCAATGCTGTCTAACGTCTACACACGCTGAGCTGCGCTGAGCTACTGTTTTGCAGCCGGGCGGATATGCTTACAAGGGGATTTTCAAAATAAGAGTATCGCAATATGAATCGATCTTTTTACGTTGCATCGATCCTATTCGATAATTGATAATAGATCGATATATCGATCTGGATCGATGTATCGTCCCACCCCTACAAATCAGTCAGTCAAAGATGAAACAATATCATTAATATAAATAGTAAAAAGGACAGGACCCAGCTGAACTTTGAGGCAAAACTTTAGTCCTGGACAATAATTCAGATTGAACAGGGCCCGATTTGACACAGCAGAAGATAGATAATCCTGAAACCAATAACATGCACCACTATCCAGGCGAATACTAGATAACCTTTTTTTATTCCCCCCCTCCTTTTTCTCCATTTTCCCCCCATCCCAATGTTAGTCGTTATGCCAATTCCCAATCCCCTTCCTGGTCGTTGGGCACCTACCCCCTACAGTCGGTCTGGGAGAGTGGTGGCTATCACATGCTTCCTCCGACACATGTGTAGCCAATCAACTGCTTCTTTTCACCTGGCAGCGCAGACTCTCACTGAGAGAGTGTAATGTGTGGAAGGATCACACTACCTCCCTTAGATCCTTTCCTCGCTGAGCAGGCGTCCCGACCGAACTGTAGCAGTCGCTGTTTACAACAACCAGGACCCACCCACCGGCTTTCCCACCCGCTAACACTGCCAGTTGTGTTAGTATGACGGCCGGCGTTGGTGGCGAGCGCCTTGCTACTAGATAACCTTTTTAAAAGCACATGATGATCGACTGTATCGAAAGCTTTTTTTTTTTTTAAACTTTATTTTTTAGCGTTTATCGCTTTCCTGGTCAAGCATGACCGACAGTTGCAGGGTGAAACGGGAGAGAGAGCAGGGGGAGACATTCGGCAAATGACGGCGAGTCCGGGAATCGAACTCGGAGTCAACCAGATCCGTGACGCAGCACGGAGTCCCGCGACGCAGCGCGGTAACATGATGTGCTACTGGAGCACCCCGTATCAAAAGCTTTTGACAGATCAAGTATCATTATGAGTGGAACTCTTCCAACACTGGCTACAGCAGGTTTCTCTACTCTAAAAACATGCAGATGAATTGGCAGGTTCTTGACATTTCACTGAATCTTTTCTCCCAAGTGGAATTTCGCATGTTTTCTCGAATATTTTAATTTACTGAATCTCTTCTCACACAGACCACAATGATGTGGCTTCTCTGCTGTATGGATTTGCTGATGAATCAGAAGATGTGTACTTGTCCTAAAGTTCTTCCCACACTGGTCACAGAAGGAGGCTTCTCTCAGTCCTGTGTGAATTCTCTGGTGTGATTTCAGAATACTCAGATGACTACAGCTCTTCCCACACTAGTCACAGGAATAGGGCTTCTCTCCTGTGTGAATTCTCTGATGTTTCTTCAGACTAATCAGATGACTAAAGCTCTTTCCACACTGGCCACAGGAGTAGGGCTTCTCTCCTGTGTGAATTCTCTGGTGTTTCTTCAGATCAGACCGTTGACTAAAGCTCTTCTCACACTGGTCACAGGAGTAGGGCTTCTCTCCTCCTGTGTGAATTCTCTGGTGTGATTTCAGACTAATCAGATGACTAAAGCTCTTTCCACACTGGCCACAGGAGTAGGGCTTCTCTCCTGTGTGAATTCTCTGATGCGATTGCAGATTATCTAGCCGACTAAAGCCCTGTCCACACTGGCCACAAGAGTAGGGCTTCTCTCCTGTGTGAATTCTCTGGTGTGTTTTCGCCTGCTGTTGCGTAGTAAAGCCCTGTCCACACTGGCCACAGGAGTAGGGCTTCTCTCCTGTGTGAATTCTCTGGTGCGTTTTCAGATTATGTTGCTGAGTAAAGCCCTGTCCACACTGGTCACAGGAGTAGGGCTTCTCTCCTGTGTGAACTATCTGGTGTGTTTTCAGATGCTGGAGCGTAGTAAAGCCCTGTCCACACTGGTCACAGGAGTAGGGCTTCTCTCCTGTGTGAATTCTCTGGTGTGTTTTCAGATTCTGTTGCGTAGTAAAGCCCTGTCCACACTGGTCACAGGAGTAGGGCTTCTCTCCTGTGTGAATTCTCTGGTGTGTTTTCAGATGACTTCCATGACTAAAGCTCTTCCCACACTGGTCACAGCAGAGACATTTTCTTCCATCCAAGCCTCTTTGTCTCTTCCCAGGCCTGACAGGACAGCTATCTGGATGAGATAGTGATGGAGAAGAGTGTCAGAGGAAGGAGAGAAAGATAATTGGTTATTTTATTCAGCTTTAGTTTATAATGGTATGTATCTTGGTTTTAGTTAGTCAACCGTTTCTGGAGCAGGAGTGGTTATCATGGCTATGGTTAAGGTCAGTTTAATTTAGTCCAGGACTAAAGCCCCTTTAGTCTCAGGTTATGACAGATTTAAGTGTCACCTTATGGATAAAATATTACATCACGCTATGGGAAATTTCATATATCTGTAACAAAATATATCACGATATAGTATGTTTTCTGTAAATTGGATGATACAAAATAACCACATAATCCAGACTACTTTTGAATAATCCAGAATTGAAACTAAATACAAATGAAAGGCATTTTCTCTTTTTATTTGGAAGCAATGTTGAACAGAACGTGATGCTCATGTTTCTTACTACAGACCCAGAACAATGTACTGAATACCTCTTCACCTACGACTGAACTCCTGTACACGGCACCAACACTAGGGCTGCAACTAACCATAATTTTGTTATCGATTCATCCAAACTATTTATTTACCAGAAAAACAACAATTGATTCTATTTGCTATTTAATATTTTTAAATGTTTTACTAGTATCCTTATGCCGGCCCGCCTGAAATTTTCATCCGGCCCGCTGCCTCACCCAGGAGCAATTCAACTGGCCTGTGATAGAAATCAAGCGCACCTTGTGCAAATGTCCGGCTTTAAGCAAACGCAGAGCGTTATCTGCACCTGCATCGTGTTTTTGTTGAATATAATTTGTAATTGTCAGTCGTCTGTTTTCACTCGACCTAAGCCGTGGTTATTTGTTTTCATCCAATTTTACTTTATCAAGTGGATTATTGTTCATTTATCAGCCTACAATGTAAAATAATGTGTGTTAAGTGTAAATGCCATAGAAATACAGTAAATTACTTTTGATCAAAGGACCAATTTAACCTAGAATAGCTAATCGGGTGACCAAAACGTCCTCTTTTGCCTGGACACGTCCACTTTTCACACCCTGTCCGGGGTGTCCGGTGGGGTTTTCTAAATTCATGAAAATGTCCGTCACATGCAAACAGAGGAAGTGGACAGATTTTATTCTGCTCACGAAGCCAAAGCACAAGTGTACATTTACAGATGAACTGCAGAGGGAATTCCAAATGTAGCGCCCCAGTCGGGACAAGAAGCGGTGTGCAACGCTTGACCATATGTTTCCGTGTCTAATAAAGGAGATCTCAAAGCTCACATGGACACAGAAAAACATGAAAACACATAAGACATTTTAAAAGCTGTGCGAGGAGAGAGTTTGACGGCAAAGTTGACATCATGTATGCAGAGAGAAATTTTATTATTGAAAATTATTCAAATGTTTTCATAACTGAATAAGCAAACTGGGACCCTGGAACTCTGAAGCTAGAAATCTGAATGAAAAGTTGCTGTTTAACTGCGGACAGGGACAATTCTCCACTTGCACAATGTGGAGGCAGCATATCCGGTTACGTCACTGTATGCCCTGGTATGTATGTGACAAATAAACCTCTTGAATCTTCAGCGTGTAGGCTTCTTCCGGTCCCATCACAATACATAGACTTTAGCAACTTTTCTCCCGTCAATTAAACAACTTTATCGTCACTTTTCTTTTTAAATTACTTTTAAAAATTATTTAATAAGCAAACGTTTGTTAAGTGTGTTTCTCAGCGGGGTCTTTTAAGGTTTTTGGGCTGTATTTCATGTATAAAGGTTTACTGTTAGTTAGCCACATTAGCATTTAGCTCCGCAATACAACCAACAGTTTACCAGATTAACAGAAAGCGTTCAAAAGTTTCAGGTATATCAAACGTGGTGGGTCTAACAGGTGCCACGTCGATACTAATTGAATGCACCGAATATTCGGCCCCCGAAACATATCGGCGGGAAATAGCTATAGTTTCGGCAAAGAACATCAAAGAACAGGGTTACGTTCGTAACCTAACGTGTTGTTGTGATGACGTAATCAAAACGCGGCTACAAGCACAGCGATACTCCCCAATATTCAGAAGTAAATTAACATAGATGCTGTTATGCTTAACACCCAGTACTATTCACTTTACTTAATTTCTAAGATTAGATTAGATAATTTAGTCGGAGTCCAGACTTTGAGAATGCCTGTGTTAGACCTACACTATAATACTGCCAGCTGCTATAACAAAACCAAAAACTATCGGTATCGACTTAGTCCACATTGCAGCCGACTTGTGGGAGGCAAGAAACAGCGTTCGTGACAGGGGAGGGTTGAATTGGATGATACGAAATTGGGATGGGAGAAAAAATTGAAAATGGGAGAAAAAGTGGATAAAAAAAAAATATCATAATAAAGGACACAGTGGTGGGCATCATATATATCATAATAAAGGACACAGTGGTGGCATCATATATATCATAAAGGACACCGTGGTGGCATCATATCGGTCACCAATAATAAATCGGAAGGCAGAATGATGTGCAGCGGTTTAAGAGTTAAAGCTGCAGCATGTCTATAAATCACATCTTATCCAAAAGGTTGTCAAATCAGTAGGGGTGGGAATCACCAGTTTCATCACGATACTAGTGATGCACCGATGTGAAAATTGTGGGCGATACCAATAACCGATATTAATATTGCTGTTCTGGCCGATACCGATATTTACCGATGTCGATATCTCTGTATAGAAAACACTTTTTTATGATAATCAAATAAAGAGCTATTTTCCAAAACGCATAATTTTTTTACTTTTGTAACTTATTTTCAGAAATGACTGATATTTTGAAACTATTTAAGGCCAAAACATGTAAAAAAAAAAAAAAAAAAAATTAAAAAAAAAAGATTAAAAAAAATAATAATAATAATATCGGCCCTATCTTGATATCGGTCCGATACCGATGTGTAAAAAAACTGCCATATCGGCCGATATTATATCGTGCATCACTACACGATACGATATCGATTCTTTGGACAACGATACGATATTTTCCGATATCACAGTCTGCCACGATACGATTCGATTCAGGTGCGTGCGATCGATATGAGACGATATTACATGCCCATTTAACACAATCAGTAACATTTAAATCAACAAAAAAAGGCAATGGAAATATCATGACATTTTAATTTTTGATCTCTTCCAGACATTTAAATGAAAAACAATATTGTTTAATATAAATAGACCTGTTCACTGTTTTTTTTCTTCTTTTTTTCCCCTGATATTAATATCCTATCGCAGCGCTGTATTTTGGCTGGAAAAGGCATATTGGGAGTCAGAAGGTGCAATACCGGCCAGATCCTGTTAGTGGGGCTATCTCGAGAATGCAGTAACCCCCCCTCCTTCCCAGTCCCTAGTGGACCTCTGCTGTCCTCTCTATCAGCTTAGCTTAGTTAGCTCACGCTAACGCAACGTTAATTTAGGTATTTAACGCGACGTGGGCATAAAGGAATGGCGAGGATGGAAAGCATGTTAGATGCATTTGACCCCTTGTGGGGGAAAAAACAACAGGCACTTACTTCGGGCAAAATAGGCGGACTCTGAAGCAATGCTGTCTAACGTCTACACACGCTGAGCTGCGCTGCGCTACTGTTTTGCAGCCAAGCGGATATGCTTACGAGGGGATTTTCAAAATAAGAGTATCGCAATATGAATAGATCTTTTTACGTTGCATCGATCCTATTCGATAATTGATAATAGATCGATATATCGATCTGGATCGATGTATCGTCCCACCCCTACAAATCAGTCAGTCAAAGATGAAACAATATCATTAATATAAATAGTAAAAAGGACAGGACCCAGCTGAACTTTGAGGCAAAACTTTAGTCCTGGACAATAATTCAGATTGAACAGGGCCCGATTTGACACAGCAGAAGATAGATAATCCTGAAACCAATAACATGCACCACTATCCAGGCGAATACTAGATAACCTTTTTTTATTCCCCCCCTCCTTTTTCTCCATTTTCCACCCATCCCAATGTTAGTCGTTATGCCAATTCCCAATCCCCTTCCTGGTCGTTGGGCACCTACCCCCTACAGTCGGTCTGGGAGAGTGGTGGCTATCACATGCTTCCTCCGACACATGTGTAGCCAATCAACTGCTTCTTTTCACCTGGCAGCGCAGACTCTCACTGAGAGAGTGTAATGTGTGGAAGGATCACACTACCTCCCTTAGATCCTTTCCTCGCTGAGCAGGCGTCCCGACCGAACTGTAGCAGTCGCTGTTTACAACAACCAGGACCCACCCACCGGCTTTCCCACCCGCTAACACTGCCAGTTGTGTTAGTATGACGGCCGGCGTTGGTGGCGAGCGCCTTGCTACTAGATAACCTTTTTAAAAGCACATGATGATCGACTGTATCAAAAGCTTTTTTTTTTTTAACTTTATTTTTTAGCGTTTATCGCTTTCCTGGTCAAGCATGACCGACAGTTGCAGGGTGAAACGGGAGAGAGAGCAGGGGGAGACATTCGGCAAATGACGGCGAGTCCGGGAATCGAACTCGGAGTCAACCAGATCCGTGACGCAGCACGGAGTCCCACGACGCAGCGCGGTAACATGATGTGCTACTGGAGCACCCCGTATCAAAAGCTTTTGACAGATCAAGTATCATTATGAGTGGAACTCTTCCAACACTGGCTACAGCAGGTTTCTCTACTCTAAAAACATGCAGATGAATTGGCAGGTTCTTGACATTTCACTGAATCTTTTCTCCCAAGTGGATTTTCGCATTTTTTCTCGAATATTTTAATTTACTGAATCTCTTCTCACACAGACCACAATGATGTGGCTTCTCTGCTGTATGGATTTGCTGATGAATCAGAAGATGTGTACTTGTCCTAAAGTTCTTCCCACACTGGTCACAGAAGGAGGCTTCTCTCAGTCCTGTGTGAATTCTCTGGTGTGATTTCAGAATACTCAGATGACTACAGCTCTTCCCACACTAGTCACAGGAATAGGGCTTCTCTCCTGTGTGAATTCTCTGATGTTTCTTCAGACTAATCAGATGACTAAAGCTCTTTCCACACTGGCCACAGGAGTAGGGCTTCTCTCCTGTGTGAATTCTCTGATGCGATAGCAGATTATCTAGCCGACTAAAGCCCTGTCCACACTGGCCACAGGAGTAGGGCTTCTCTCCTGTGTGAATTCGCTGGTGTGATTGCAGATGCTGTTGCTGAGTAAAGCCTTGTCCACACTGGTCACAGGAGTAGGGCTTCTCTCCTGTGTGAATTCTCTGATGTTTCTTCAGACTATCGATTCGACTAAAGCCCTGTCCACACTGGTCACAGAGGTAGGGCTTCTCTCCTGTGTGAATTCTCTGGTGTGTTTTCAGATTCTGTTGCGTAGTAAAGCCCTGTCCACACTGGTCACAGGAGTAGGGCTTCTCTCCTGTGTGAATTCTCTGGTGTGTTTTCAGATGACCTCCATGACTAAAGCTCTTCCCACACTGGTCACAGCAGAGACATTTTCTTCCATCCAAGCCTCTTTGTCTCTTCCCAGGCCTGACAGGACAGCTATCTGGATGAGATAGTGATGGAGAAGTGTGTCAGAGGAAGGAGAGAAAGATAATTGGTTATTTTATTCAGCTTTAGTTTATAATGGTATGTATCTTGGTTTTAGTTAGTCAACCGTTTCTGGAGCAGGAGTGGTTATCATGGCTATGGTTAAGGTCAGTTTAATTTAGTCCAGGACTAAAGCCCCTTTAGTCTCAGGTTATGACAGATTTAAGTGTCACCTTATGGATAAAATATTACATCACGCTATGGGAAATTTCATATATCTGTAACAAAATATATCACGATATAGTATGTTTTCTGTAAATTGGATGATACAAAATAATCACATAATCCAGACTACTTTTGAATAATCCAGAATTGAAACTAAATACAAATGAAAGGCATTTTCTCTTTTTATTTGGAAGCAATGTTGAACAGAACGTGATGCTCATGTTTCTTACTACAGACCCAGAACAATGTACTGAATACCTCTTCACCTACGACTGAAGTCCTGTACACGGCACCAACACTAGGGCTACAACTAACCATAATTTTGTTATCGATTCATCCAAACTATTTATTTACCAGAAAAACAACAATTGATTCTATTTGCTATTTAATATTTTTAAATGTTTTACTAGTATCCTTATGCCGGCCCGCCTGAAATTTTCATCCGGCCCGCTGCCTCACCCAGGAGCAATTCAACTGGCCTGTGATAGAAATCAAGCGCACCTTGTTCAAATGTCCGGCTTTAAGCAAACGCAGAGCGTTATCTGCACCTGCATCGTGTTTTTGTTGAATAAAATTAGTCAGTCAGTCGTCTGTTTTCACTCGACCCAAGCCGTGGTTATTTGTTTTCATCCAATTTTACTTTATTGTTCATTTATCAGCCTACAATGTAAAATAATGTGTTTTAAGTGTAAATGCCATAGAAATACAGTAAATTACTTTTGATCAAAGGACCAATTTAACCTAGAATAGCTAATCGGGTGACCAAAACGTCCTCTTTTGCCTGGACACGTCCACTTTTCACACCCTGTCCGGGGTGTCCGGTGGGGTTTTCTAAATTCATGAAAATGTCCGTCACATGCAAACAGAGGAAGTGGACAGATTTTATTCTGCTCACGAAGCCAAAGCACAAGTGTACATTTACAGATGAACTGCAGAGGGAATTCCAAATGTAGCGCCCCGGTCGGGACAAGAAGCGGTGTGCAACGCTTGACCATATGTTTCCGTGTCTAATAAAGGAGATCTCAAAGCTCACATGGACACAGAAAAACATGAAAACACATAAGACATTTTAAAAGCTGTGCGAGGAGAGAGTTTGACGGCAAAGTTGACATCATGTATGCAGAGAGAAATTTTATTATTGAAAATTATTCAAATGTTTTCATAACTGAATAAGCAAACTGGGACCCTGGAACTCTGAAGCTAGAAATCTGAATGAAAAGTTGCTGTTTAACTGCGGACAGGGACAATTCTCCACTTGCACAATGTGGAGGCAGCATATCCGGTTACGTCACTGAATGCCCTGGTATGTATGTGACAAATAAACCTCTTGAATCTTCAGCGTGTAGGCTTCTTCCGGTCCCATCACAATACATAGACTTTAGCAACTTTTCTCCCGTCAATTAAACAACTTTATCGTCACTTTTTCTTTTTAAATTACTTTTTAAAATTATTTAATAAGCAAACGTTTGTTAAGTGTGTTTCTCAGCGGGGTCTTTTAAGGTTTTTGGGCTGTATTTCATGTATAAAGGTTTACTGTTAGTTAGCCACATTAGCATTTAGCTCCGCAATACAACCAACAGTTTACCAGATTAACAGAAAGCGTTCAAAAGTTTCAGGTATATCAAACGTGGTGGGTCTAACAGGTGCCACGTCGATACTAATTGAGTAGGGATGCACCGAATATTCGGCCCCCGAAACATATCGGCGGGAAATAGCTATAGTTTCGGCAAAGAACAGGGTTACGTTCGTAACCTAACGTGTTGTTGTGATGACGTAATCAAAACGCGGCTACAAGCACAGCGATACTCCCCAATATTCAGAAGTAAATTAACATAGATGCTGTTATGCTTAACACCCAGTACTATTCACTTTACTTAATTTCTAAGATTAGATTAGATAATTTAGTCGGAGTCCAGACTTTGAGAATGCCTGTGTTAGACCTACACTATAATACTGCCAGCTGCTATAACAAAACCAAAAACTATCGGTATCGGCACTGTATCGGCCGATATGGCTCATAGACGATCAATGGTAAAAAACGTGATCGGGGCATCCCTAACACCTACTATTTATATTGTCAGGATCATCTCTATGCGGATGACACTATCCTCTATTGTGTCGTTGACTCTGTAAAACTACCCATTAAAAATGTACAACTCTCATTTAATACCGGATCCGAGTTCCGGGTCGAGGATGTAGAAGTTGCACTCCGCTACGCTGCTACTCCCTTTTTATTATATTTAACTTTAAAAGCCTCTTTTTATACTCACAACTCGGTTAAACCTTTATGTATACATCACCTTAGGTTTCCTACTAACTATTTTGACTGAAAGAACCACAATGGCAACGAAGAAAACAACGAGAAGTGAATCCAAGAAAGACAACGCTCCCTCTGATATGATCGCCATTGCTAGGCTAATTGAAGAGCTCAGGCAATCCTTAACGCAATCCTTAACCAACCAGGCAAACAACTTAACCAAAGAATTCAGAGCGTCAGCTGCCTCTATCGAAACCAAACTCGACAGCCTCTGGACTGCGGTTGGTGAACATGCCTTGCGTCTGACTCTGCGGTCTAATTGCACTATGACAATTCTGGAATATTCTGTGACCTCTACTCTATGTGAATCATAGGAAACAATGGACTTCACAGCAGAGCATCGCCCTCTTCCGGCCTGGTGGACGTACTGCACACGTATTATAACCCCCCTCCCCCCTTCTTTTGCAATAATTCCAATTCTAGGTTTTTTTGTCTTCTTCTTGTTTAAACTTAGCCATGTTCTTATAAGGTTTAAGTGAATTTAGTCTACTTTTTGAGGCATTTTATCTATTTATTTTTTAAGGGAGTGTGGCTAGCAGCCACAGAGAATAATCGACTTATGGTAGGTTTGAGAGTTTTAGGCCCTATGGTAATTTACATAGGGTTATTATGGTTGATATGCTCGATATGGGGATACTGGATACGTATTTTGAAGGGGGGGAGGGGGGCGGGAATGGGGGATTGTGTGTTTTTGTTTTTTATGTTTGTTTTTATACTCATGCTCGGATCTCAACAGGACCTTAACAGATGGATATATATATTATGGAGTGCTACTCCAGACTAATTACACTCAGGCATACTGCAACCCGTTTAGACTATGGCTAATTTAAATATCTTGATTTGGAATACAGGGGGTCTTAATATTCATCATAAACGCACAAGCGTATTAACATGGATGAAAAGACAACAGGTTGATGTGGCTCTTTTAAGTGAAACGCATCTTTTAATGGCTGACAATACAAAGCTCGCGGATAAAGTCTATCATAACATAAGCTCCTCCTCCTTTGGCACCAATGCCCGTGGTGTAGCTATAGTAGCTAAACGGAAGCTGAATATTAAATTATTAGACATAATTATGGTATGATGCAGATGGTCAAGTTACTATTGCCAAAATAGATTACTTTAACAGGAAAATCGCTCTGGTAGCGGCTTACGCCCCTAATGTCTATGACGCTAACTTCTATGCTTTACTCACTACAGCGATGCTAGATCTCCCTGAGTACTCATTTATAATTGGTGCGTATTTTAATGCCATCTGGGATCCCTTGATTGATAAATCCAGTCACACCACAACCTATGACCAGAGACAGGCCTCTACGGCACTACAGGGGTAATTGATTTGTGGCGATCTCTCAATCCAACGGCACGAGATTTTTCCTTTTTCTCAGCAAGACACAAAACCTTTTCTAGAATAGATTATGTTTTTGCGTCCCCTAGACTATTTGATAGCTTTGACGTTGAATTGGGGCCCATTGCATTGTCAGACCACAAATAATTACTTCTAAAGGGTTCACTCAATAGAATGACATCCCGAGCCCCAAGATGGCGCTTTAACTCGACACTGCTGAAGAACAAGAAATTCAACCTGCAATTTAAAGAAAAACTCATTGAATACCTGCAGTTTAATGCTGGATCGGTACAAGACCCCAGAATTTTATGGAACTCTGTTAACGGTTTTATCAGGAGTACCACTACTCTCTTTGCCTCTAACCTCCGCAAGGAACGTCTCTCCAAATTGGTAGAACTGGAAGGGCTTCACTCCACGTTGTTCTCCTCTTACAACGCAACTACTCTTGTAGTTTGGAGTTTCAAATTAAAATGTTGAAAAAGGAGATTAACTCCATTTTAAGACAACAATCTGAATTTCAAATACACAGAACAAGACAACATTATTACTTTCACGGCTCTAAACCTAGTCACCTACTAGCTATGAAGATACGGGCCAGTGAACAATTTGCGGATATTCCTGCCATCAAGGACCAACAGGGGATGGTTACCACGACCCCAAAAAAATCAACAAGACTTTTTGTTCATTTTATTCCAACCTGTACGAGTCAGAAGTGATCTTCGATCATAATAAGCTGGAGGAATTCCTTGAGCAAATTAACTTACCACAACTCTGAGGTTGACGCTAAACGGTTAGATGCACCTATTACACTAGAGGAACTTAGGGAGGCGATTTCTGACTTGCAAAGTGGTAAGGCCCCTTGCTGGGACGGTATTCCGCCCGAACTATACCTCTCATGCTGGGATTAGGGGTGCACCGATATATCGGTCGGGTATCGGTATCGGCCGATAAGTGCCTTGTTGACTGCTATCGGCCTATCGGCCGATAAGCTCAAATGTGCCGATAGCAGTCGCCGATAAATAAGCATCAATTTGTGTAGCGTCAAAAGGCAAAAAAAAAAAGTTCACTCGCGACCTACCTGCACAACGCCCGCCGTCCCCCACACACACACACAAGCTACTGCATCACAGTTACTACTTATGATTAACAAGGCATTCGTTTTGTGGCATTGACGTGATATAGTTAGTGTTACACGGACAATAACATCAGCATATTATTATTACCCATAGCAGCAAGGCATTACTCCGAGTCCGTTCATAGCTCAGTTCCATTCAGTTGCTCATTCCGTACCCAACTACCCACTACTAGTTAGTTAGCACCATCCAGGCATCAACGTGAGCTCCCGGTACGGTAGCTAGTTAGTTAGCACCATCCAGGCATCAACGTGAGCTCCCGGTACGGTAGCTAGTTAGTTAGCACCATCCAGGCATCAACGTGAGCTCCCGGTACGGTAGCTAGTTAGTTAGCACCATCCAGGCATCAACGTGATCTCCCGGTACGGTAGCTAGTTAGTTAGCACCATCCAGGCATCAACGTGAGCTCCCGGTACGGTAGCTAGTTAGTTAGCACCATCCAGGCATCAACGTGAGCTCCCGGTACGGTAGCTAGTTAGTTAGCACCATCCAGGCATCAACGTGATCTCCCGGTACGGTAGCTAGTTAGTTAGCACCATCCAGGCATCAACGTGAGCTCCCGGTACGGTAGCTAGTTAGTTAGCACCATCCAGGCATCAACGTGAGCTCCCGGTACGGTAGCTAGTTAGTTAGCACCATCCAGGCATCAACGTGAGCTCCCGGTACGGTAGCTAGTTAGTTAATAACGTTATATAGTTAGTGTTACACGTTCAATATAACATCAGCATATTATTTACCCGAACACAGCAAGTAAGCAAGGCATTATTCCGTTCATAGCTCCGTTGCTCATTCCGTACCAAACTACCCATTCTGCAATCTGTTAATAAAGTTTTCAACCAGACAAATGTATAGAAAGGCTTTGTTTTATTATAACATTTGTTGCAGTAAAATCATTATGTCTCATTTGGTCATGCTGTAGAGCGCTGGTCGGCGGGCCGGGCAGCTAAGGTATTAGTAGGGCTGGGCGATATGACGATATTATATAAATATCGGGTACAGTTCATTAACGATACACTTTTTCAACGTATCGTGGATATCGTGATGTTTTGCCCAAGAGGATTGTGTCGCGTCAATCTGTCCACACGTTACTCGTTCATATCTCAGCCTGTGCTGAGATATGCCCATTCCGCGGTCTGTTAATAAAGTTTTCAATCAGACAGATGTATGGAAAGGCTTTTATTATAACATTCGTTGTAGTAAAATCATTATGCCTCATTTAGTCATCCTGTGAAGCATTGGTCTCCTACTCGACGGCCGCGGGGAGCTAACGTTAGTAGCTTTGTTGATGTTCAGCACACGGGACATTCAGGAAGTCAAAAACTAATAACGCTTGCCGATTGGTGCTAAGAACAGCAGGGCGGGTGCAAGCGGTGTGACGTCATTGGCAGACTCGACTGTCAATCAAAATGATTATGTTTCCGTCAGAATGAATGAATGAAAACTGTATTAAAAGGTTGCAGAATGGGTACAATACAGTACAGGAGGATGAAGACCAGAAAAAGACTTTCGGCTTTTTTACATAAGGGTCCTCCATTTTCAATTCATCAAAACATTTAGAGACATACATACAGTAGTTTCATAAAAATGCTAAAATGCTATTTATTGATTGATTGATTTAAAACTTTAACATATTGCAGAATGGGTACAGTACAGCTCAATACATACAATTGTTAAGGGGATGCAGACCAGAGAAAGACTTTAGTCTCGTTTACATCAGGGTCCCCCATTTTCAATTCATCATATTTCATATCTAAATCATATAATATCTCATATGCAATATATAATCTAATAATCTAAATCTAATATAAAAATGCTAAATGCATGGGTATTTTATTTTGTCTTTAATGTTAGCTTGCAAACTCAAATACTGTCTTGGTAAGCCTCATAATGAATTGTTTGGGGTAAAAAAGAAAAACATTGTGATGTGTATCGTGTATCGCCGAAAGGTCAGAAAATATCGTGATATCATATTTAGGCCATATCGCCCAGCCCTAGGTATTAGCTACGTTAAGTTTGTTGTGATGTGCTCTCGAGTGAGTCGCAAGCAGATCAATGGCGGCATGCCCGAAAGTAAAAAACGCTTGCCGATTGGTGGTAAGAACAGCAGGAGGTGGGTGCTAGCGGTGTGGCGTAATTGGCCGAATCGACTGTCAATCAAAATGGTTCCATTGCATTGGTTGAAAGCTCTGGTTGAAAGAATAGTATCCCGCTGCAGGCCGCCAGAATGGTTCCATTGCATTGGTTGAAAGCTCTGGTTGAGAAAATAGTATCCCTCTGCAGGCCGCCAGACGATACTGGGAGAGAGATAGTGATACCATAAACATATTTATTGATGTTTCCTTTTTTTAAGTAAGTAAAGAGGCCTATACATATACAAACATACACATACAAAAATACAGTAGTTTCATAAAAAAAAAATAAAAAAAAATAATAAAAAAAAAATAAAAAAAAATTACAAATACTTATATACAAATATACAAATATCGGTATCGGTATCGGTATCGGCCGATAGTGTTAGTTGAACAATCGGTATCGGTGGCCAATTTTCATATCGGTGCATCCCTACGTAATTGGACCCCTATTACTTGATATGATTTTACACTCAATCAAAAAGGGACATTTTTCCAGGGATGTCAATATGGCACTCATATCTGTCCTACTTAAGAAAGATAAGGACCCCACCGAATGCAGCAGCTATAGACCCTTAAGCCTCCTCGGAACCGATCTCAAGCTGTACGCTAAGGTACTAGCCATCCGACTTCAAAAGCATATGACATCTCTAGTTCACCCTGATCAGACAGGCTTCATAAGAGGCCGCCTGATCACGGATAATATAAGACGGTTACTGCATGTGATAGATGCCAGCAAGGATGCCGCGACTGACATATCCTTAGACGCGATGAAGGCCTTTGACAGGTTGGAATGGTCTTATTTATGGGCAGTACTTCGAAGGATGGGGTTAGGTGAAGGGTTCATCCATATGATCAAAGTACTATATACAGGTCCATCAGCCATGATTTTAACAGGTAAACTCTGCTCTCCACTCTTCCCTGTGTTGCGCTCGTCCAGACAGGGTTGTCCTCTTAGTCCCGGACTATTTGCTCTATCCCTTGAACCTTTAGCACAGTACATAAGACAATCCCAGAACATAGCACCGATCTCAATTAAGGGCACACAGCATCACATCAGCTTATATGCAGATGATGTACTCTTGTTCATGCAGAACCCCGCCACCTCCCTACCTCATCTTCTCAAAGTAATAGATGATTTTGGTAATCTATCAGGATTTAAGATCAACTGGCCAAAATCGGCCTTCCTTCCACTCAATGTGACTGCGAAGGCTACCATCCTCCCAGCAAATATACCCAGGGTAGAACACTTTAAATGTTGAAATATTCCCCACTATAAGCCAGACTGTGAAGTATAATTATTCCGGCTTGCGAGACAGGATCACAGATGACTTCAGCAGGTGGTCAAAATAAAAAAAACTCATTACAGGCCCGAGCGTCAATAGTTAAGATGAATGTTTTGCCCAGAATTAACTTCACCAGCTCCATGTTTCCGTTACCCCCCCCCCCCCCCCCCCCTGCTGGTTACTGGCAAAAACTGCACTCTGCTGCATATAAATTCATTTGGAACATTAAACGCCCAAGATTAAAAAGATCCACTGCACAGAGAAATAAAACGGACGGGGGTTTAGCCTTTCCAGACTTCAAATATTACTTTAAAGGGTTCTCTTTAAGACCACTGATCACCTGGTTTGATTCTAAAGCAGCAGTATCCTGGAGACCATTAGAGGAGAACATAGTGGCACCACATACTACAGGATATAGTGTACACCAACATATCAATTAAGCAATGCAACTTAAGATTTGGCCCTCTTATTACACATGTGATCCGGATGTGGCGTGACACACAGAAAACATGTACTAACCACCATAAATGGCACAGGCATTCTCCCCTATTTAATAACAATTTACTCCTTATTGAACAACAACCTATCAGATACCCTGATTGGGAAAAGAAAGGAATACACACATTGGGGGATATCTTCGATGACTATGGTCTCCGCAGTTTGAGATATATCCAACAAATTTGACCTCCCCAGTTCCACTTTTTTCTTCTATTTACAAATAAGAGCAGCTTTGAAGGCTCACGGCATCCCATTAGATGTTCCACTTGAGCACCACAGGTGTCACAAATTATTTTATGACAAGGAGACGTCGAGAGGCTTCGTCTCTGACTTTTATCGCCACTTACTTACGTCCTCATATAAGGTCCTTCCCCTAGACTCGGTTTGGAGGAAGGATATCCCAGACCTGGAAGTAGATTTTGATTGGGATGCAGTATGGGAAAATGTTCGTCTATCATCACGCAACCCAGATCACCAACAGATTAATCTTAACTTTGTTCATAGGACTTACCTGACCCCTAGACGATTGTACCTAATGGGTCTCAGACCTGACTCTCGATGCTCCTTGTGTTCAAACGATGCTATTGGTACATATATGCATATGTATTGGGAATGCCCTCCTGTTGAGACTTTTTGGGAAAATGTCACCACTCAATTATCAGAGATTTTATCTCTGACCATACCGACACTGCCTTCTGTACTGTTGTTGAATGATGTTTCTCAGTTATCAACCTCTGTACATGTAAAGAGACTCATTTTGGCGGGTCTTACAGCTGCCAAAAAGTTGATAGCGCCACGCTGGATTCAACCGGATAAAATGTGCCCGAAGGTATGGATTCTCACCTATCTCGATGTGATTTATCTAGAGATATCTACTGCACAAATTTTAGGTGTTAATGAAGCCAACATAGCAGTCTGGGTAGCTGTGGTGGATAAGATAAAGGAACAGATATAAATTTGGAATTTTCTGATGTTGAATGAAGTAGTGGATGTATAGCCCACGTGGGGGTCCTGTGGGGGGGGGGGGGGGGGAGCGAGCAAGAGCCCATGTATTGTATTTATTATTTTTATGTCTTTTACATTTTCATTTTACATTTACATTTAGTCATTTAGCTGACGCTTTTATCCAAAGCGACTTACATGTTCTGTACGACAAGCCATCAGGAAGGGCACAACTCTATCAGCTGAGTAACAATGTTCATCAAGGTGTTGAGTGCTACAGTGTAGGTTAGTTTATTAGGACAAGTGCATGACAGTATGGTTAGTTAGCGTTAGATTTTATTTTTTTTAATTCGATAATGGTTGAAGAAGTGCGTCTTTAGTCGACGGCGAAAGATTGGACGTGTTCCGGCTGTCATAACTGGGGTGGGTAGTTCATTCCACCATTGTGGGGCAAGGACTGAGAATAGGCGACTTCTCTTTGATGACCCTCCCGGAGCTTGGATAGGAGTAGGTCTGAGGCGGCCAGAAGATGCAGAGCGTAGGGGTCTTGAGGGTGTGTAGTTAGAGACCATTGACCGGAGGTAGGCGGGAGCAGTTCCCTTTGCCGCACGGTATGCTAGGTCGAGGGCCTTGAAGCGGATTCGTGCAGCAATGGGGAGCCAGTGCAGGTCCCTAAGAAGTGGGGTGACATGGGCCGACTTTGGTAGGTTTGAGATCAGGCGGGCCACTGCGTTCTGAATGAGTTGAAGAGGCTTAGTGGCAGTGGACGGGAGGCCAGCGAGCAGTGCGTTGCAGTAGTCGAGGCGGGAGATGACTGTTGACCTTGCTCCACCCTACCTCTCTGAGCTGTTGCAGGTCTATACACCTTCTCGCTCTCTCAGGTCAGCTGACCAGCTGCTCCTAGTAGTGCCTACAACTAGGCGTAAGCTCAGGGGGGACCGTGCTTTCTCCGTTGCCGCCCCCAAAATGTGGAATGAGCTGCCACTGCAGATTAGGCAGGCCTCATCACTGCCCCGTTTTAAAGGCCTCCTTAAGACCCACCTTTTCTCTCTGGCTTTCGACACCATGTAGCTTGTTGATTTTATGATCTTATTGTCTTACTGTGTTGTTGTTGTATCGTTTTGTTACTGTGTCCTTTGCTTTTAAATATTTCTTTTCTTAAGTACTCTGATCTATTTTAACTTGTATTGCTGCCTATATTTACCTAATGTTTTTATCTCTGTTTTGGTACTCTTGTTTTATTTTAATCTATTTTTAGTGCTGCTAATAGTTTTAATATGCTCCTCTGTACAGCACTTTGTGCCCCTGTGGCTGTTAAAGCGCTTTATAAATAAAGTTGGATTGGATTGGATTGTTGATTGGACGAGGAGTTGGGTGGCTTCTTTTGTCAGGAAGGGGCGGATCCTTCTGACGTTGCTCAGAAGGAATCGGCAGGTTCTGGTTGTCGCTGCGATGTGAGCAGAGAAGTTCAACTGGTCGTCGAGGACAACACCAAGGTTCTTGGCGGTCGGGGACACGGTCACAGCTGCATTCTCGACTGTGATGGAAAGGTCGGTCAGGGGGGAGGATTTGGCCGGCAGGTGGAGCAATTCCGTTTTGCTTAGGTTCAGTTTGAGGTGGTTGGTCGTCATCCAGGCGGAGATGTCGGACAGACAGGCCGAGATCCGCTCAGAGACGTGGATATCTGAGGGAGGGAGGGAAGGAGAGGAAGAGTCGAGTATCGTCAGCATAACAATGGTAGGAGAAGCCATGAGACGTGATAATGTTACCCAGTGATTTAGTGTAGAGGGAGAAGAGAAGGGGTCCTAAAACTGAGCCCTGGGGGACACCGGTCCGCAGGGGGCGGGTGGCCGACAGGGTCCCTCTCCATGACACTTGGTAGGAGCGGTCATTGAGGTATGATGACAGCCATGTCAGCGCAGAGCCAGCCACTCCCATTCCTGCGAGGGCCGCGAGGAGGATCTGGTGGTTGACTGTGTCGAAGGCTGCAGATAGATCTAGGAGAATCAGGACAGAGGAGAGGCCTTTCGCTTTTGCTAAGTGAAGTGCCTCTGTGACCGCAATGAGGGCTGTCTCTGTGGAGTGACCAGTCCTGAAGCCTGACTGATTAGGGTCTAGGAGGTCATTCTGTAAGAGATAAGCAGTAAGTTGGTTGGATACAGCACGTTCAAGTGTTTTAGAAAGGAAGGAGAGAAGAGAAACAGGACGGTAGTTGCCTATGACGGTAGGGTTCAGGGATTGTTTTTTTATGAGGGGCGTGACTCTGGCTTGTTTTAGGGAGGTGGGGACCACCCCCGAGTTGAGTGAGGAGTTGATGGTTGCAGTTAGGAATGGGAGGATGTCTGGTGCTATGGTCTGGAGGAGTGGGGAGGGTAGCCGGTCCAGCTGGCATGTAGTCGGACGGTTCGACGTTACCAGTGTCAGGGTCTCGGCTTCTGTAATGGGAGAGAAAGATGACAGAGTGAAGGATGAGGTTCTCGATTCAGCATTTGGAATGGGTGGGGGTTGGGAGAAGGCGCTGCGGATGTTCCACTTTTTCCTCAAAGAAGATCGCAAAGTCTTCGGCAGAGAAAGATGAGGGAGGGGGGGGGTGCAGGGGGAGTGAGGAGGGAGGACATGGTAGCATGCAGTTTGCGAAGATTCTTGGCAGAGGCCTCGATCCTATGGTGAAAGAAAGAAGCTTTGGCATTAGTAATGGTTTTGGAGAATGTTAACAAGAGGTTGTGATATGTGTCGATGTCAGCAGTGAGGCGTGACTTTCTATACTTCCTTTCAGCTGCTCTCAGGACCTGTCTTTGTTCTCTCACTGGATCTGTTAAATGCCATGTAGATAACCTTGCAAGTAATCTGCAACAGAAGGTTGGCTTTTTGTACATAAAAAGAAATTCTATTTCCTATGCTTAGCAGAAGGATGGTTGTTGAAGCTATTTCTGTTTTGGATTATGGACACCGTTTATAGACATGCTGCTGCTTCTACTATAAAGCCACTTAAGGTCCCCAGAGTTTGCACTGAATTAGGAAAATCTGCTTTTAGCTTCTGTGCCTCCGACACATGGAATCTTTTGCAAAGCACTTTAAACTCAACACTTGATCAGTTGAAATCTATAATAGCCGACTATTTGTTTTAATTAATTTAAATTGTTTAAATGATTTACTTTTATGTTTCTATATTATTTTTGTATTATGTATTGTACCTCTCGACATCATTGTAAATGTTCTTTCGAGATTAAAGATTGAAATAGAAATTATGTGCACCATCAGCGGAAGTCTTTCATCTCAAACAAAACACATAGCCTACTTCAAGGAGTACCAAGGATTGGTTGGATACATTGGTTTCCTGTACAGAAACAGATCCAATTTTCCTCTAATTAGAAATTTTTTTTTTGTTCTCATCAGTTTTGGAATATGGGCTAGGGGATGAACAAAAATATTGTGAAAACATAAATCAATTAAAATCTAGACTAAAACAAATCTATTTTCGATAGGTACAGAAGGGAAGAAGAGCTTTAATTGCATTTAATTAAAAAAATACATGCATTACAATACAGTGTATTTTGTATGTAATGTAATGTATATGTAATGTGTACTGTAATGTGTACTATATGCAAGTACTGTAAAGTGTACTATACAGTATGTATGTACTATGTATATACTATGTATGTAAATGTTAAAAATAAATATTAAACGTAAGTCTTCAGGGGTAGGGCCCAACAAGCCTAGTGCTTCTCCCCATCCCTTAATAAAGGTTGAAATGAAATATCTGCAACCCTGTTAACTAGGGATGTCCGATATTATCGGCCGACCGATATTATCGGCCGATATCGGCAGTAAAATGTGATATCGGAAAATATCGGTATCGGTTTAAAAACAAAAAAAAACAATAACAATATTTGTTATATATATATCCAGTGAAATTATTAGTTATTCAGTTTTTTGGACGGGGAAACCCTGCATATATCGGTATCGGTTGATATCGGTTGATATCGGTATCGGAAATTAAGAGTTGGACAATATCGGAATATCGGTATCGGTAAAAAAGTCAATATCGAGCATCCCTACTGTTAACCCATCTTTCGCCAATGACGGATTCAGACGTCATTCCTCGCCATGCTTAATCTGCCAATGACGGATTACGACGTCATCGAGATCAATATTTCAAATTTCTGTCATGGTATTCATATTTCACCCACGGATCCTTGACTGGTGCTGTAGGAGTCCGCTCAACTCTCCAGCGTTCAATACCGCCACCTGGTGGCCGATCGGCGAGTTGCCAAACCGGAAGTGGGGCTGGAAGTGCTTGGTGTCACCCCTATTCCGTCCGCCACTCGCGATCGCTCGCGGGACTCCATCTTGACACACTGGATCAGGGAACAAAATTTACTTTTTGACTTACCAGCCATTTGGCTGGTAGATTTTAAAAACTACCAGCCAGGCAGATTTTTTACCAGCCAAAAATTAAAAATAGCTTTTTAGTATATCGCCATGTGTTATTATTACTATATAATACTCTCATATGCTATTTTCAATTAATATCATAAACAACATAAGGAATATTAGCATAATTTTGAGTGGACTGAAGGAATGAGTCAGCGTTAATAGTTTTAAATGCAAATAATTTATTGAAACATAGAAGTGGGGTCGGGGACACACACACTGTTTCAACTCACCACCCCCGCATCATATTGTAGTCTAGTCTGTCTTCAAACTTCCACTCCTCTCGAAACCTTTTTATATTTGAATATCAACATTACCTGTGCATCCTCAGTAATCCTCAGTTTACTACAATATACTCCTCTCCTGAGTCCTGACTAGTGACTTCATCGTCTTTCCAAACGCACGCACACACACAGAGAAAGGGAGAGTGCCCCCCCCCCCCCCATTTCCCTTTCCCCAGTCCACACTGTCTGCTGTTCTCTATGGCTCTGCCGCTGATCAGGATTAGCTTGTTAGCTTACGCTAACATAACGTTCATTTCGGGCGATGTGGGCATAAAGGAATGGCAACGATGCAATGCATGTTAGATGCATTTGACCCGTTGTGAGAAGAAGAAAAAACCACAGACTTATTTCGGCTCGCAAAATAAGCGCACTGCTGTGTAGCTCTGCTCTCAGGGAACAAACTTAACTTTTTGACTTACCAGCCATTTGGCTGGTAGATTTAAAAAAATACCAGCCAGGCAGATTTTTTACCAGCCATTGGCGGTTGGCTGGTACTTATTTTGTTCCCTGCACTGGATAATCGATCGGTTGCCATAACTCAATAAACAACGTTATTTGGACGTATATATTATTATACAACCCAGAAATGGTTCATCTAGATCAGTGGTTCTCAAACTCTGGTACGCGTACCACTAGTGGTACTGCTGGTGGTACTTGAAAACATTTACAAAAAAGCACACAATTTTTATTTTATTTTTTGCAGTCAGGCCACTGAACTTAGAAGCAGGCCAGGCCAGTGTTTCTGGTTGCGGCGGCGCGATAGTTAGATAACCTAAGTGGGGAACAACCAGGAGATCACTGTGACAGAGAGTAATGCAGTCTAAACAGTCATAAATCTTTAATTCAACTTCAGCCCTGATCATAACCATTTATTTTTTTTAGATTTTTTGTAATGTCAGATAAAAAATGAAATACTCCCACTTTTCTGAAAAGAGTTGGTGTTAAATCTGACATTACAAAAAAATCCATCAAAATCTGTGTTGTTGCTAATCATTGACACATGCCTAGCCTGTAATAATCCCCCCCAGAAAAATTTACTTTGCATTTGATATATTGAAAATATTTTACTTTTTGGGTGTTTTTTTTAACAATAATTTGTGATGCCATCACACAAACTGGCATTTAACGGGTAACATTTAAAAAATGTATTGAATATGTGTTTTCTTTAATTTTTTACAATAATTTGTGATGCCCATCACAAACACTGGCATTTAAAGGGTAAACATTCAAAAATGCCTGCACCTGAATGCAGGAAATTAAGTTTTTGTAACAAAATAATTGTGTGTGTGTGTGTGAGTGTGAGAGAATGAAGGACAATTTCTTGCTGTGTGAGAGAGATAGAGAGAATTAAGTACATTTGCTGAAATACAGTTGTTCTTAATTTTCTCACTTGCTATGTGAGAATGTTAGTTATTATGTTCTCAATGCCCCTTGCATTGTATGAGTTGTGTGGAAGAGTTTGCTAGTTCTAGTGCTATCCCTTTGTACATTGTGGCTGTGTCTGACAAAAGTTAACAATAAATAATGGTATTAGTTATACATTTGCCTCCTGCGTGAACTGTGCATAGCTGAATAGACTATTTTAACACCGGTCATATGGTGGTACTTGGAGAGCCAGCTACGTTCTCAGGTGGTACTTGGTGTAAAAAGTTTGAGAACCACTGATCTAGATCAACATCCCATAATAGCGAACTTTTTGCTCCAGTATCATCCCCCATCGCTACGAGGAAGCTGCGGTGAGTTTCAGCGTGTTTGATTATTATTATCCATACACACTGCTATGATCAATATATCACCCATACTACATGATTCATTTAACGTCGGTCATTGCATTATAAACAACCCCACAATCGCTAGCAAACTGCATTTGATGATGTAATATATGCATAAATGGCTATATCTCACGTTCTAGGAATTACTGCAGAAAACGATAAAAACATATTTATACTCTAGAAAGTATTTTTATATTAATGTGTGAATGAAAAAGTAAAACGTTCCTACACCCTGAACAATAGCTAATCGATGTTGAATGGGCCATAGTAATGTCAATTTAGCAATACAATTTAAAAAGTTATAGCCCTGCAAAGTAGGTGAACATCTCCATAGACAAATAGAGCTGGCAGAGGATGGTATAAGAAGGGTACAATGCCTGGCGAAGAATGGGTTAATTGTGCTGGTGCCTGTGTTGGCTAGGGCGCTCTTGTTAAAAAAAAATATCTCAATGTGAATTATCTTTTAAAAAAAGAGAATTTAGAGCCTTACCTCCTCCTTCATTCACAGTTCCTTTAAGTCCTGGTGTTTTAATGCAGTCCACCAAGTAGACAGATAGTTCCTTTAGTCCCAACAGAGAATGACTGCAAGATGCCATCTCCTCCACTGTACTGGATATCAGTGGGGCTGTGGCCTAAAAATACCAGATAAAAAACAGTAACAATAAGAGTCTTGCAAAGTACAACGTTCACTCTCCCCAGAGTAATTGTAGATCGACAGGTTTGGCTGAGTTTTTTTTTTTTTTAATGTTAGACATGTCTCGTCACTGGTATTTGATGATGAGAGTGTCACCTTAAAGGGATAGTTCAGAGTTTTGGACATCAAGTGTTATGAAATACTATAGTAGTATAGTTGATGCAGTGCCCTCAGTTTACACACAGAGTCTCGTGGTCGGAGTTCTGACCTGGTAGAAGTTTTAATCACCCACAGCAGAAAACAGCGTGCCTCATTTTTTATGCTTCAAGACCCAGCATTTAGGCCTGTCACGATAACACATTTTGCTGGGCGATTAATTGTCCCAGAAAATATTGCGATAAGCGATATTATTGCGGTTTTGAGAGATTTTTTTTTGTTGAGAAATGTATTTCCCAAAAGTTTTCAATTAACCTTTTTATTTTTTTTTACTAATAAAATTATTGCATAATAATGCAAGGAAACCGTTTCAAAGTGCAATAAACCTTTATTTAACATTGGAAGACATTTTAAATATCCTAAATTAAAAAAATACTTGGTTTGATTGTTTATTATAAAACAAACTGAAACTGGAAACAAGCCCTCTGTCTGGCTTTTTGTGTCATCCTTTTAACATGTACATGTATTATTAATGTACCTTGCGGTACCATGTACAAAATGTTAATAAAATATGAGGAAAAAACTGTGGAAACGTAATAAATAAAAAGGCAGTGAAACAATAATCAAATAAACACCAAAATATATACTATCTCTATTGGAATGGAGACTTCAGCACAGGATAAATTAGGAGTGGGCAAAAATAATCCAGATCGATTGATCACATGATGTACTCGAGTACTCGTGGAGGAAAACGCTGTACAAAATAAACGTCTTTTCCGGTGTTTTAGACTTTTATTTTGAAACCCACCCACCAGTCCGGACCGGAAGTATTGTTGTTATTATCCTAGCAGAACGTATTGAGCGGACAACTTGTCTCGTCCGGTTCTGTGTTTTTGAGCTAATGATAAAACAAATGTGGAGATTGTTGGTGAACAACTAACTTTAGGTTAGTTTTAACGTTAGCTACTAACGTTAGATGCAGCTACTACAGGCAATCAACGATGAGGAGGAAGCGTCAAAGCCGTATATAATAGAATAGTAGCCCTGTGGTGCGTAGGCACAACTCGAAACGACCTGTTATAATAAATTAATTCATGTTTAACTTGTCCCCGTGTCCAGTCCTTTGACTAGCCCCACCCGTTCATTGTAAACAATGATGAATGTAATTGTATTAACGTTATTCTGTGTTGTAGCTATGCTATACGTTGTATTTAGTTTGTTAGCTCTTTAGCTAATGTTGATAGCATCAATGCTAGATCTTTAATCTTTATTTAGCAGTCCAGTTTCTCCGGGCAGTAGCGAGTAACTACTTGGGTCTAAAAATAGCTACACTAAAAAGAAGGCTACTTGGTTAAAAAGAGCAACACTATTGAGAAATGTAGTTAAGCTATGTGGCGTTGCTAGTGCCCCACGGAGCTCCCGTGCTGTACTCTGTAGTAAGGCCAGCGGCCCCCCACACGGAAAGTGACTGACAAGGGGTACTGGTTCCGCCTCATTAAAACAAACGCGCAAATGGCAATTAATGGCGCCCGTCAAAATCATTGCATTCATTTAATTATATTTGCTGCCTGTCTGAAGCTTCCCGGTTCACTCAGAACCAGGCCAACCAGATATTCATAACGGTTCATTTGGAAATTATTTTGATAACGATATCAAATAGATGTCATATCACTTGTAAACTGGTATTGGAAAACTTAATACCATAATAATGTCAAAACTAGCAAAGAGTCTACCCAAAAAGAGTAGATTCCTGAACTCCTACAGTCTAAGGTCGCTTTCACACCTGAGCTCTTTGGTCCGCCTTAATCGAACCCTGGTGTGGACCTAGGCCTGCCGCGATAAGCAATAAATCGATTAATTGCCGCGATAATTAAAATGAATGCAATGATTTTGACGGGCGCGATTGATTGCTATTTGCACGTTTGTTTTAATGAGGCGGAACCAGTGCCCCTGATGTAAACAAGACGAAAGTCTTTCTCTGGTCTGCATCCCCTTAACAATTGTATGTATTGAGCTGTACTGTACCCATTCTGCAATCTGTTAATAAACTTTTCAATCAATCAATCCCTTGTCAGTCTCTCTCCGTGTGGGGGGCCGCTGGCGTTACTACAGAGCACAGCACGGGAGCTCCGTGGGGCAGTAGCAATGCCACATATAGCTTAACTACATTTCTCAATAGTGTTGCTCCTTTTAACCAAGTAGCGTTATTTGTAGTGTAACGTTAGAATAACACAGAATAACGTTAATACAATTACATGTCTGTCTGCATGTTTTGTTTTCAGTATTTTATTGACAAATAAGCATCTTCATCTTTGCTTTGCTGGCAGTGCATTTGTCTAATTTGATGTCATTTTAGTATCCTCCTGATCTAACATGACCCTGAAGTGTAAACAGAGTCAGACAGTCAACGTCTGCTTGGCGTTAGCTTGCTGCTCCCCTGGCTACAAAAGACATCCCCTAGCCCAGGGTTTCCGTTAGAATTTTTTTTTGCAGGTCTGAGTGTCCGGTAGATTTCAATCTACCGGACAAATGGGATAAATTCCGGTCAGAGTTTATTGAGCTTAAAAACAATTGATAGGCCTATATAAAGAATGACATCATCAAGGCATTTATAATATTTTAACTTAAAACTAGGCTACTTTTGCGTATATACAGTCATTAATATATTCCAAATAAAATAAGTCCCTCAAGACTTCGTGCTGCTGCCGACTTGAGGTGTCGGTGGGCAGTCTGCCCGACCTTAATAAACAGCAGTCTGTTATAATCACATTTTTATGAGCTAACGAATTCCGTTATATTGGACATTTGTATTAATTATATCAAGCGAAGAACTGAGAAATTTGGCAGAGAGAGACGGCAACATTATCGTGGGTTTGCGCCGTGATGTATATCTCCACCTCCCAACGACTTGGTGCTGCTCATAATGTCCGGTGAAAATAATTCCCTCTAAGCACAATTAGATTATTTGAATTGTATTAAAATAGGCTAAAATTAAATAGCCTATGCGATGAACGAAACAATCATTACATTTGTCGTTGCTTCACCAAGCAGCCGGTCTAATAATGACATCCTGTTGTCAGCGCAAGCTGGCTGCTGATATATTTACGTGAAGCATGGAGCAGGCAGAGTGGTGTTTTTAGGTCCGGTCTGGAAACCGCTCAGCAGCGCCCCCACCCAACGGCTGAATTGCCAATGGCTGAATTGGAGTACTGCACCCTGCCAAGCCATGCTTCTCGCAAATATATCAGCAGCCAGCTCGCGCTGACAACAGGATGTCATTATTAGACCGGCTGCTTGGTGAAGCAACGACAAATGTAATGATTGTTTCGTTCATCGCATAGGCTATTTAATTTTAGCCTATTTTAATACAATTCAAATAATCTAATTGTGTTTAGAGGGAATTATTTTCACCGGACATTATGACCGGAGAGATTAAATATGTCGGACTTCAACAGATTTTGCCGGTCAAATACCGGTAATTACCGGCTAACGGAAATATTACAACTAATGTTAGCTAAATAGTAAATACCTAATTCTACCAAGCATTATCCCAACATGCGCTGCATTACACTGAAGGGTAGTGTAAGATGTCTGGTAGTGTAAGACAGTAGTGAGAGATTTGGGGTGCTTTTTCAATGTATGTGATGTATAGATTGGGGGGAGGTGACCACAGCTATTACGGTGATTGAAATGTGCATGGAAGACGGTGATATTGACGGTGGTGGAACCAGTGGTTTCACAGGCACAGGCCGCGTCAGCGAGGGTTTTGTTATGAATTCCTTGGAAGAACATCTGAGATTAGAGTGTACTGTCTCTCAGGGCAGGAGGGAGAGAGGTTCATCTTAATGAAACGTGAGTTTATTAGTGTTAAAGGTTATGCAGTTGTCATGACAACACGTCGCATGACAACCAGAAGGCGGGGCCGTCGTTGCGACGACGAACATCTATGAGTCGAACGGTGTTTCCGGGTGTAAGCCAGACTAGAAACTGACCAAGAGCGAGTAGGACTGAGATCACACAGACACTCTCTCCTCTCATAGAGAGAGAGGGGGGGGGGGGGGGAGAATGCCACATCACCAGTAGCTTCGGCTACCACGAGGATGGTCTTGGCTAACGAACCGGCCTGACCACTATTGGACTGAATAACAAAAGGACGATAGACGAACACACCGAAAGATCATTAGAATACTCTTCAAGGACGATACAATTTGATAACATCTGACAACATCTGATTATGAGGTTCTGTTTATAGCAATAAAACAACGCTTTTCCTCATAAGGTATCTCACGGTGTCGAAGTGTCGAATTCTTACGGAGGTGGAGAATTATTATGGTTTATGGATTGCACTAACGGGGGGAGATAAGGATCTTATCTACCAGTATCGGAGACGTCAGGACCATTAAAAGTACACAACGCAGAGGAATTGGATGGAGGGCCAAACAGATGAAGACGTGATACTGGCCAGTTTGATAAGGATCTTACAGTAGGGAGTAAATGTATTATTATAGTCATGTGGGTGCTGTGGTATGTAGATTGCTCCACTTCTACAAGGTCCATTTGCATGTTCTTGGTATCTAGGGACATCTATGGATCTCAGGGAATGTATTCCCAGTGTCAGAAATATTGTGTCTGTTACTAGGCTTGAGTAAATTGTGATGAAACGAGAATATAAATTATGATTTTTCACAATAACACCATGCTAAAAATGACCAGACATGAAACACTGTCACTGAGCTCGTTCAGCACCTTCTTGAGATCACATGTACAACAAATCTAAGCAAATTAATAAAGGGAAGATGATTAAACAGAAGGTTTTGTAGATAGTACCGAATTCTGCCATCCGGACACATGCAATTTGCAGGGTTCTTACACCTTTTCCAAAGCTAAATTGAAGCACTTTAAGCATTTTCAGAGGTGCCTTTTCAAGCTTTTCCAGCATCTTATGCGGCTGTGGTAAATTAAATATTTACTTGAAATGATCATTTCACTTCTTCCATCACATTAAATCAGATGTTATTGTGCTATAAACAACCAAAATGATGTAGACTTGGCATCCTATATAACAGTGCTGTACAGTGCGACGAGGTTATCGCAAATTGCCCCTATATTTGGCCTGTGCGAGTGGAAAATAATATTTGGGGGCAACCTTTCTAGTAGTGATTTCAATCCTTCATTCGCATTTCACTCCTAAATTAATCCATACAAATTGGATAAAAAAATAGTAAAACATTAGCCTACAACCAGGGCTGTACAGTGCGACATAATGTTGCGGTGCTATGAAAAAATATGTCTGCGATGAATGAATTTACTGCGTAGCCCCCTTGCGATAGCCTGTGTGTGAAAAGAATATTTGCGTGTGAAGTGAATCTGGGCCACGCTATTCTACTTGGTAGTTGTAGTCTATCATGCGATTAAATACCATGTCCCCGTCTGCGTAGAGTCCATACATCCAACACCAAATCCCATAATTCCTAGCGAACAATCGAAATGAAACTCCATGAAGATGAAACTGAATGTGGCCTATTGCATCGCCAAAGAAGAACTTCCTTTCAATATGTTTAAACCGCTAATTTTGCTCTGCAAGAAGAACGGAGCGGATATCAGTCCATCTTATGACAACTTATGACAACGATGTGGAGAGATGATAAGAGACCATAGCCGATTAAATTAAGTCGGATCTGGCAGTGATGATTGACAGGGACACGGACAAACAAATGTCAGCCATGCATTAGCTGAGTAGCCCACTATTAGGACGTTTTTCAATACTTAAATACTGTCTACTTAAATTTCCCTCCGGGGATCAATAAAGTATCAACCTATCTATCTAATAATGAGACAATATGCAAATAAGATAATACTAATAATTGTCACGGTTCCCCGTATTAAAGTGGCTTGCAACTTACTGCTGGTAAAATCACTGTTTATTTCTCGTTTTGCATAGTATTAAATTCCTCTTCTATAAACAATCAAAGTCCTACCGTAAGTAGGGGTGGGACGATACATCGATCCAGATCGATACATCGATGTAATTATCAACGATCGAATCGGATCGATGCGATGTAATAAGATCGATTCATATCGATACTCTTATTTTGAAAATCCTGTGGCGAGTCTCATAACTGATTGTGTTAAATGGGCATATGATATCATCTCATATCGATCGCAGGCACCTGAATCTAATCGTATCGTATTGTATCGTGAGAGACTTTGTGATATCGGCAAATATCGTATCGTTGTCCAAAGAATCGATATCGTATCGTATCATGATGAAACTGGTGATTCCCACCCCTAACCGTAAGAGCCTCATACGGGTCAATTAAACCTTTTTGATTAGTCTTTCCTTCGAGCTAAGTTGAACTGAACATTTCACTGTCAAAAGCGCAAACTTAAACAAGGTTGCGTCGCAACACGGTTTTCAAAATAAAGGTCACATATACAAATACCGTAGTAGGCCTCTCAATTCGTATAAAAAAAGTCACAGATATACATAAACATTAATTGGCATATATATCTATAAACTGTCCAACACATTGATCACAAATAATAAACCTTTCATGGGGTTATTTACAATAATAATAATTCATTTTATTTATAAAGCACTTTTCATTGTGAAACAGAGGTATGCAGTTTCTTGTCCTCCTGATTAATGCAATGGTGTGTGTGTGTTGTGATGATATCATTCAAGGAGCACTACAAGCTAGGGTGCCCACCTGTCCCGCCGATATTGGGACGTTTGTCCCGCATCCCGCTACAACAAAACAATGTCCCACAATTCAAAGATTAAAAAAAATAATAATTTATTATTATTTTTTATTATTCAAAGATTATTATTTAAAAAAAGTTTTAAATGTTAATTTAATGCCTCGTTCCAATACCCTCTTATATTTAAAATAAAAAAATCGGGCGACGTCAAACCAATGTGCAGCCGAGCGGAGCAGCTCGACGCGAGTTGCGCTGCCTGTCACTTGTCAGACAATCCGAGACAGCGCAGCTGCAGTGTGTGTGACGTCAGTCATACCTGATGTTTCTGCAGAATAGCCTAAAGCTTTTTTACGACGCAGTGCTTGAAGTTGAGGGGGATGACACAACTGTCTGAGCTTTTCCAGCGATCAAAGGACTGTTATTTTGGATTCGAGACCAGTGCTCTCATGCAGAGGTTTCCTACCGGCCGCACAGGCTGCTGCGATCGAACAGGACTTTTTCATTTTCTATCAGAGAGCGCTCGCTTACCTAGACAAATGGTTTGATTTCTCTGATCAGAATTACCTGAAACAGGTGTCATGCTTGGCTCTCAAGAAGAGAGCATTCAGCTTCCAAGAGCTTCGCGAAGCAGCTGAAGCTCTTAATATCAGCAGCAAACTGGACTCTGCATTGTTTAAACAATTTTGTGGGTTCACCAGACACATATTGCGGAGACTGTGCTGTCATATATAGGGTTTGTGGAGACTTTGGGTCTCACCCTTTTTGTTATATGAGCAACTGAGTGATCCGCTATTCACAATAAAAACATTATTATACTGTGAAGATCAACCATCGCATTCCGTCTCCTCTCTTCTACACTTCACTGCTAATAATGCTCAGGAAAAGATGGCTGAAAAGACTTAGCTCCTGCTCTTTCTATTAATGGAGTGATTTTATCAGCTTGGATACCAAGATTGATGGTTACCTGTGTGACGACCCCCACTCTACCTGCTAAATGGAGAGTCTGACTCACCAGGAAGCATGGTGGAGTGGGTGGCTCGTTAACTGTATGAGACTCACCTGTGCAGAGCAGAGCTGCCTGCACCTCAATATATGTGTCTCATTCTAATTCCCTCTCTGTCTGCTTTCTCCACTCCCAGGCACAGGTTGTACCAACACCCAAGCTGCATCCTTTGACTTTGATACTTACACCAAACACACACCACAGCATATCTACTCACTCATCCACACACTGCACTCACCACTGATTCTAATACAAAACATTCCATTGTTCATGTCCTTATGCTGTTGGTTATTTAGATAGGTTTAAATAAATCATTTTTGTTAAATTGTTATCACGTGTGGACTCCCTATTTGTCATAAATTACCTGTTTGTGACACCTGCTTAATGATGAAAGTGTGATTAAATAAAGATGTTGGTGACATGTTGGCTGAGAAGGTGATTGGTGAAGCATCTATACAGTTTAATAAGATTAATAACAAAATTTGCTATATATAGCCTACTGTCTGCGTCGAATATGAAATAAAGGCATTTAAATAATAAATACATTTCTTTCGTTTTAACACTTTGATCGCCATGGGTTAAATTCATAATTTACCATCCCTCGCCAGCTCTATTTGTCTATGGAGAAGTTCCCCTTTTTTGCAGGGCTATAACTTTTTAAATTCCATTGCTACATTGCCATTATTATGGCCCATTCAATGTCCTATATGTATTGTTCAGGGTGTAGCAACGTTAAACGTTTTCATTCACATATTCATACTAAAATATGGTCTAAAGTATAAGTATGTTTTTATCGTTTTCTGCAGCTTTCTTCAGAACGTGATTTATAGCCCTAAATGCATTATATTGATGATGAAATACAGTTTGGTAGCGATCGGCGCAAGATGAAAAATTTCAACTGGACGTACTTCTAGAATGATCTACGTATGATAGGGGTGCACCGATATATCGGTCGGGTATCGGTATCGACCGATAAGTGCCTTGTTGACTGCTATCGGCCTATAAGCTAAAATGTGCCGATAGCAGTCGCCGATAAATAACCATCAATTTGTGTAGCGTCAAAAGGCAAAAAAAAATATTCACTCGCGACCTACCTGCACAACGCCCGCCGTCCCCCACACACACACACACAAGCTACTGCATCAAAGTTACTACTAGTTATGATTAACAAGGCATTCGTTTTGTGGCATTAACTTATATAGTTAGTGTTACACGGACAATAACATCAGCATATTATTTACCCGAACGTAGCAAGCGTTCATACTAGCTCAGTTCCTTCCGTTGCTCACAGAGCCCTGAGTTTTACCCATTCTGCAATCTGTTAATAACGTTTTCAATCAGACACATGTATAGAAAGGCTTTGTTTTATTATAACATGGCAGTAGCCGATAAATATCCATCAATTTGTGTAGCGTCAAGACAAAAAAAGTTCACTCGCGACCTACCTGCACAACGCCGCCCCCGGCCCACACACACAAGCTACTGCATCAAAGTTACTAGTTATGATTAACAAGGCATTCGTTTTGTGGCATTAACATTATATAGTTAGTGTTACACGTTCATAACATCAGCATATTATTTACCCGAACGTAGCAAGCGTTCATACTAGCTCAGTTCCTTCCGTTGCTCACAGAGCCCTGAGTTTTACCCATTCTGCAATCTGTTAATAACGTTTTCAATCAGACACATGTATAGAAAGGCTTTGTTTTATTATAACATTAGTTGCAGTAAAATCATTATGCCTCATTTAAGTCATCCTGCAGAGCTAAAAGCTAAACGTCAGCCGCGCCGTGTTGTTCTAGAAATCCTCTCGTCAACTCAAAATCAATGGCGGACGAAAGCCGAAGTAAAAAATGTATACGGCTTGCCGATTGGTGGTAACAGCAGAGGCGGGTGCAAGCGGTGTGTGACGTAATTGGCAGAATTGACTGTCAATCAAAATGTCATTGGTTGAGACAATAGTATCTCGCTGCAGCCCAGCAGGTAGACCATGCTGGGAGAACTAGTATCTAGCTGCAGCCCTGCAGAACATACTGGGAGAGAGATAGTGCTATTTCTTGATGTTTCCTTTTTTTAAGTAAGTAAAGAGGCCTATGTTCATATCGGTGAGCACAATTTGTAAGACAAATATACAGTAGTTTCATAAAAAAAAAAAAATATTACAAAAAAAAAAAAATATTACAAAAAAAATGTATATTTAAAAAATATTTAAAAAAAATATTTTGCCACAAAAATCGGTATCGGTATCGGCCGATTGTGTTAGTTGAACAATCGGTATCGGTGGCAAATTTTCATATCGGTGCATCCCTAACGTATGATCTGATGATGACCGGATGGGCGGGGGATCGTTTATAATTCCGTGGGCAGCGTTAGATGATTCATCCAGAGTGGGTCATATGTTCATCATAGCAGTTTATATGGAATAAGTTAGAAAATAACGCTGAATCTTACCGTATGTTCCTCGCGCCGTTGGACGATCAGCGTGGAGTAGACCGTTTTCGATTATGGGATGTTGATCCTGATGAACCATTTCCAGGTTGTATAATACTATATACGTCCAAATAACGTTGTTTATTGAGTTAGGGCGAGCGATTGATCATCCAGTGTGTTGAGATGGAGTCCGGCTACCGATCGCAAGTGCCCGGAGCACATATGGATGGGCACTTCCTGTTTGGCGCGCCCCTCCCTCTTGGCCGATCTGCCGATCGGCCACCAGATGGCGTTCTCTTGAACCGCTAGAAAGTTGAGAGATCAGCACTGCGTCTCAGGGCTCCGGAAAGGAAATATGATTTCGATGACAGATTTTTGAAATATTGACATCAAAGACGAGTTACGGCGTCTTCGGCAGAATGAGCATGGCTCTGAATGACGTGTAAACTCGTCCGCGGCGGTTAAAGTGTTAATTAGCAATAAAAAGAAAAGAAAATTAAATACTTATTTTTTTTAAAAATGTCCTCACCTACGTGTCCCGCATTGTCCCGCAAAAGCAGTGCTGCTGTCCTGCGACTGAACCATTTTGACCTGGTCACCCTACTACAAGCGCGCACACACAAACAGTTTGTCATTTTTGTTCTATTAGTGATTTACACACTCAGTTGGTTCATTATAAAAGATAAACATGAAAACAAAAGGACCACAGTAATGAGGCAGGAGGAACATATTTCTTGGCACTATAATGGTAAAATTATTTTAAAAATGGCCCCTAAAAAATATTCTGTGCCCCTAAATTTCTCATTTAGGGGCAACTGTGCCCCTAGTGAAAAAGCTTAGCGTACAGCCCTGTATAACCTAAATATGAAACAATCACTCAAATAATCACCAGATAACTTCAATTTCAATCAAATATTTACTGAAAATGTGCAAAATAAGAGAAAAGTCTTTGAGGTAGGTACCAGACCAGACCTGGAGAATTTACGGCCCGCGGGCCACGTCCGGCCCTTTGGGTATCCGTGTCCGGCCCGCGGCCAATCAGAACAGCGTACCACACTTCTTTGAGCAGGGGCACGCCGCAAGTCCGCACTCCGGAATGCACTCCACTCGACACCTGGCTACTTTGCATAACAATAGCTCAGGTCGCCAGGTGTGTTCAAATACGCCGTCAGGTGTGATCAAATGCGTCCTCACACACTGTATAAAAAGAGCATTAAACTCACCAGTCACCACTGTACCACTGCCTGCAGCTAATGATCGAAATGCCATCTCACGCCAAGAAATGTATTTACAGAAGTCAAAGGTAACGCGGTGTGTTTAGTTTGTGGTACACAGGTCGCCGTATTCAAAGATTACAATTTGAAATCGCCACTACATGATAGGGCTGGGCGATATGGCCTCTAAATGATATCGTGATATTTTTTGGCCATATCACGATGCACGATATATATCGCGATATTTTGACATTTCCTCTAAAGCACTTAAAAATGCTTGATTTAACCCTTTGATGCATACAATTAGATTAGAATAAGTCCCTGCAACATATGTTTGCATTATTAAACCATGAAGATGCTTTAAAAAATAATTTAATGAAAATGTACTAAGAGTAGTCTACTGACACACTAATAAAAAAATTTATTTACATCTAAGACCATTTATATAAAAACTCTTGGGTGCCTAAGACTTTTGCACAGTATTGTGTTTTCTATCCACTTTAGCCAAACACACATATATATATATGTATGTATGTATGTATGTATGTATGTATGTATGTATGTATGTATGTATGTATGTATGTATGTATGTATGTATGTATGCATGCATGCATGCATGCATGCATGCATGTATGTATGTATGTATGTATGTCTGTCGTAGGTGATGACGTCACACTCGAATGTAAACAGGAAGAGTTTAACACACGGAGATGGAAACTGGATGCCGATATATATAGAAACTAATAACCAATAAATATGAAGTTATGTTTAAACTTGTTGTCAAGCGTCCTCAATATAACCCACCCCCTTTCCTCACGAATGGAACTAGTGTTGTGGAATCCACTTTGAGCGTTTTCCAGGGTTAGCAGCTAACGCTAGTTAGCTTAGCATAGTCCTCATGGATAACTAGTTAGCAGCTAACGTTAGCCCATTGCTCACGTCAATTAAATTGCATGTCATTAAAGGTCCGCGCTGGTCTGTCTAATGAAATTACAATTGCATGTCATTTAAGGTCCGCGCTGGTCATGCGTCTATAATGAAATGAGGACAGCTCTGCGCTAAAGCTAAAGTCTCATCTCAGCCGCGACAACATATACTCGATGTACACGATATAGTAATTTACTACATCTCATGTAGAACAAGCTGCGATACATCGAGTATCGCCCAGCCCTACTACATGACCAAACATGAAGAGAAATACAAGAACTTGTCGGATGAAGAGCGAGCGAGGGAGTCTGATGCTTTACTTGCTAAACTGCAAAACCAACAAGGACATTTTACAAAACGTTGCGCACCCAGAGAAGCAGCTGTCAAGACAAGTTATGTCATATCCCACAAAATCACCAGAAGAAGTAAGTGTTTTTCTGACAGAGAGTTTATTAAAGAGTGTTTGTTGGACTCTGCAGCACTAATATGCCCGGAGAAAAAAGGCGCATTTGAGAACGTGCCACTCTCCCAACGCACTGTAATCTGGAGCTTCAGCTGAAGAACAGAGCGGTCAACTTTGACTATTTTTCACTGGCTCTGGATGAGAGCTGCGATGTACGTGACACTGCCCAGCTGCTCATCATCTTACGTGGGATAACTGCAGACTTTAAAATCACGGAGGAGCTGGCAGTCATGCAATCAATGAAAGGGACAACAACCGGGAGTGATTTGTTCACGGAGGTAAATGCATGTTTGGACAAGTTGGCTGGTGTGACAACAGATGGTTGTCCAAACCTACTGGGAAAAATGTTGGACTTTTGAAGAGAATGCAGGATAAAGTGACAGAAATGAACCCTGGGCAGAAATTGACATGTTTGCATTGTATTATACATCAGGAGGTGTTGTGTAAGTCAGTGTTTCAGATGCAGACTGGCTGGCAGACCTTTGTTTTGCTGTAGATGTGACTGCACTACTCAATGAACTAAATGTCAAACTGCAATGCAAGGGCCTTTTTGTGCATGAAATGTACAGCACAGTGAAAGCTTTCATGAGAAAGTTGGAGCTTCTTTCAAGCCAAATGAAGGACAACAATCTTACCCACTTGCCAACACTGAAGGAAGCCACACTATCAGCTGATCACCTCCACAGATACTCCTCCAAGTTAGAAGCACTGCATGGTGAGTTTTCAAGGCTATTTCAAGACTTTAAAACAGTGGAGAGTGAAATGCACATGGTTTCCTCTCCCTTCACCTGCAATGTGGATAATGCACCCAGTGATGTTCAGATGGAACTCATTGACCTGCAGTCTGACACACTTCTGGCAGAGCACTTCAGGTCAGTCTCACAGCTCGATTTCTACTCTTCTCTCAAAGAGGAGAACTTTCCACACGTGAGGAGGCATGCTCAGAAGATTCTAGTCCTCTTTGGATCTACCTACATATGTGAACAGACACTCAGTGATGAAGTTCAACAAATCCAGATCCTCTATCACTGATGATCACCTCTGAGATGTCCTTCGCATATCCACCTCAGATATGCAGCCAGATTTCAATGCACTTGTTCAAGCCCAAGCCAGACTGGATTTCTCTCACTGAACAAGTAAAAAGTTACACATAGGCCTACTGTACACAGGCTTTTAACATGCTGCAAAACATCTCTTCAGTGTTTGTGAAGATGAAAATAAAATGGAACACTGATGTAATGATTGTTTTAGTTTTGACTGTTTATTACTTCTATATTTCTATACAGGGAACAAACTTAACTTTTTGACTCACCAGCCATTTGGCTGGTAGATTTTTAAAAGTACCAGCCGGGCAGATTTTTTACTAGCCAAAAATTATAAATAGCTTTTTAGTATATCGCCATGTGTTATTATTACATATAATACTCTCATATGCTATTTTCAATTAATATCATAAACAACATAAGGAATATTAGCATAATTTTGAGTGAACTGAAGGAATGAGTGTTAATAGTTTTAAATGCAAATAATTTATTGAAACATAGAAGTGGGGTCGGGACACACATTTTATTTCTATTTTTTAACTGTTTTAACCATGTAGTGTAGCACTTTGGGATCCCAGTTAACAAAAAGTGCATTACAAATCCAATCTATTATTATTATTATTATGTGTGGCTGCCACCCTGGCGGACATCTGTGCAGCGCTCCGTGGGCATAGATGTCCGAGGGCTTGCAGCAAGCCAGAGTTTAACACAGTTTCAATCAATCAATCAATAACAACATTAACCAGACTCTCGTTGCGTCTATTCTGCCAACGCTAACGTTACCTCTCATTGTGTATTCTACCAAGCAAACCCGGGTTTAACGTTACCTCTCTATATCGGCTGACTGTAGTATTAGGCTAATAACAACAACAAACTTAACACATCAGCGATCTTGTTGTGACACTAAACTCTCCGCTCGTGGTAAATTGGGTTGATGTCGGTTGTTTCATCAATAAATAAGGCAGAATACACAGTGAATCCATTCTTTTTTGTTTATTGCACTTGGTTCTGTCGCAAACAAATCCTGAATGAAATGCATCCTTAGCGAGGCAGTAAAGATGGCGGCGCGGCGTTCTGTTCAGAGGCTACAAAGTGTGACGCGTCGAGTAGGGGGTATCTGCAGAGCCGCAGAGCCAGGCTGGACCAATAGGGTCGCTTGGAACCGAGTAGGGTATATCTGCAGAGCCGCAAGCCAACTTTATTATTATGATAAAAAACAGCGGTGACGCGGTATTCAGCCTAACTCTGCGGTGAGCGTGATGCAACAGCGATCGCGGCAGCTCTAGCCGACGCATGCAGTGGATTTTGTTGGCCGCCAGATGGCGCCCAGGCCTTATTTTATGACGGCCAAACATTAAATCTACAAGCCTGTGGCGGTCGGCGTGTGACTAATTTGTACCCTGTAATATGTTTTTCATTTCAGTTTTCGTTTTCGAGGACTGCATACCAAAATACTATATACTTATAGCACATGCATAAGCCTGGTCGCTTTTGAAAGATAACATTCTGAAGTTTCAGATACAATAAAGAAAGATCACTTTCAGTACTAATGAAATAGAGTAATATAGGTCTGGAGCGTGATGGATGTAGGAAGGAAGGAGAGCTTGTAGCGGTTGCTCTTATATCTACTTGCTCTGAACCGTCTCCCTGAGGGAAGAACTTCATATTCGGGATAAAGATTAGGAGAAGGGTCCTGTAAGATTATCTGTGCCTGGCTGACCACTACTTTCTCGAAGATGGATTGGAGTGGCGGATACTTGGTGTTTCCGGTCACCTTCATCGCTGCTTTAACTAGCCTTTCAATCTTCGACTTACACTGTACTGTGAGCGTACCAAACCATACTGACATCCCATATCTCATCAGGCTTTCTAGGACAGCTTTATAATATGTGGTCATGATCGCTGTGCTCACACAAAACAGTCTGAGTCTACGGAGGAAATGCAGTCGTTGGGCTAGTTTGGAACACAGAACATCAACATGTACATCTTATTTCAGTAGATTATCCATGTGGATTCCTAGGTATTTATATGATGCAACCTGCTCTAGGGTGGGAATCACCAGTTTCATCACGATACAATACGATATCGATTCTTTGGACAACGATACGATATTTGCCGATATCACAAAGTCTGCCACGATACGATACAGGTGCCTGCGATCGATATGAGGCGATATTATGTGCCCATTTAACACAATCAGTCACATTTAGATCAACAAAAAAAAAGGTTAGGGAAATATCAATTGATGTTTTAATTTTTGAGCTCTTCCAGACATTTAAATGAAAAACAATCTATTGTTTTTAATACAAATAGACCTCCTGTTCACTTTTTATATATTGAGCTTTAAACTTTAAGTAAAATGTTTTGGAACTCACAACACGCAAGCTAAAACCCCTTCCTCTCCCAAACTTCCTACAATTGTTTTATGTTGCATGATGATCATGAATACATTTATTATGTATTCATGTTTAAATATCAACATTATCTGTCCATCCTCAGTAACACACACACACACACACACTGTCCCTCCCCCAGTCCCCACACACAGAAAGGTAGAATGCCCCCGCCCCTCCTCCTTCCCCTCTCCTGTTCTCTCACGGTTAGCTGCTTAGCTTAGTTAGGTAAGCAGCCAACGTGACGTTCATTTAGATATTTAACGTGACGTGGGCATAAAGAAATGGCGACAATGCAAAGCATGTTAGATGCATTTGACCCGTTGCGGGGGGAAAAACTGCACAGACTTATATATCGGGTCGCAAAATAGACGCTCTGTTCTGCTGTACAGAGCTACACGGAGTTTCACAATACTGGGCGCCGGCGGATATGACTTGCGGATTTTCAAAATAAGAATATCGCAATATGAATCGATCTTTTTACGTTGCATTGATCCTATTTGATTATTGATAATAGATCGATATATCGATCTGGATCGATGTATCGTCCCACCCCTATGCTCTATATCACAGTCGCCAATTACCACAGGGTAATGTACTCTCACTTCTCTGGGGTCATAGATCATCTCTTTGGTTTTGGTGGTATTGAGAATGAGATGATAGGCTTGTTCGAGATGGATTTCGGTTTGCCTCGACTAGTAGATGAGAGTAGCCGAGTGAAGCCGGGGGAGGAGTTAAAAAGGCGGACACTGCCGATTTCACGAGAGCCTCTCGCCTAGTCTCGCATAGCAGATACGCTTTCACGTCACCACACACACATTACACACCTGTCCAGCTCATTATAATGCGATGGCCGTGTGCAAAATTAGATCAGATTCAAATGTACAGCACACCATATACTGCTATAGTGGAATATACTATTCATATACCATAATGTATACCATCTTGTTGCGCGCTCCTGGCCGCACGCACACACAACACACTGCTGAATAATTCTGTTTTACATCAATATATATATGTATACTGTGTATATTGAGGCAAAACAGAATTATATATACAGTATTGAGGCAAAACAGATGACGCATGTGTGTATGTCTGACAGCTTGAAGTTTATCATGATGATATGATGATAACGCATAACATAATAAAGTTTTCAATCAATCAATCAATCAATCAATCAATCAATAAATCAAACGTCTCATAACTCCCTGGCTGTCACGTGGCTGGTGACTGACAACTTTTCTGAGCCAATAGGCGCTTTGCGCGACCGTAGCAAGTCGCTTCCCAGCCGGGAGCAGCCGAGTGAGAGGTACTGTGGAGCCTCGCTCTGAAGGCTGTGCGTGGCTCTCTCCCGCGAGAGTTCCGCGCCTCGCCTCGTCAGATATTCAGAGCAAGTCGGACAACATTCTAACCGTCATGCAACGCGCTTGGCGAGGCTGTAGTAAAACCTGCGCAGATCTGCGTCCGCCTATCCCATCTCGAACACGCCTATTGTCTCTCACCAGGCACGGACATCCCACGGGGGACAGGGGGGACATGTCCCTCCCATCCTGAGAAAAATAGGCTATGTCCCCCCCAATATATCACTGTAAACATAACTATGTAATTTCAATACAATTATTAATACACAATGAAAGAGTTTTTAAGTTTCCAAAGATTGCGACCCCCCCGCATTTCCCTCACAATGGTTTGATCAACTGCCTCCCAGCCCCAGCAGTCAGTGGTGCATGCAGGTAGGCTGCGTGATTTTTTTTCGTAGCCAAAGTTTGCGGAGACGCTCTCTGATTGGCCACTGACGTTTCTGGTCATGTGACATGTGCGGCCAATCGTGTGACGCCCGTTTCTTTCACCGGTTAAGCTTAGGCACTCTTTCGAAGTTGGTTAAGGTTAGAGTTTGTCTTAGAGCAGGGCGATAGAACACCAGCCCCGATTCCAAACTCTAACCTTAACCAACTTCGAAAGAGTCGCCTAAGCTTAACCAGTGATAAACTAGGCGTTAGGTAGTTTGCATGCTGTTCGAGGCGGAAATGGGCAAAGACACAGGCGTCACGCGATTGGGCGCACATGTCACATGACCAGAAACGTCAGTGGCCAATCAGAGAGTCTCCGCAAACTGCGGCTACGGAAAAAAATCACGCAGGTAGGCTACAGTCCGAGTCTGTCATTGGTGGCAGACCTTTCCAGTAAGTTGTTCAAACAAAGGATATGTTAGACATGTCTTTACTTCTACCACTCAATACAATAAAACAAATTTATAATCATCACCTTCTCTTCATTTTCGCTGCATTGAATTACAGGTCACTCTTTATGTTAGCTAGTGGTTAGCTGACGTTGCTAGCTGCTAGTAATTTCAACCAGTGTTTGTGTGTTTGACTAGCTACTGTAGCTACCTGGTATATCGAAGTCCATTATAGAATGATAGAAGATAATGTGATAGAAGCCCATCTCCTACTGTAAATAACCTGCACACTGGTAGAACATGGCAGACATTTTTTAAAACAGACATCAGAGCCTTTTTCAGTACACCAAAACACAAAGTAAGAACCCTAGTAGCCTAATATCTCAAAGACTAGTTGAAAAATGTTCATACGAAAGAGGTTAAATGCTAATGGAAATGTTTCATAATGATGTCATTAGGCAGAGCAGGCAAGAAATGGTACACAGACAGCAGAGCTGGGGACAGATAGGCAGGAACAGACTGGCAGAGACAGGGAGTCTCAGGTAAGTTTGTTGAGTTTTTGTTTGGCAACATTATTATTATTATATGGTATGAAGCTGTATGGTGCACTTGAGCTGACCATTATGTTAAAATAAATATGAAGTTTGGAAGGGGGCAGGAAACATACGTTTTCTTCATCCTGCTCCTTTTCGGCGATGGGTGTACCATGTTAAAAAAAAATATATATATGTTGGTGATATTGTGCAAAGATTAACTGTACCCCCATGTACGAAACAAAATAAAATTAATTAATGAACATTATGTTCTCCATTTTTTAGACTTGTAAAATATGGACATTTTTATTTAACCTTTATTTACCCAGGCAAGCAATTAAGAACAAATGATTAACATTTATTTGAACATAATTGGACAATGCCATGGATTGTTGCACTCTCAAAACTTAAACTGGTGACTGAACCACGATTTGTTTAAACAGACTACATAACATATCAAAGTGCTTGACTTAAACTTAAAAGTCTCTTCTAACATACAAAATAACTCTGTTCCTCAATATACATTTAACATATTACAACGTAGGCTATGTGTTACAGCACTACTTTTGGTGTGTCCCCCCAGGAATTGCTCTTGAGAAAATGTAATGTAATTATCCCCCCAAAGTTGATATCAGATTTGCGCCCCCATCTCTCACACCAGACCTGAAAGGAGTGGATCTCTTTAAATTAAGTAGAAGGGCAGTCGCCAGCCTTCAATAGGCTTAGAATAAGTTCAAGACATGATTGATAGGCTGACTGCTGCTACACTCATTTGGTGTTAGGGATGGGTACCGTTCACATTTGAACCGATACGGTACGAGTGTATATTTTCCCCAACAGAGTTTCACTTCCGCGTTCGGTTTGCGCGATCTGATTGGCCACTGGCGTTTCTCTCAGCGCCAATCGCGTTTACTCCTAACAAACTGGTTAAGCTTGGCGACTCTTTCGAAGTCGCTCTCTTTCGAAGTTGGTTATGGTTAGGGTTAGGGTTAGTTGGTTAAGGTTAGGGTTAAGGTTAGGGTTAGTTGGTTAAGGTTAGGGTTAGTTGGTTAAGGTTAGGGTTAGTTGGTTAGGGTTAACCCTTTCTCCGCCGATGACGTGTTAAGACGTCATTCCTCGCCATGCTTAATCTGCCAATGACGTTTTACAGCGTCTTTGAGATCAATATTTCAAATTTCTGTCATGGTATTCATATTTCACCCACGGATCCTTGACTGGTGCTGTAGGACTCCGCTCAACTCTCCAGCGCTTCAATACCACCACCTGGTGGCCGATCGACGAGTTGCCAAACCGGAAGTGGGGCCGGAAGTGCTTGGTGTCACCCCTATTCCGTCCGCCACTCGCAGGACTCCATCTGGACACACTGGACAATCGATCCGTTGCCATAACTCGATAAACAACATTATTTGGACGTATATAGTATTATACAACCCGGAAATGGTTCGCCTAGATCAACATACCATAATAGCGATCTTTTTGCTCCACTATCATCCCCCATCGCTACGAGGAAGCTGCGGTGAGTTTCAGCGTTTTTGATTATTATTATCCATACAAACTGCTATGATCTATACATCACCCATACTACATGAAACATTTAACGTCGGTCACATTGCATTATAAACGACCCACCCCCCCCCCCCCCCCCGGTCACCAGCAGATGATGAGTCATGACGTTTAGGACCTTGTACAATTGAAATTTTTTATCTGGCGTCAATCGCTATCAAACTGCATTTGATGATCTAATATGCATAAATGGCTATAACTCACGTTCTATGAAATACTGCAGAAAACGATAAAAACATATTTATACTCTATACCGTATTTTTGTATGAATGTGTGAATGAAAAAGTAAAACGTTCCTACACCCTGAACGATAGCTAATCGATGTTGAATGGGCCATAGTAATGTCAATTTAGCAATACAATTTAAAAAGTTATAGCCCTGCAAAGTAGGTGAACATCTCCATAGACAAATAGAGCTGGCAGACTGGCTACAAGGATGGATATAAGCGTGGCAGAGAAAGGGTTAAGGTTAGGGTTAGGGTTAGTTGGTTAAGGTTAGGGTTAGTTGGTTAAAGGAAAACTCCAACATTTTGGGAAATTAGCTTATTTAACATCTTCCCTGGAGTTAGACAAGAAGATACATACCTTTTTTGTCTCTACAATCATAAAATTTGCTGATGACACAGTAGTGGTGGGCCTGATCTCTGCCAACGACGAGAGGGCCTACCTGGAAGAGGTAGAGAATCTGTCACAGTGGTGTCAGGAGAACTGCCTCTCCCTGAACGTCAGCAAAACAAAAGAGATGATTGTGGACTTCAGGAGGTCGGGGGTCAAGGACTACAGCCCCCTCAGCATCGACGGGGCACCGGTTGAGAGAGTGAACAGTTTCAAGTACCTCGGAGCCCACATATCCGAGGACTTGACATGGACCACACACATTGACAGTGTTGTGAAGAAGGCACGACAACGCCTCTACTTCCTCAGGCGCCTAAGGAAGTTCCAAGTCAGTCAGAAGATCCTTAGGAACTTCTACTCATGTACAATAGAGAGCATCCTGACTGGCAACATCACCTCCTGGTTTGGGAATAGCACTGCACAAGACCGTAGCAGACTACAAAGAGTGACACGTTCAGCCAAACGCACAATTGGAGGGGGGCTTCCCACCCTCCAGAACATTTACAACAAGCGGTGCAGGGGGAAGGCTAAGAGAATCATCAAGGACTCCAGCCACCCGAACAACTGCCTCTTTGAACTGCTGCGGTCAGGCAAGCGATACCGGAGTCTTAAGGCGAGCACAGAAAGACTCAGAAGAAGCTTCTATCCCCAGGCCATCAGGCTGCTAAATGAACAATAAACACTATGCAACAACCATCAAATGCACACAACACACACTCACTTAAACAAACAACACACTGCAGCACCCACTCTCCACACTTTAGATCACACAAACACTTTATATTTATTGATAAAGGATTTGCACTACAACTCGTACACCTACTGTAAATTGTACGTAAATTGCACCTCATCCCATTTCTGCCTTGCACTATATAGTATTGTATATTAGTACACTGCATAGTATATTGTATTATGGTAACTCAGTTACGTTTATTCTGCATCGAACATTGTACATATGTCTATACTGAACACTGTGACCTCATTTTTTTACTTCTAATTTACTTATCTGGTCTTGCACAGTCTCTGGAGCGTAACAGTAAGAAGCATTTTGTATAAAAGTATTCTGTACTTCTGTATGACAACTATTAAAGAAACTCTGTGCATGCATTTATCTTTGGGAACAGTCGCTCCGTTAGCATAGCTTAGCTTCATCACTGGAAGTGAGGGGGGGCCGGAGCCTGACGTTCCCTACAGGTTTGTTGATATTCTCATTCCTTCAAAGGATCCGAACCGATTGAAGTTTATGGATACCATGACTTAAAATCCTCTTACCTTGACGATTAAAAGCCTCCCCAATTTAGAAAACAGTAATCCAATGGCTGGTATTGATAATATAATACTAACTACTGCACGCTCGGAACTAACCGGAGCTAACACAGAACAGGATGGTAAAGCAAATATAATGACTTCCTTTCTGGGGTTTTCAAAATAAAAGTGCAACGTTTATAGCAGCGGAAAACGTTTATTTTGTACATTATCTAACGTTAACACGAACCTAAACTAACTTTAGGTTAGTTGTAACGTTAGGCTCCGGCCCCCCCTCACTTCCAGTGATGAAGCTAAGCTATGCTAACGGAGCGACTGTTCCCAAAGCTAAATGCACGCACAGAGACAAAAAAGGTATGTATCTTCTTGTCTAACTCCAGGGAAGATGTTAAATAAGCTAATTTCCCAAAATGTTGGAGTTTTCCTTTAAGGTTAGGGTAACAGCCTGCTGGCGCTATTGTTAGGAGTAACGCGATTGGCGCTGAAAAAAACGAATCAGTGGCCAATCAGATCGCGCAAACCGAACGCGGAAGTGAAACTCCGTTGGGGAAAATATACACAATTTTTTTTTACAGTACCGAAATCTGGCACCGACGGATCTCACGTGAATCGGTACTTGGTAGTACCGACGTGATTCGGTAGGTACCTTTAAAAGTACCTAATTCGGTACCCATCAGTTAGGGGTGGACGGTATGGTCTAAAATTTATATCACGGTATAATCTGAAGCATAGACGGTAACGGTATATATCACGGTATCATCGTTTTTGATAAAAAAAAATTTTTATTTTATATATATATATATATTTTTTTAATAAAATATATATATTATATAATTAGACTTGTACTTGTATTATCTGCGAGACATCGCCACCACGCAACAAGCTCCACTGTCTGTGTGTACTCTAGTCTAGTAGCCTCCAACTACGGCCAGGATTCTCCAGAGCTGCATCTGGACCTATACTCGAGTAGCCTCGAGCAGAGCTACGGCCAGGATTCTCCGGCGCTGCACCTGGACCCTATTGGCATAACGTTACTTAACTGTGCTCAGCAAGCCCTCAGCTCGAATACGCATCGAATCAGTGTTATAAGACATTGATATCAGGAGCTATCTGTAGCTACTGCTAGCCGGATATATAACGTTAATACAACGCCTCAGTGAATTATTTAGTTCAATGGGACATTTCGTTTTGAACGGTGAACTAACTTGGGTTAACGTGAGCTAACGGCTAACGGAGCTATCATACACGTCTACTCTCTACTAGACTTGATGGAGCGTTTGTTGATGTCAGGAGCTATCGGTAGCTGGCCGACTAGATACCGTTCGGTTAGACAATGCCTCATCATGTATTAAACTAAAAGTGAATAGTTGACTGGGTCATTTTGTAACGGTAGCTAAGCTAACGTTAGCTCAGGGAGACGTCCCGTCCCACTAGACTACTAGTAGACCCGTGTTTACATGCGTGCGGGAGGGGCTGGCACTGCGCGAAGCCTCCTAAATAACTTTTTCCAGTTCGCACATATCTATTATCTATGACTAATTCTATCTATTTTTAGGGGCAAATGCGAGTGAAATAGTCGCGCTGTGGTTACATGACGTCATTGCTATTTTAGAGCTGCACTACCGGTTACACGGTATAGGCAAAATCCATACCGTAGAGCAAATTCATACCGTTTATACTGTATACCGTTTATACCGTCCACCCCTACCATCAGTGCACGTGAGCGGCGCGTGATGCGCCGCGGGGAGCGGAGCGGGCGGTTTTGACGTGAGCGAGGAGTGGGTTTTAAAATGGGTCGGCGCGACATCCGGAGCGAGAGTTCTCCTCCGCTCCAATCCACTCCGGGCCGCTCACAGTGGTTTAACACTGATGTAATATACATGTAGTACAATGCCAAAGCAACAGATGGCGATGTATAGGCCTGCCGCGATAAGCAATAAATCGATTAATTGCCGCGATAATTAAAATGAATGCAATGATTTTGACGGGCGCGATTAATTGCTATTTGCGCGTTTGTTTTAATGAGGCGGACCCAGTGCCCCTTGTCAGTCACTGTCCGTGTTGGGAGGCGGGCCGCTGGCTTTACTACAGAGCACAGCACAGGAGCTCCGTGGGGCTAACGTTACCCCTCATTGTGTCTATTCTACTAGCATTAACGTTACTCATACAAACAGAGTAAACACAGTTTTCAATCAATCAATCAATAACAACATTAACGAGACCCTCGTTGTGTCTATTCTGCTAACGCTAACGTTACCTCTCATTGTGTCTATTCTACAAGCGTTAACGTTAGCTAGGCTGTCTATGCTAACGTTAACGAGCATTAGGCTAACAAGCTGTAACGTTACCAGTCGCGTCTATTTGCTAACGTTAGCATTAGGTAATAACCGGTTTAAAATGGATGGTGATTACCTCACGTTGTGTCTATTCTACTAGCATTAACGTTACTCATACAAACAATCAATAGCGAGTTATATTGATCACGCTATGTACGATAGCCATGCTAAAACGCTAGCACAACATTAGCACCTAACCTAACAACAAGCCTTAACAAGTCAGCGATCTTTTTGCGAGACTAAACTCTCCGCTCGGTGGCAAATTGTGTTGATGTCGGTTTTGTTTAATCAATAAATGAGGCAGAATACACAGTGACTGTATCCTTTGTTTATTGCACTTGTGCCTGCTGCAAACATAATGATTATGAAATCCTAGAGACGCGTCTCTATTCAGTGGTCTGCAGTGTTTAACTTTCACATGACTTTTCTGGTACCCAAAAAGTACCTGAAATAATCACAACAATACTTCCGGTCCGGTCGGTGGGCTTCAAAATAAAAGTCTTAAACACCGGAAAAGACGGAGTGGTGGGCTTCAAAATAAAAGTTTTGGGAAATAAATTTCTCCAAAAAAAAAATTCTCTAACCGGTCGCAATAATATCGCTTATCGCGATATTTTCGGGGGCAATTAATCGCCCAGCAAAATGTGTTATCGTGGCAGGCCTAGCGATGTACAAACATGAAGGCCATTTTCAACCAATGAGAAGGGTGAACCGTCACTCACATCCTGTTAGAAAAAGTATATGACGCCATTGTTGTTGTCGTTAGCTTACATGCTAACGTTAATGGCAGCGACCATAGCATTGTGGCTAGGCTAGCTATCATCGCTTGGTAGAACTAGTGAATGGATAAACAACGTTATTTAACATTGCAGAATGGGTACAATACAATACAATACAAACAATTGTTAAGGGGCCCAGGGGGTGTAGACTGTTGTAGTTTGAGCTCATTTACCCCTGTAACGCCGTTTTGCCTCTATTACTGCTCTCCTGACGTTGTATCTTGCCATCTTGTGTTCTTCCATGTTGCCTGTCACCAGCCCGGTGTTGTATGCTGATGTGCGCACTTTCAGAGCCTCACGGACGGATTTGTCTACCCAGGGCTTTTGATTTGGGTAGATTTTAATTTTGGTGGAGGGGATTGTTTCTTCTACCAGAGTACAGACAGTCAATCACCGTTTCGGTGTATTCGTTAATATTGGCTGTGTTATCACGGAATACACTCCAGTCTGTGCATCCAAGTGCAGCTTGGAGTGACTCCTCTGACGTCACGGCCCAACGCTTAACCTCTCGCGAGACCACCGGCGTTCGCTTGAGACTTTGTTTGTACTTTGGCAAAAGAAAGATGGCGGCGTGATCGCTTTTACCGAATGGACTAAGAGCCTGTGACTTGTACCCATTCTTAAATTGCGAGTATACATGGTCTAATATGTTCTCGCCTCTGGTGGGACAGGTCACATGCTGATAGAAATTCGGCAACACCTTTTTAAGACGCGCGCTGTTGAAATCACCCAGAACCAAAATGGCAGCGTCAACATTAGCTGTCTGGAGTTTGTTTACCTCGTCGTGAAGTTTTGAAAGTGCGACCCCAGTGTTCGCGTGTGGTGGAATGTACACTCCGATGAGGATGATGGACGTTAACTCTCTTGGGAGGAAGAAGGGTCGACATTTTATCGTGATAAACTCCAGGTCTGGGGAGCAGTGGTTAGACAGTTCCTTTGTGTTGCCTAAATCGCACCACTCCTTGTTTATCATGAAGGCAATGCCGCCTCCTTTCTTCTTTAGTGACTCTTCTGCCGTCCGGTCGGTAGGTTACTCACCCTACTCATGTACAGTAGGCATCCACAGTTTCCACACTACACAGCATTTATAGACAAATAAACTCATCTCCTACTCTGGCTATTCAGTTGGTGACAGTCAAAGAGGCCAATACCCATGTGACATGAGGATACTAGTCAATTGCAAATAGGGCTGCACGATAAAATCGCGATCTCAAGTCATACATCTATGCGATCTCATTTCTAAATGACGACAATTCTGATGTATTTGTCAAAATGGAGATCAGTTGCATTAAAACACTCGCTTCTATTCCCCTATGCATTCACGTCACGCTACATTCGCGTGTTGACTTATTTGCTTCGGAACAATCCCAGTTGCGATCAATCACACTTACACGATGTAAAGCAAAACACGCTATTAATTCAACATTCACATTACTCCCGTTGCCATCATTGCGTCTGATGAAAAGTGGCGGCTGGTGAAAAAATATTCGAGGTGGGGCGGTGCCATATTCAATCAGTTTCAGTAACTACAGTATATAACCAGACCTGGTGCCATATTCAATCAGTTTCAGTAACTACAGTATGTAACCAGACCTGGTGCCATATTCAACCAGTTTCAGTAACTACAGTATATAACCAGACCTGGTGCCATATTCAATCAGTTTCAGTAACTACAGTATATAACCAGACCTGGTGCCATATTCAATCAGTTACAGTAACTAAAGTATATTCGTCAGGCGCCTAAGGAAGTTCCAAGTCAGTCAGAAGATCCTTAGGAACTTCTACTCATGTACAATAGAGTTTCAGTTTCAGTAACTACAGTATATAACCAGACCTGGTGCCATATTCAACCAGTTACAGTAACTACAGTATATCACCAGACCTGCAAACTGATAAGAGGTGAAAACAATGACATGTTTGTAAACCCCATTCCCCCAGAAGAAAATCGTTGTGATTTTAACATGTAAACGAAGCACTCAAGACAAGAAAATATAGGGGAAAGACAACCTTTATCCGGGTCTGACAGCACTACAATTTTCATATCATATAATGCAGAGGCTAAGACTCACTTTTTTTGCTGCCGGTAGAACATTGCGTACGAGTTGGAAGAGCCGTTGTGTCACACTAACCCTATTTTCAGACAATAGAGGCCGTCTACTCTAACCAGCTAAGCTAACAGTAGCCGCAGCTAAGCTAACACTAGCCGCAGCTCAGCTAACACTAGCCAACCACCGGTACCAGCTAAGAAAATACTAGCTCCTGCTACAGAGGGGGAAACTACCGAAATATAGCAGATAACAGTTAGTAACGAAAATACCTATTGCAATGAACGTGGAGCATCACCAGGAGGACGGGGCTCAGACGTCAGTCGCACTAGAGACACGATCAGCACAGAGAACTGCAGCAGCAGCAGCAGGACCACGTGACTCACTGCAGGAAGCCATGATACTGATGTCAACGTGGCACTGCAGCCCCGGAGACCAGCGTGTTTTCAAGACAGCGCCACCTACCGTGTTGGATGACAATCAGAGTGTTTGAGTACCTTGAATGTGAATCAGAAGTTGTATTTGTTTAATTTAACGTTAACAACCATTCCGAGGTGCGTAGAAGTTTAACGACCAAGGCAAACGTTTGCAAACTATTTCAAACGTTAGATTTGTGTTCACAGCAAACCTTTGTTCAAGTTCAAGTTTTGTTTTATTTGTCACATATAGGAGTGCATGTACATTATTACAGTGAAATGCTTGGTTCTGTATGAGTCTTCCCACCCGCCCACCCCCTCCTGATGTACAGTTTCCTCCCCCTCGTATGTATATATTTTCTGTTAGGATCTCTGTTTAACAGTACTGTAGGCCTATATTTGCATATTTTGTATGTCATAAATGTCATGATATATATCTGTATATCTGTATGTTGTGTATGTCATAAATGTCATTATGAATTGAAAATGGGGGACCCTGATGCAAACAAGACGAAAGTCTTTTTCTGGTCTGCATCCCCTTAACAATTGTGTGTATTGAGCCGTACTGTATTGTACCCATTCTGCAATCTGTTAATAAAGTTTTCAATCAATCAATCAATCAGCCCCCTGGGAATGTGCTTCATACAGTAAAAAAGTTAAAAGAATAAAGTCCAAACACTATACAAAGTATACAATATACAAATAAACCAAAGAACTGATTGTGGATTTTAGGAGGTCAAGGGCAAAGGACTACAGCCCCCTCAGTATCTATGAGGCACCGGTCGAGAGAGTGAACAGTTTCAAGTACCTCGGAGTCCACATATCCGAGGACTTGATATGGACCACACCACACACACAGACAGTGTAGTGAAGAAGGCACAGCAGCGCCTCTACTTCCTTAGGCGCCTAAGGAAGTTCAAAGTGAGTCAGACGATCTTAAATAACTTCTAGTATTCTATATAGAGAGCATCCTGACTGGTAACATCCCCTGCTGGTTTGGAAATAACACCCCACACGACCGCAGCAGACTGCAGAGAGTGGCTCGATCAGCCAAACAAACAATTGGAGGTGGGCAGTCAAAGACTCTAGCCACCCAAACAACTGCCTCTTTGCACTGCTGCGGTCAGGCAAGCGCTACCGGAGTCTCATGGCCAGTACAGAGAGACTCAAAAGGAGCGTATATCCCCAGGGCATCATGATGCTCAATGAATCTATGCAACACTAACACATCCATCTACATTCATTGCACACCAGAGGGAGCTCCACAAATCATGTTAAACCCAGATTCGGCTCAAACAAGGGACTAAACACGTTTTGCAATTATGCCACATCAATGTGGAACGCCCTACCCAAAGCTGTAAAGGAATGTGAATCACTACCCACTTTCAAAACCACTCTCAAAGAACACCTACGGGAGACTGCAATTCGAAACTGGCCCCTGTAAATGTCCTAACCCAACCCCCTCCAATGTACAGTAAATTACCAAGTATGGTTGTCAATATTCCAATGTACAGTTTTGCTTGTACAGTTGTACAGTGTCCCCCACCCACCCCGCCTACCCAACCCGCCCACCCACCCAACCACCTCCAATGTACAGTGCCCCCCCCACCTACCCAACCTCCTCCAATGTACAGTTTCTACGTAAAATGTATATACTCTCTTTTCTATACTATTTTTGTATAACAAACAGTACTGTATTTGCAAATCTGGTATGTCATAAATGTATAGATGTAACAGTACTGTCTATCTGTATGTCATGTTGAGAGTGATGGATGAGGAGGTGCAGTGTCCTGCTCTCACCACCTGGGCACTGGCCCACTGGCAGAGGTCGTAGTTCAAGCCCAGGTCTCTGAGCTTGACAACGAGCTTGGAGGGGACTATGGTGTTGAATGCTGAGCTGTATCTTGTCCAGGTGTGATGCTGCTGTGTGCAGCACATGGGCTATGGCGTCCTCCGTGGACCTGTTGGGGCGGTATGCAAATTGCAGGGGGTCCAGGGTGTTGGGGAGGGAGGAACAGATGTAGCCCTTCACTAGCAGTTTTGCAAAAAGATGAATTATACTGAATTATATATTTATAATTATATTATATATTTATATAATATATTTATACAATATAAAATTATACTGACCAAAACAAACAGCACTGTGACCTGTTTTAACATTTGATTTGATTTGATTACGGATCCCCATTAGCTGGTGCCATAGCAACCAGCTAGTCTTCCTGGGGTCCACACAAAAAAACATACAAAAACAATTATTATTGCAAAAACAAAATTATTAAAAGTCAGTACTCAACACACAATGCATAATGAAACTAACAATTAAGACGGCTAAAATTACATGCAAGCACAGAAACAGAAAACAAACCAAAACATATAAATACTTTACAGTGTTACAAACAATTTAAGATTATTTTAAAAAGTGAATCTACTGTAAATGCAGCAGAGGTTTTGAGGCAGGTTATTCCAAAGAGTTAATGCTCTAAAAATAAAAGATCTCCTCAAAGCGTTGGGTTTAGGACCTGGCAATTCAAGCTGCCTGCTACTACTGGAACCTCTAGTGTAATGCTCATGCACAGTATTACTAAAAACAACCTGTTTATGTATAAAAATAGGAGTTTTACTGCTCATGACCAACTTGAACAGCACAAGTATATTAAAAGACAATCTATTTTCAACTTTAAGCCAAGAGAGGCGGGCATGCATACGGCTCACATTAGACCTTAGTGAGCAGCCCAGTACCAACCGTGCTGCAACTTGTTCCTGTTTGCGGAAGACTCAGCCCTGCTGCTCTCTGACAAGAACAAGTTACAGGTTGAAAAAACCCTCAGCTCGGAACTAGGCAAAATCTGCATATGGCTCGCCGATAACAAACTATCATTACACATGGGCAAAACAGAGTCCATTCTCTTCGGTTCAAATAACAAACTCAGCAAGACCGACGGCTTCTCAGTTACAGTGGGTGACAATATTGTCACAAGGAAAGATGAAATTACCTACCTGGGTTCCATCCTAGAGGCTAATCTTTCCTGTGACAAAATGGCATCCAATGTAATAAAAAAAGTCAACCAACGAACTCGATTCTTGTACCGGATCTCCTCTCTGGTCAACAAGAATACCCTGAAGACTCTGGCAGGAGCACTCATTCAAGGGTACTACGACTATGCTTGCACATCATGGTACCAAAGCACCTCAAAGGCACTAAAAACCAAATTACAAACATCTCAAAACAAACTAGTCAGATTACTGCTTGACCTGACTCCTAGAACCCACCTCACCCCTGCCCACTTTGACAACCTAGGATGGCTTAGAGTAGACGACAGAGTACAGCAACTTGCAATGGGCCTAGTCTACAAGATACACTACACGACCAAGGTACCCATGTACATGTCAAAATACTTCCCAAAGGTCAGTGAATGCCACAACCACAACACCAGAGGGAGCTCCACAAATCATGTTAAACCCAGATTCGGCTCAAACAAGGGACTAAACATGTTTTGCAATTATGCCACATCAATGTGGAACATAACTAATAACTAATGTGGACAGATTAGTCGACTACCAAAATAGTTATCAGTTGCAGCCCTACATAAAACTAAACTTTGCACTATCTGACGGGCAAAAGGGGACAGGCAACAAAAGAAGCACATTTCCTGGAAATACCAATTGCTCTTCCCATTTTCAAAACAATATAATTAATATGCTGAGACCAAGACAGAGTGCAATCCAGCATCACTCCAAGGAGTTTAGTACTTTCAACTTGTTGAACTGCCAAATTACACAAGTTTAAATGAAGCTTTGGATTTGTAGATAACCTGTGCCTTGTTGCCAGCACAATACATTTAGTCATGTACAAAACATGATGAATTATATTATACTGACCAAAACAAACAGTACAGCTCTGTGACTTGTTTTAACATGATGAATTATACTGACCAGAACAAACAGTACAGCTCTGTGACTTGTTTTAACATGATGAATTATACTGACCAGAACAAACAGTACAGCTCTGTGACTTGTTATAGTATCGTGTAGCTCCGCTCTGCATCATACTGCAATACTCTTCACATCTGTGGTGTTCCACAAGGAAGCATACTAGGTCCGCTACTGTTCCTAATTTATGCAAATGACATGTCGTCAGCTTGTGACTGCAACTTGTTCCTGTTTGCGGACGACTCAGCCCTGCTGGTCTCTGACAAGAACAAGTTACAGGTTGAAAAAACACTCAGCTAAGAACTAGGCAAAATCTGCATATGGCTCGCTGATAACAAACTATTATTACACATGGGCAAAACAGAGTCCATTCTCTTCGGTTCAAATAACAAACTCAGCAAGACCGACGGCTTCTCAGTTACAGTGGGTGACAATATTGTCACAAGGAAAGAAGATATTACCTACCTGGGTTCCATCCTAGAGGCAAATCTTTCCTGTGACAAAATGGCATCCAATGTAATAAAAAAAGTCAACCAACGAACTCGATTCTTGTACCGGATCTCCTCACTGGTAAACAAGAATACCCTGAAGACTCTAGCAGGAGCACTCATTCAAGGGTACTACGACTATGCTTGCACCTCATGGTACCAAAGCACCTCAAAGGCGCTAAAAACAAAATTACAAACATCTCAAAACAAACTGGTCAGACTACTGCTTGACCTTACTCCTAGAACCCACCTCACCCCTGCCCACTTTGACAACCTAGGATGGCTTAGAGTAGACGACAGAGTACAGCAACTTGCAATGGGCCTGGTCTACAAGATACACTACACGACCAAGGTACCCATGTACATGACAAAATACTTCCCAAAGGTCAGTGAATACCACGATCACAACACCAGAGGGAGCTCCACAAATCATGTTAAACCCAGATTCGGCTCAAACAAGGGACTAAACACGTTTCGCAATTATGCCACATCAATGTGGAACGCCCTACCCAAAGCTGTAAAGGAATGTGAATCACTACCCACTTTCAAAAACACTCTCAAAAAACACCTAAGGGAGACTGCAACTCGAAACTGGCCCCTGTAAATGTCCGAACACAACCCCCTCCAATGTACAGTAAATTACCAAGTATGGTCTTGTCAATAATCCAATGTACAGTTTTGTTTGTACAGTTGTACAGTGTCCCCCACCCACCCCTCCTACCCAACCACCCCCCCCCCCACTCCTACCCAACCCCCCCCCCCCCCCCCACCCACCCAACCACCTCCAATGTACAGTCCCCCCCCACCCCCACCTACCCAATCCAATGTACAGTTTCTACGTCAAATGTATATACTTTTTTTTTTCTGGACTCTTTTTGTATCACAAACAGTACTGTAATTGCAAATCTGGTATGTCATAAATGTATAGATGTAGCAGTACTGTCTATCTGTATGTCATATATGTTACGATGAATTGAAAATGGGGGACCCTGATGTAAACGAGACAAAAGTCTTTCTCTGGTCTGCATCCCCTTAACAATTGTATGTATTGAGCTGTACTGTACTGTACCCATTCTGCAATCTGTTAATAAAGTTTTCAATCAATCAATCAATCAATCAATTTTCAATCAATCAATCAATCAGTACTAGCACTGAATAAATTCTCACATGCACCTTTACATACCTCATCTGTCTGGCCACACCCCCATCCGCTCCTCTACATGATTGATTGATTGATTGAAAACTTTATTAACAGATTGCAGAATGGGTACAATACAGTACAGCTCAATACACACAATTGTTAAGGGGATGCAGACCAGAGAAAGACTTTCGTCTTGTTTACATCAGGGTCCCCCATTTTCAATTCATCAGGACATATATGACATACATGACATACAGATAGTCAGTACTGCTACATCTATACATTTATGACATACCAGATTTGCAAATACAGTACTGTTTGTGATACAGAAGGAGTCAGGAAAAGGGAGTATATACATTTGACGTAGAAACTGTACATTGGAGGAGGTTGGGTGGGGGGGGTTGGGTACACTGGGATATTGACAACCATACTGGGTAATCTACATTGGAGGTGGTTGGGGGGGGGGGGTGGGGGGGGGGGGGGCACACTGTATAAACAAGCAAAACTGTACATTGAGGGGGGGGGGGGGAGACACTGTACAAACAAACAAAATTGTACATTGGACTATTGACAAAACCATACTAGGTAAATGACTGTACATTGGCAAAACTGTACATTGAGGGGGGGGGGGGAGACACTGTACAAACAAACAAAATTGTACATTGGACTATTGACAAAACTATACTAGGTAAATGACTGTACATTGGAGGGGGTTGGGTTAGGATATTTACAGGGGCCAGTGTTGAATTGCAGTCTCCCGTAGGTGTCCCTTGAGAGAGGTTTTGAAAGTGGGTAGTGATCCACATTCCTTTACAGCTTTGGGTAGGGCGTTCCACATTGATGTGGCATAATTGCGAAACGTGTTTAGTCCCTTATTTGAGCCGAATCTGGGTTTAACATGATTTGTGGAGCTCCCTCTGGTGTTGTGATCGTGGTATTCACTGACCTTTGGGAAGTATTTTGACATGTACATGGGTACCTTGGTCGTGTAGTGTATCTTGTAGACCAGGCCCATTGCAAGTTGCTGTACTCTGTCGTCTACTCTAAGCCATCCTAGGTTGTCAAAGTGGGCAGGGGTGAGGTGGGTTCTAAGCAGGGGCCATACCATCAGCTCCTTCTTCAGTTTTCACCACGTCAAGTGCCTGCATGTACCACACTTTGAAGATTGCTGGAATTTTGAAGAAGAGAATAGGAGTTACGATGAAGGAGCTACGTTGACATTATATCTTTGTTTTCTCTCTCACAATTTTTCGAGGAAATACAGCGATAACGTCTTCGCCACTGGGGTGTCTAGAAGATGATGATCATTCTGACCTCCACTGGTTTTTTCGTATTAGGGGCTCGCGTCGCTGGCCTAATCCCCACCTGCATTCCTCCAAAGCTGCAGCTGGACAGGTATTATCTCCGCTGCTGCAGTTGGACTTTGTTTGAGAGGCTCGGCTGTTGTGAGAGCTAGCTGCCTCTCCAGGTGAGTGATGGTTTTGACATGCGAGCGCCAGTTGTGTTGTTATGAGGGGAATAGCTACACGATTTACAAAAGCTGGCCCCAGGCTGGTCCCCTTTTTTCTGACTCTTAAACGGCGGGGAGAGTCAAGTCAAGTCAAGAGTTTTAATTGTCACGGCATACAAGTATACAATGAAATGCGGGTGGTCTTGCCCGCAACAATGTGCAATACAGTGGTACAACATATAATAGAATCCAATAAAAAAACAACATTGTGCAATAAACAGGTAACAGGTAACATGGTGTGACATCTCGGTATCTGTACATAGTTATTTACAGAGCATATAGGACATGCTAGGTAGCTTTGGTAGTGCAATACACTGTTCCTGTTATTATAATTTAAAGTGGCCTTTCCTTTTGGCCATAAGTGTGCGGCATGAGTGTGTGCCCGCTCATGTTAAAGTGTTAAGTGGCTGCTAGTGTGTGAGCGTGCACAGCGTGCGTGTCGTGTGTGTGTTCATGTGTGCTTGTGTGTGGATAGTTCAGTGTTCTGTGGCACTCAATGTTCATTGTTCAGGGCTCTGATGGCCTGGGGGAAAAAGCTGAGCCTAAGCCGCTCTGTCCTAGTAGCTGGGGTTCGCAGGCGTCTGCCTGACCTCAGCAGCTGGAACAGGCTGTTATTGGGGTGGTGAGGGTCTTTCATTATCCTGCAGGCTCTGGATTTGCACCTCTTGTTGTATAGAACCTGCAGGGGAGGTAGTGCAATACCCGTGGTACGCTCGGCTGAGCGCACCACTCTCTGTAGGGCCTTCTTGTCTTGTGCCGTGCTGTTTCCATACCAGGCAGTGATGTTTCCGGTCAAAATGCTCTCTACAGCTCCTGAGTAGAAGGACTGGAGTATCTTCCCCGATACTCTGAACTTCCTTAACTGTCTCAGGTGGTAGAGGCGCTGTTTCGCCTTCTTTACTACTGTGTCTATGTGTGTTGACCATGTCAGATCCTCTGAGATGTGGACCCCCAGGTACTTAAAGCTGCTCACCCTGTCCACGGTAGCCCCGTTAATCATCAGTGGTGTGTGTGTCTCCTGCTGTCCTCTCCTATAATCCACGATCAGCTCCTTGGTTTTACCAATGTTCAGGAGCAGGCTGTTGTCCTGGCACCAGCGTTCCAGTACCTCAACCTCCTCCCGGTAGGCCTTCTCGTCATTGTCCGAGATCAGCCCCACCACCACCGTGTCGTCTGCGAACTTCACTATGGAGTTGGAGCTGAACTTGGCCACACAGTTGTGTGTGTAGAGTGAGTACAGCAGGGGGCTTAGAACACAGCCCTGGGGGGACCCGATGCTCAGGGTGATGGTGTTGGAGGTCTGACCCCCCACCCTGACCGCCTGGGGTCTTTCACTCAGAAAGTCCAGTACCCAGGCGCTCAGGGCGGAGCTCAGACCCAGCTCGATCAGCTTGTCCACCAGTCTGGTGGGGACTATGGTGTTGAACGCTGAGCTGTAGTCAATGAACAACAGTCTCACATAGCCCCCCTTCTGACGGTCAAGGTGGGAGAGGGTGCTGTGCAGTACCTGGGAGACCGCGTCGTCAGTGGACCTGTTTGTCCTGTATGCAAATTGCATATGGTCCATATCACTGGGGAGGGAGGCACAAATGTGGTCCTTGACCAGCCTCTCAAAACATTTCATGACCACAGAGGTGAGTGCCACCGGTCTGTAGTCATTTGGACATGTTGGGGAGGGTTTCTTCGGTACAGGGATGATGGTAGACATCTTGAAGCAGGCAGGGACCACTGAGGGGTTCTGGTTTGACGCCCACGCTACATGAGCTCCTCTTCGGGAGCTCTACTTGCGTGGGACCGTGACCAAATCTGTGGTTCAAACCCCCGGATCTTTGGACGAACGGATTTCTCTCTGTCACCGTGCATGGCCCCATCTTTCAAGATGAAAGTTACCCAGCGCGAGGGAAGTGGGTTTTGGTGTTTCGTTATCGGAATTACTCCACGCCCAAGTCGGCTGCAGCCCATGGGGAATTGTGCTGGCACCGCTGTATATCTGTTAATCACCGTTCTGAAAACTGTGTTAACTTCTTTTTCTTTTCTCTCTTAGGATGAGGAGGGGGACAGACGGTGGCTGTCTGAAGTGTTGGCCTATATTGCGTTCTCTCGTTGTGCAGTTCGGTGATAGCTGCTTAGCTTGCGTTCTAGCTGGGTGAACTACCTGTTAGCCAGTTAGCTGTTAGCTGCGGCGCTAGCTCTGTACGCTCGCTAGGCTAGGAACGTTAGCTTGATGCTACCAGTTGGCCTGGAGTTGGCTGTTAGCTTACGCTACACCGTTGAACATTAGCCGTGAGAATAGCAGGCCATAACACTCGACGTCATCTTTGACAGAGGATGTAGTCGACCCTGCACTATGATTGGCTGTGTTTCGCCGGCCTTGAAGAGCTTCTTTGCCCCGCCAGCGAGGGCCTTCGTCAACGTAAGGAGGCCAGCCTGTTGCGGTCCTCTCAGCCTGCGTTCATTGGTGCAGGTAAGGGTCCGTTGGACACTTAACGCCTCTTCCTTCCTTCCCTTCTAAATGTTTTGTAATAACGATGTTTTTTTCCAAAACGTATGTTGCTTCACTACATTGGGGATGCGACATGTGTTGTGTGTGAATTGTCTTGATCGCTGGTATAGCTTTCTCTCTACCTAGAAAATCGGCGTTGTTTTTTACGTGAGTAAAAATGAACTTGTTGTATGATGAGGAATTGTGTGTTCATGTAACGTTAGGCAAGGTAGTTGAGCTCACAACTGGCTGGGTTAATAACCCTGCAAAGCTATGCATAGTGGCATGGGATCGAGGGGTGAGTCCCTCTCTCAGCTTGTGATGACAATCAACAGGTGGCGTGTTCACATATTAACAGGGCTGTACCTGTTCAACCGAGTCGTATCAGGGGTAAGGTGGTGAGGGGTGGTCCCCCCGGTTTTCCCCTGGGCCCCCCCCCCCTCCCCTCAAACATGATTTTGTTTACAATATTGTTTCACTATGTTTGTGGGGATACGGTGTAACCCCTCAGCTTCTACTGGGGTTGTGCTCCTGCTTAGAGAAGCAATTTTTTTCCTAGAGAAAAGATTGTTTGGTCGCTGTCATGTGGACTTAGCAAGGCCTGTGGCCAGTACTTAATCGAGGACTTGTGTCTTCTCTCGTTATGAAAAATGGCGTTCCTCTTACGGTAGTGAGAGTGTACTTTTGCCTTTTTTGTTGTGATGGAGGGTTGTGCGTGTCGTTAAGATCCACAACTGGGTTAGGTGTTGGCCTACAGAAGTCACATGTGTAAGCTCTTGTACTGGGGCCCTTAAAGGGTCTGTACCGGGGCCCTCTTGGTCTGTGTTTTTCTTCCTTTGAAAAATTCAGATGGCAGGTTCGCACATGAGTCTATGTGAAGCTGTTAACGCTTAGTTAACGAAGCTGTTAACTAAATGTATAGATGTAGCAGTACTGTCTATCTGTATGTCGTGTATGTCATATATGTTATGATGAATTGAAAATGGGGGACCCTGATGTAAACAAGACGAAAGTCTTTCTCTGGTCTGCATCCCCTTAACAATTGTATGTATTGAGCTGTACTGTACTGTACCCATTCTGCAATCTGTTAATAAAGTTTTCAATCAATCAATCAATCAATCAATCAATCATGTAGCATGCTATGACTGGTGTCATGGCTCTGCTTTGTCATTACATCGTATCAGGGGTGAGGGGTCATGAGGGGATGAACTGGTAAAACCTTCCTCCCCTTTTTCTGATTGGTCAGGGGTTAAAACCCCCTGTCCTTCGGGCTTCCTGTCACGTTGCTGAATCAGCGCGTCACAGGGTAGGGGGGGAGGGAGTTTCCTGGTCCCATGCCATATTGGGCGGTGGACCATGGAAATCCCCCCGCCATAGAGTACGTCACTGGGCGCGTTTCTATTGGTTAGACTTCCGTGAGTTATTCAGGCTCCATGTTATGGACCTCTGTTACAGGGAGTTTCAGAGCCTCCTCCTCAGGGAGTTTCAGAGCCTCCTCCTCAGGGAGTTTCGAGCCTCCTGTGAGTTCAGACCCTCTCCCTCAGTGAGGGAGCCTCCTCAGAGTTTCAGAGCCTCCTCCTCAGATTGTCTTTTCAATCTATTGCTCACGTGGGAAGTCTCTCTGGGGGTTCCCCGTCCCCTCCTTTATGGAGCAGGTTGACGGGGTATTGTTTAGGGAGTTCCCTGACTCCTCGCCGGTAATGGTCTGTTGAGTCATGGGTTTCCCCCCGTCATAGGGTACGTCGCTCCCCGTCCCCTCTTTTATGGAGCATGGTTGACGGGGGCCAATGTACTAGGCTTGTCTCGACGAATTCTCGTTCATATCTGGGGGATGTTAACAGAATAGATCAAAGCATAGGTAGAGGGGTCTCACGCCCTTGGGGTGGGCCACCGGGCGCGGTACGAAAGGGACCGTCTGGGTGGCGCCCTCTATAATGTTTTGGATCGACACGCGTACCTACCCCCCTCCTGGAACTGGGGATGGCGGCGTGATTCGGGACTGATTCTGGTCGCACCGGACCTGGTCAGTTAACCCGTTGTCCACCGGGGCGCAGATCTGCTGTTCTGGTACCCTGAGGGACTTGTGCTTTTTTCGGGGGGGGAAATGCCGGGTCGGCCCGGGCGTTGCAGGGTTTGACGTTATGGAGATGTTCGTGGTTGTGTTACTACGTGTTACCCCTCACTGTTGCTTGGTCCATGTTGTGTTGTACCTTGCGCTGCGCTAAGGGAGCCTGGTCCTTCTCCATTCTTTTTCGCCCCTCTCTTCTCCTGCTTAGGCAGGGCTGGGAGGGGGCTGTTGAGGTGATTCTTATGGAACTCCTCTGGCATCCCTGTGTACGTCCCGGTCCGCCGGGCCCGGGTTCGAAATTGTTTTCGTCGACCCGTTGGCCTGGGTTAACCCCTTCTTGAAAACTGAAACACTTGTACTGCGGTATAGCCAGTGTATATCCGCAGTTGTGTTTTGGAGTTTTTTCTTGGAGGGTTATAGGAACAACCGCCTCATGTTAGAACCAAGGGGGTGGTTGGTTCCCTGGTGTGTTGGTAGCGGAGTCAACTCTCGGGGTAGGCTGGGTTTGGCCCCGTCTACCTGTGAGTGTGCCCCCGCACCTTTCATGACATCTGCCAATCATGTCAGCCTTCTCTGCCTCGGCCCCTCTAGAGAGTCGAGGGGTTTTTGTGGAGGCTGTGACATGGTGCACAACAATGCCAGCATACGCCCCTTCCGCCGGGGTGCTGTTTCAGCAGACCCCTTTGGCCCCTGTCTAGTCCGCAGTGCTCCAGGCTCAGGTCGAGTGGCCTGTTGCCTGGATTGAGGGATCGACCTCTTTTGGGGGTCGTCTCCCCGGTGCGCTGCCTGCTCCCGCTGTGGGTGTAGCCTCTTGAGTGCTTCGAGCTTACAGCCATACCAACCTGAACACGCCCGATCTCGTTAGTTTTCGGAAGCTGTATAGGTTCAGGCCTGGTTTGTACATGGATGGGAGACTGCCTGGGAATACCAGGTTCAGTAAGCTAGGCGGCGTGCTATAGGGGGGAAGGGCCTGCTCTTGGATGGGCCCTGTCCGAATAGGCTGGCGATGTGGGGGGCGGTGTCACTAGTGACCGCCTGGTGAGGTCTCGATGCTGTGGCGTCATTGGCCTCTCCAGGCCCCCTTTTCCGGGAGGGTCCAGTCCCATCCTGGGTCTGGGTCCTCCTCCGCGCTCCGCTGCTACGGCCTTGCCACATGGTTGGGCTTTTGCTCTTGACCCCGTGATGTTAGGGGTGGTAACGGGGGTTTGTTCCTTTCCGTTCGTTCCCTAGTGGCATGCGGGTTGCTTGTTTGTGTAGTCGTGGGTACGCCCCACGGTCGGCTCACCCTGTGTGTTGAGTTGCTGAAGACTCCTCTTCGCGCAGTCGGATCCGACACCCTCCCGTCCTCCGCTAGGGGGGTCCGGGGGCTCGGCTCCTCCCCGGTTCTGATGGTCGTGGGGGGCCTCAGCGGGTGCATTTGTCGAGCTCCGCTCTGCTCAGCTCCTGTATTGCAGTATGACGCAGAGTGGAGCTACACGATACTATAACGTACGGTTATGTATATAACCATAGTTATATGAGTGTAGTGACGCTCTGCGTCGGACTCACTGAGGACCCCGTGGTCTTGCCTTGTGGTGAAAGACTTGGGAAGGAGCTGATGGTATGGCCACACCCCTGCTTATGTAGAGGAGCGGATGGGGGTGTGGCCAGACAGATGAGGTATGTAAAGGTGCATGTGAGAATTTATTCAGTGCTAGTACTGATGTGAAGAGTATTGCAGTATGACGCAGAGCGTCACTACACTCATATAACTATGGTTATATACATAACCGTACGTTTTAACATGATGAATTATACTGACCAGAACAAACAGTACAGCTCTGTGACTTGTTTTAACATGATGAATTATACTGACCAGAACAAACAGTACAGCTCTGTGACTTGTTTTAACATGATGAATTATACTGACCAAAACAAACAGTAGGCTATAGCTCTGTGACTTGTTTTAACATGAGTCTTTTAACACTTTAAGCGCCACTCACGGCTTTTCTCGGGTTTACCCCCCGCTGGTTGAAGGCCCATCACGAGAATATTCGTGAGATAAATTTTTTTTTAGCGATCTGAAATCATATTTCATCAAGCGAGGCGACCGTTGGAAATCCAGCTGCCCCCGGCGCTCAGATGTGAAAAAAGCGCCTCCTATCGTCTCCCAGATGGTAAATCACCCTTTTGGATTGGACTCAATGAAAATGGATGGGGAAAAAAAAAATTCCAGTCCACATTTTACTTCTCACTCATGCATCCAGGGTCTACCAGCTCAGACTGGAGTATCAGAGTCGCGGGGAATAATGTGTTATACAGTATACACTGTCGATCAATCAAATCAGCGATTTTTTCGAATGGGGATCAGGAATTGGATTAAACCACCATCTGATCTCAGGTAAGGAATCTATGTTATCAGTATTAGGATAATCAGACCCGTTTTCACGGATATATAAGCTTTTATGTGATTATGGTGATAGGCTGTTTGACTCTGCTCGCGGTCAGAAAATAGGAGAATCGATTTTCAACTGGCGGCACGAGCGTGCATAAGTACACATATACTATCGATCATCTAGCGTTTATTTGAAAACGATTCATAAATAGGCCGACAAATGACAACGTTCTAGAATATTCCAGTAAAAGGCGATTATCTAGTGGTTTTCAAAATGCTATCAAACGGAAATGAAGCGATAAAAACACAATCTGCTTTGACAATGTTGACTGGAAAATGATTCTTTGATAAGCGACGGGCAGATTAGACACATAGCCATAATTTAAAACATAGATTAGGCGATAATAACGTTAACATTGGAGCGGATTTGGGCACTCAAGCGGTAAAAAGGAAAACCCGGACTGGCACTCAAAGTGTTAAGAGGAATTGTTGGCACACATGAGTTGTTGTTGCCAACAACAAGAGGACCTTATCTAACCACGTTAATTTCATTCACTAGAATCCCAATAAATGACTGTATAGGATTCACTCAAGCCCTACAGTACAGAGAGTTATGGGCTCATTCTGGACAGAATCACATCTAACTACAGTCTTCTCTGGTCCCTGGGATAACATCGTATCACTATGCACCAATATGGTGGTTCATGGTGAGACTAGAGAACCACTGTACATTTACAGTGTAAAAAACCAACAAGCCTTGCTATAACATCTCCACTCCAATAGGTGTCACTGTAGCACTCATTATTGGATTCCATTTTCAACACAACTCAAGCATGTGAAGGGACCTATGGATGGGACTTGTCTTGTAGTGTTTCTCTGTATCCAGTAGAACAGTAAACACCATGCAGGACACACATCTCAGACATCACACAACTGAAGAGTGGACATTGTAACTGGAGACACAGAGGACCTTGCTGCTGGACGTTGGTGGTGGCCACAGATCTCCTAGTCAACATGTTATCATTTTTGTAGGTTCTATTGACGTTCTTCTTGTTAGGTTATGGTTAGGTTAAGGACTAGGAGTGTTAAGGTTAGGCTATGGACAAGGTTAGGTTATGGACAAAGTTAGGCTATGGACAAGGCTACAAGGTTAGGTTATGGACAAGGAGTGTTAAGGTTAGGCTATGGACAAGGCTACAATGTTAGGTTATGGACAAAGTTAGGCTATGGACAAGGAGTGTTATGGTTAGGCTACAACGTTTTTTTTCAAGTCAAGTCAAGAGTTTTATTTGTCACGGCATACAAGTATACAATGAAATGCGGGTGGTCTTGCCCGCAACGATGTGCAATACAGTAGTAACAACATATAATAGAATCCAATAAAACAACATTGTGCAATAAACAGTAACATAGTAGGGCATATCGGTATTTGTACATAAGTTATTTACAGAGCATGGAGGACATGCTAGGTCCTGTGGTAGTGCATACACTGTTAGCTACGGATGAGGCACTGGGTCTTTCTGTACATTGCTATTTTATACAATCTCAGGTTATACTATACTATTTTGAAAGTGACCTTTCCTTAGTGGCCATAAGTGTGGGCGTGTGCAGCATGAGTGTGTGCTTGCTCATGTTAAAGTGGCTGCTAGTGTGTGAGCGTGTACAGTGTGTGTGCTCATGTGTGCTTGTGTGTGGAGAGTTCAGTGTTCAAGGCTCTGATGGCCTGGGGGAAGAAGCTGAGCCGAAGCCTCTCTGTCCTAGTAGCTGGGGTTCGCAGGCGTCTGCCTGACCTCAGCAACATGAACAGGCTGTTGTTGGGGTGGTGTGGGTCTTTCATTATTCTGCAGGCTCTGGATTTGCACCTCTTGTTGTATAGAACCTGCAGGGGTGGTAGTGCAATACCCGTGGTATGCTCGGCTGAGCGCACCACTCTCTGTAGGGCCTTCTTGTCCTGTGCCGTGCTGTTGCCATACCAGGCAGTGATGTTTCCAGTCAAGATGCTCTCTACAGCTCCGGAGTAGAAAGACTGGAGTATCTTCCCAGATACTCTGAACTTCCTTAACTGTCTCAGGTGGTAGAGGCGCTGCTTCGCCTTTTTTACGACTGAGTCTATGTGTGTTGTCCATGTCAGATCCTCTGAGATGTGGACCCCCAGGTACTTAAAGCTGCTCACCCTGTCCACGGTAGCCCCGTTTATCCTCAGTGGTGTGTGTGTCTCCTGCTGTCCTCTCCTATAATCCACGATCAGCTCCTTGGTTTTACCAATGTTCAGGAGCAGGCTGTTGTCCTGGCACCAGCGTTCCAGTACCTCAACCTCCTCCCGGTAGGCCTTCTCGTCGTTGTCCGAGATCAGCCCCACCACCACTGTGTCGTCCGCAAACTTCACTATGGAGTTGGAGCTGAACTTGGCCACACAGTCGTGTGTGTATAGTGAGTACAGCAGGGGGCTCAGAACACAGCCCTGGGGGGACCCGATGCTCAGGGTGATGGTGTTGGAGGTCTGACCCCCCACCCTGACCGGTTAGGTTATGGACAAGGAGTGTTAAGGTTAGGTTATGGACAAGGAGTGTTAAGGTTAGGCTATGGACAAGGAGTGTTAAGGTTATTTGTATATCGTTTGATATCCCCTGTATATTCCTTGTACATATACACGGAATATCCCTTTAGCCCAGACCATAATAGTTCATTCTCCTATTGGACAGCGGTCCACCGGCGCCAGGGACCGGCCTCCGGAGCCAGGTTCAAAGTCACCGTCAAGATGTGTCTGGACATGCCCGGCCTTGCCCAGGGATACGCGACAGAAGTGAGAGTGGAACTAGTTTTGTTCACCGTGCGTATAAATACGGCGCAGGTGAATGTAGAAGCCCCTTAGCCCCTTACCTCCGTACCCTTACCTTCCTTAGCATGTTACCGATAAGTTGAAGCCTCACCCACGATACAACGTGCGGTGAAGTATGGCCTGTTTGGCCTCAGAATAGAGCATCGAGACCGCGTGCGAATTAGTAACTGAATTGTCAGAGTTTGGCGCTATACCGTCAAGTGCGACATATTTCTATTACGTCTTTAATAGTCTATTTGTGTATAGTGTATCGTGCGGTTAAAGTCCTACAGTGACCAGCATCTCCAACGCTTTCTCGTATTAGCTAGAGTTCTTATCCAGGCTGGGCCGACCGCATGGCGCTTTCACCCGAGGAGACCTAGACGAGAGCCGTATGGACATGTACACATCTACCCGACGACTACATAGCCCTTTGCGGCTGGAATATATTTGCTTTGGTCCTGTGATTTATGGAGCGGATAATCGCCGACGCCTGCACGTGTTGGATTTACCCCGAGAGGAGTCAAGTCGAGTCGGGCCCAGAGAGCCTGAGGCCGACTAGCTTTCTTCCCTGTGGAGCTACAGTCTACAAGAGAACCAAGCTGTATTCGTCTGTGGATCAAGAGGCTACTGCACCGGCTTCTGTACCTGAAGTCTCCCTAGTCATCGTTGACCAGACGTCCTACTACCGACAGATCTTCTACCCCCCCTGCTGGCTTACAACCAGTGGGAACCCCTTCCAGTATCTTCCGCTATATTACTAGTGTGTAGCAGGTGCCACCTAGCACCTGCCACGAATTCGAACCGTGCCTCGAGTGGGAGTCGAACCCCGAGCGTCTGCACCGGAGCCGACATAACAAACCGCTGCGCCAAGAAGGGAATTCCCCCCTAAGCGCTCGGTTTATATGCCTCTGGGGAGTGAGTTTTACACACTTCTATGTGCCGTAGTCACACTATCGCGGCACATATCCGTTACATTCACCCCCCCTAAACTCACACCACCCAAGGCATCCGGGTCAACGGCACCACTGTAGCAGGTGCCACCTAGCACCTGCCACGAATTCGAACCGTGCCTCGAGTGGGAGTCGAACCCCGAGCGTCTGCACCGGAGCCGACATAACAAACCGCTGCGCCAAGAAGGGAATTCCCCCCTAAGCGCTCGGTTTATATGCCTCTGGGGAGTGAGTTTTACACACTTCTATGTGCCGTAGTCACACTATCGCGGCACATATCCGTTACAAGTGCACCATAGATATAATTCCCTAAGATTCAGGTTGTATAATTACCTCCTGCGTAACCAGAGAATGGACATTCAATATTGATTTGCCTACGCATACTCCTTTGCCTTACAAGTGCATTCAAAGAATAATGTAGTATCCTATGTACCTTTTGCTCCATTAAATACTTGATTAATACCTTTGACTGGAACCGATTTCATTGTGGGAAGTGTTCATCATATTCATATATTGTGTACTGTATGGCCAGTAATTAAAGTACATAAAGCGGTAGTGGTTTAATGATACCATACTTATCAATACAGTCAGGGAATTGTACCCCTCAGTTACAGTTAGGCTATGGACAAGGTTAGGCTATAGTTTCAAGTTCAAGTTTCAAGTTTTTTTTTATTAGTTGTCATACTTTTATATGAAATGCTTTTTCCTGTGTTGCTCCTGAGAGTGTGCAAGATAAAAATAGATAAGTTTAAAATAGAAAGTCAAAAGTACGTAAACAAGTGTAAACAAAAGTGTTCAATATACAATACAGAGTAGAACAAATTTGTAACTGAGTTACAATACAATATACAGTACAATGCAGAAATGGGATGAGGTACTTAGGGTAAGGTGCAATGAGGTATGAGTTGTAGTGCAAATCTCTTTACTAATAAATATAAAGTGTGTTAAAGTGTCTAAATTGGGTGCTACAGTGAGTTGTTTATTTAAAGTGAGTGTGTACATGTGTGTCGAACTCTTTAGGAGAAAAGAGAGACAAATTTATTTTATTGACTCAAAATTACATATATTATTTATCCAAAACAAATGGTACAATTTAAATGTCCCCTAAATAATCAAATGTACTCCTTGCAACTATTTTCAAGGTAAACCAGAAATTAAATGAACTTTAAGGGTAAAAAGAGAATAATTTACATCAGGCATCTATGTGGGCAGCATGGGAGGGCTTGACTGGTTTACCATCTGGCATATATGGGGGCAGCCCAGAGGACTTGCTCATTCAGTCCATGATTCAGTCAGTCATTGAGTCAGCTCATTGTGCTCAATGAGTTAAGCTGCAATCAAACCAGGAACGTGATGACCCAATGGTATGTTCACTTTTACCTTCCCTGCTTGCTTAAATGTGCATGTGCCCTGCTTGCTTTATGATATGTGCTCTGCTTGCTCTGTTCATGTGCTTTGCTTGTGTTAGCATGTTAGCTCTGTTCATGTGCTTTGCTTGTGTTAGCATGTTAGCTCTGCTCAACATGAAATGTTTGTAGCATGTTAGCTCTGCTCAACATGAAATGTTTGACATGCGGCCCCAGTGCACCCTGGGAAATGGTGTTTCTGTAGGCCTGTAATGTCTGGCATTACAACAGTTTTTGAATATATTGTTTGAACATTTTGATGCATGACATTCATGACATGGTTAAGTTTAAAGAACAATGTTGATTGGTGTAATACATAAATAAGTAAATACTATATATATAATATAGGTTATATATGGTATGTTGTGTATATATATATATATATATATATATATATATATATTAAAGGTTATATGTGGTATATATATATATAAATAAATAATAAATAAATAGATAAATATATAAATAAATTATAAATAAATAGATAAATATATATATATATATATAATATAGGTTATATGGTATATATAATAAGAATAAAACAAAATGTCAAATGTATTGGTAAATGCTGAATGAATGTTCTTAATGAAAATGCAATTGGTAATTGTTTATTTGAATGAACTGATAATATAGGCTAAATGTATTAATGTTAACTATAATTTATGGTATTATTATAGCCTATGTATTTATGTTGATGTTGAAACATTTCCTTTCATACCCTTTCAGGTTTATAACCTGCTATTGTGACTGCTATTGTGACAACCAATTAAATGACAAACAAAGGTCAAAGAAGTCACAGAGTAGGATCCATCCTTGATCACGTTGCCTGAGCCCTTCAAGTGGGGAAAATAAGAACAAACTTGACAGTTATAAACCATTGGCCCAAGCGTCTAGAAAACTTGACAGTTATAAACCAACGGGCCCAAGCGTCCAGCTGAATCTGCCCCGAAGAGTGTTGCCCGGAAGAGGAGCGCCACGGAGGGAGGGAAAGGTCCAACAGGCCCCCTGCCAGTGTCGGGAAAACCTTGGACAGCTCTAAGAAAGGAGGATGGATTCAGCTGTACTGGAATCCCTAAAGGGAAAGCGCTCGGTCGCGCAGACTGCCTTCAGTAAGAGGACCTACAGGATGGCTCTTACGATTCACCTGCTCAAGGAGAGGAATCTCATTGATGAGCTAAATGGCCTTGTTGTGGACTTTGGTAGGGTCAGCGACACAGGGACTGAATACGTCGATGCTCTCGAAGTGGAGGCAGAAGAAAACGACGATCCCAAGGTGATAGAGGAAGCCGAGAGCATAAAAGCGAAAACAACAAAGTGCGCAACCCGATATGAAGAAGTGCTAACACTCACTAAAGAAGCACTATGGTCCAGATTCGCTGAAGATGACATCAAAGTGGATGCAGAGAAAGCGGAAGAGAAGTGGGCTGAATTAGAAGCGCTGGATTTGAAGGAGTTACTAGCGGAGGACTTTGATGTGCAGAGGGAGAGCCTGGGCGAGAAGATCCACAGGTTCGGGCAGAAAATAGCTGCTTGGGAAGGTCTTGTCTCTAGCACCAAGACAAAGGAGCTTAAAAGGCAAGGAGACGGGCTAAGAGACTTAGAGAGTGACTGGGAGCGGAAATGGCGGCGGATGAACCTAAAGTCATGACCGTGGGTCTGGACGGGTCAAAGTGGGTGTGAGGACTCCACTGATCCCAATAGAAGCCGCTCAACCTCGCCCAGAACCCTGATTCTCCCCAACCAGATGCAGGACGGGGAGAATAAGGCGGTGGGGGTTGGATACAAACCCGAAACAGACGAGCTCTGTGTTCTGACATCGATAAACTTCTCAAAGAAGCGAGGGAAGATGAGAACAGGGCTGGATCTACGGGAGGAGGAGATCAGGAGCAGCACACTTAACCCTCTCACCCGGCGCATGCTGTTAAGCCAGATTGCTGGTTTCTATGATCCCATCGGCCTTGCCTCACCTGAATCAGACTGGCCCATGAAGACCGCCAGCAAGATTCTGTTGCTGATCAAATCAAAGGACTCCAGAGGAAAGCATTCTCTGCAGCGGTCACCAGAGACCAGTCCAAACAGCTGTGAGGCCAGAGCGACGCGAAGTTGTGCGAAATTGTCGCCTGGACCAGACGAGCAGTGGAAACCTGGCTGGGTGGCAACGGCCAGGCTCCCGGAACAGCAAAGTGGGAGGCAGGCCCAATCTGCAAAAGAGAGAGCAGCAGCTTTTCAGGATTTGGCTCTTGTGGCCCTAGACGGTGTTGAGTGGAAACCTGGCTGGGTGGCAACGGCCAGGCTCCCGGAACAGCAAAGTGGGAGGCAGGCCCAATCTGCAAAAGAAAGAGCAGCAGCTTTTCAGGATTTGGCTCTCGTGGCCCAAGACTGTGTTGAGTTCTGTGACACTACTGTCACTTTCCTACTGGTCAGAGAAGCGCATGAAGAAAAGGCCAAGAATGGGACTGAATGGGAGTGGAAGTTCCACCCTGCAGATGCTCCCCATTGGAATGGGGCAGTGGAGGCTGCAGTGAAGCTTTTGAAAAGAGTGCTCACCAACCTCAGAGACGCAACAGAGGCGCTCACGTGGGTAGAACTTCAAACCCTGGTCTACCAGGCGGCCAACCTGAGAAATCAACGCCCTATTGACGCTAGAGCCCAAAGCCAAGAGGATGTAGTCGAGTATTTCACGCCTAACTCCCTCATCCTGGGCCATGCCTCCGTTGTAGGTGATACAAGTGGACTCGACCTGTGCACCCATCCCTGGCGCCGACTGAGAGCGATTCAAATCGGGGTGGACAGATTCTGGGCAAAATGGAGTGAGCTAGCTGGCCCAAATCTGTTTGTCCGCAACAAATGGCATCGGACAGAGCGGAACGTCAAGGTCGGGGATCTTGTCTGGATCGCCGACCCGAACGCGCTGAGAGGCCAGTTCCGTCTGGGAAGAATCTTGTCAGTATACCCAGACAGAAAAGGGATCGTCAGGGACGCTGATATCAAGACGTGTGCCGGCCTCATCATCTCCCCTGCAGGTCGACAGAAGAAGAGGAGCTCTCCACTGCCCAAGACCGTCATCAGGAGAGACGTAAGAAGATTGGTGGTCCTCCTCCCCGTGGAGGTCCAAACTCGTCTGCCCGAGCCGCCCTGATGCAGTTCCCTGCCCACACCCCTCACCCAGTTCATCGCCCAAGCCCCTGAATCTGGTCACCATCCCTAACCCCCCCTCTCGGCTGGTTGGTGGACGCCATGCGCTACCACTATATCCCACACTCCGCACATACATGAAGACTAAGAGCATTCATACCCCATGCCCCATCGATCTTGGCACCACACACATCTGCCAAGAGACGTAGCTGACTTTGTACTATGCTTGCTCGTCTACACACACTCGTCATACAAGAAGAAAAAAAAAATATATATAAAGAAGACATGAAAAAAAATAAAAATAAAAAAAGGTGTCATTAAGAGGGGTCAATGTCTGATGTGAAGTAAGTTTCTGATCAAGCCAAGCGATCAGGAACTTAAGTGGGAGGTGTCGAACTCTTTAGGAGAAAAGAGAGCCAAATGTATTTTATTGACTCAAAATTACATATATTATTTATCCAAAACAAATGGTACAATTTAAATGTCCCCTAAATGATCAAATGTACTCCTTGCAACTATTTTCAAGGTAAACCAGAAATTAAATGAACTTTAAGGGTAAAAAGAGAATAATTTACATCAGGCATCTATGTGGGCAGCATGGGAGGGCTTGACTGGTTTACCATCTGGCATATATGGGGGCAGCCCAGAGGACTTGCTCATTCAGTCCATGATTCAGTCAGTCATTGAGTCAGCTCATTGTGCTCAATGAGTTAAGCTGCAATCAAACCAGGAATGTGATGACCCAACGGTATGTTCACTTTTACCTTCCCTGCTTGCTTAAATGTGCATGTGCCCTGCTTGCTTTATGATATGTGCTCTGCTTGCTCTGTTCATGTGCTTTGCTTGTGTTAGCATGTTAGCTCTGTTCATGTGCTTTGCTTGTGTTAGCATGTTAGCTCTGCTCAACATGAAATGTTTGTAGCATGTTAGCTCTGCTCAACATGAAATGTTTGACATGCGGCCCCAGTGCACCCTGGGAAATGGTGTTTCTGTAGGCCTGTAATGTCTGGCATTACAACAGTTTTTGAATATATTGTTTGAACATTTTGATGCATGACATTCATGACATGGTTAAGTTTAAAGAACAATGTTGATTGGTGTAATACATAAATAAGTAAATACTATATATATAATATAGGTTATATATGGTATGTTGTGTATATATATATATATTAAAGGTTATATGGGCGGCTAGGTGGTGTAGTGGGCAAGGCACTCGCCACCAGTGTGGAGACGCTAGGATTCGCGTGTTCGAATCCAGCTCTCCACATTGTTTTCAGTTTAGCTGGTCGTCCGCAGTAATACACATTGGCCGTATTACGGGGAGGGAAAACTGAAGGGTGGGGATCGAACGTTGTGAACAAGCGACTCCTACAAGTCGGTTGGTGCGCCTGCGCAGTAGAATCAGGAAGTGTCGGGGGCAGCGTGAGCCTCCCACGCGTTACTCCTCGACACTGAGAGATCGAGCTGCGCAGGTGAAAAGATGCAACTGCTGTTACCTCAAGTACCGGAGGGGACTTGTGCTATGTATGACTTAGTCCACATTGCAGCCGGCTTGTGGGAGGCAAGAAACAGCGTTCGTGACAGGGGAGGGTTGAATTGGATGATACGAAATTGGGATGGGAGAAAATATAGAAAAAATTGGAGAAAAAGTGGATAAAAAAAACAACAAAAAAAAAGGTTATATGTGGTATATATATATAAATAAATAATAAATAAATAGATAAATATATAAATAAATAATAAATAAATAAATAGATAAATATATATATATAATATAGGTTATATGGTATATATAATAAGAATAAAACAAAATGTCAAATGTATTGGTAAATGCTGAATGAATGTTCTTAATGAAAATGCATTTGGTAATTGTTTATTTGAATGAACTGATAATATAGGCTAAATGTATTAATGTTAACTATAATTTATGGTATTATTATAGCCTATGTATTTATGTTGATGTTGAAACATTTCCTTTCATACCCTTTCAGGTTTATAACCTGCTATTGTGACTGCTATTGTGACAACCAATTAAATGACAAACAAAGGTCAAAGAAGTCACAGAGTTATATCCATCCTTGATCACGTTGCCTGAGCCCTTCAAGTGGGGAAAATAAGAACAAACTTGACAGTTATAAACCAAAACTTGACAATGTGGATGTGTGTGCTGTGAGTGTATTGATGTTTTGTTACAGTGTTATTGTCGTTGAGCATCCTGATGGCCTGGGGATAGAAGCTCCTTCTGAGTCTCTCTGTGCTTGCCATGAGACTCGGGTATCGCTTGCCTGACCGCAGCAGTTCAAAGTTCATATTACGTGGCCTGGAGGCCGGGTGGAACACGAGTCTGTGGCAAACCATGCTGCGAGGTGGGGACCGGCACAAATGCCCTAGCGTTCTCCAAGAGTGAAACACGCTGCTGGGTCGCAGACCAGGGGTCTGTGGTGTCAGGTAAAAACTCCCCGGGGACCCGCAGTGGTTGGCCATAGACCAGCTCAGCCGACGATGACTGGAGATCCTCCTTGGGGGCGGTCCTGAGACCCAACTACCACGCTAAGGGTAGCTCGGAGAGAGGCCTTCATGGACCGGTAAAACCGCTGACACAAACCGTTAGCCTGCGGGTGATAAGCGGTAGTGCGGTGCAATCTCACGCCTACGTTTCTGGCAATCTCGGACCAAAGCTCAGAGGTGAACTGAGGTCCGCGGTCCGACGAAAGGTCAGACGGAGCACCGAACCGGGCCACCCACGTATATATAAACGACCGAGCCACATCAGTGGACGTGGATGACAGCGGAACGGCCTCTGACCACCAAGTGGTTCTGTCCACCATCGTGAGGAGGTATGTGAAACCATGCGATGGGGGTAATGGACCCACCAGGGCCACATTCACATGGTCAAACCTCCTCTCGGGCACGGAGAACAGGGCCAAAGGAACTTTAATGTGGCGGTGTACCTTAGCGCGATGGCACATCACACAGGTCTTAACCCACCCGCTCACATCCTTTTTCAGCCCGTGCCAAATGAACTTGACCGCCACCTGTTTTTGAGATGCCCTGTTTCCGGGGTGAGAGAGACCATGTATGATGTCAAAAACATGACGTCTCCAACTGCTGGGCACAACCGGTCGTGGCCGTCCCGTGGAAACGTCGCACAGGAGTGTGCCGTTAGCCTCATTAAATGCCACATCCTCCAGCCTGAGTGCTGTGATGGCCGTCCTGTAGGCCTGAACGTCCAGGTCGGCCATGCGTGCATAGTCTAAACCAACATGGACGGCCCTGACCAAGGCCCGAGAGAGACAGTCTGCCACTAGATTGTCCCTGCCTGCGATGTGCTGAATATCCGTAGTAAACTCCGAGATATATGCCAGATGCCTCTGCTGACGGGCAGACCATGGCTCAGTCACTTTAGCCATAGCAAAAGTGAGTGGCTTGTGGTCTACAAAGCCGTGAACTAACGAGCCTCCAGCAGGGAACGGAAATGCCGCACGGCCAGATAGAGGGCGAGGAGCTCCCTATCAAAAGTGCTATATTTGCACTCATTAGGTCGAAGCTGCCGGCTAAAAAACGCCAGCGGCTGCCAAGCCCCACTCACCCACTGTTCGTATACCGCTCCAACAGCATAGTCTGAAGCATCAGTGGTGATGGCAACAGGGGCGTTGGGAAGTGGGTGTGCCAGCCTGGTTGCATTGGCCAGGGCGGTTTTAGTATCGACAAACGCCTTGCGTCTCTCGTCCGTCCAGTCCACCACATGTTTGGCGATTTTACCCCTGAGAGCCACGTACAGAGGTCGCATTAGCTGAGCAGCCCGGGGGACAAACCGATGGTAAAAATGTAACATGCCAAGGAACTCTTGCAGAGCCTTGATGGTGGGTGGCAGTGGAAAATTTGCTATGGCGTCAACCTTAGATGGGAGGGGAACTGCCCCATCTTTGGTGACGTGGTGCCAGAGGAAATCGATCCCAGACAGCCCAAACTGGCATTTAGCTGGGTTAACTATGAGCCCATGCTGACTGAGTCGGTGGAAAAGGGTCCTGAGATGGGACAAGTGCTCAGCCCTGGAGGTACTGGCGACTAAGGCAGAGGTTACACCTTTCGTATCATCTTCGTATTGTTTTCTTATGCGTATCGCCGCGACGTCGTGCGCCTGAGTCACACTTTCGTTTTTTTTTCGTTTTTGTCAGCCAAGCACACTGATGTAGTACACTGCCAAAGCAGTAGGTGGCAGTAGGTGGCAAACATGAAGGCAATTTCAACCAATCAGAACGAATGTGCCAATACACTTCCTGGTGGAAGCTCCAGGAAATAAATGTCAATAAGGCAGGCGCCTATGCCGCGCCACCATCTTGCTTGCTCACTCAATGCAGCAATTCTTTTTTCAGCAAAGCCTAATAAAAGTGCAATAAACAAAACGGATACATTCACTGTGTGTTCTGCCTGTCATTTGTTGATGAAACAAAACTAACATCAACACAAGTGACCACCAAGAGCAGATAGTTTAGTCTAAAAACGATCGGTAGCATTGTTACCTGCATGCTAACGTCAATGGAGTATGCCATTATAACTATAGCATTGTGGCTAGAAGCTAACGTTAGCTCACGCTACTTAGCCAGCACGAAACTGATGATATCGCGAGCTATCAGTAGTTAGATAACATTAGAGACAACGCTGTGTGTATTAAACAAAGGTGAATAGATGACTGGGCCATTTTGTTTAATGCTTGTTAAGTTGAAAGAGGAACTCTGAGCTAACAGGGTCTGAATCCTGATAGCTCACGTTAGCCAGCTGCTCATGCTATCGGTAATGCTAGCAGAATGAATGGATGTAAACTTTATTTAACATATTGCATATGGGTACAATACAATACGGCTCAATACAAACAATTGTTAAGGGAATGCAGACTGTTGTAGCTTGGACTGGGGTCCTTATAACAATAACTTGACAACACATGGTAGCTGAAGCTATTGGGACACGGAGCTCTGTCCCAAACACACACACACACACTGTTGTCACCGGAAGGGCACGCAGATGGTATCTACTGCGCATGGGCGTTTTCGCAACAACGGCTAGCGTGCTGACTACACGCTGTTGTCGACTCGTTTTTTTTGCGTATCTCCAAACGCAAACACAATTTTGCGTTTCAGCCGTATCCACAAAAAAACGCCAAAAAACGCGTTTCTGTGTAGATAGGACATGATACGTCGTCAAAAACGTATAAAAAAACGCCAGGAATACACTAGTCTAACCTCAGCCTAAGATGTCATCTAAGTAAACAAACAAAAAAGGCAGGTCCCGTAACACAGAGTCCATCAAGCGCTGGAATGTCTGTGCTGCGTTTTTAAGCCCAAATGGCATGCGCAAGAACTCAAATAAACCAAAGGGAGTAATCACCGCCGTCTTAGGGATGTCTGCTGGGTGGACCGGCACCTGGTGGTAACCTCAAACTAAATCTAGTGAGTAGATAGGGCAATATTGCAAATTCTCATTTTAGTATAGAGGTATGACCAAGATTAGATGTTATGTATTTTAATGAATCTATATGTAACATGTTCAATGTTTTAAGTTTCACACATTTCTTACGTCTAAAATTTTCTAAATGTTCCCATACCTTATTCTCTCCCCTAATCTCTCTCCCTGTATCTCTATTGACATCTAGTGGTGGATGCCAGTCAGAGCAGGTCCTTCAGGAATGGCAGCAGCTGAAGACCCTCATCAGGACCACTTTCACAGACAAGTCATACCTAAGGCTGAGGCAGAGACTGCTCACCAAGGAGCCATATCGTTCAGAGGTTTGTGGGGAATATTTAATATTCTTCAGAATTTACAAAGTCGTGTGTACTCTACAGAATAAATTAATTGAGTTTTACTCCTAGTTACTCTTATGTCAGAACTTCCTGCACTTGGCTGAAATACTGCTTGTGATGCCGATCTCCTCCGCTCAGTGAGAGCGTGGATTTTCAGCCCAGAATGGTAGTAAGAACAGCAGCAGCCTCCACTGCTGAAGACTTGATCCGTATCAGGAAGGCTGGAGCAAGTCAACCCGAGCCATGTAGCAGCCAAATGGTCTTCGTCTTCTAAGAGGCCCAGGAAGACAAACATGAAAAAGTGGCCAGCAGACAGGCTAGATCTTCAAGGGCCAACGTGGGTATAAAACAGGAGGGAAGACTGTCAAGTTTTAAACTGTGGATACCAAACAGAGAAGGTAAAGACGACGTTGAACTGTTGAACAGTAATCCAGAACTATTTTATTGCACTGTAAATTATATATTTTTTTAATCTATTCTATTCTACAATTTTATTGCACTGCACTATTTTACTCTGTCTCTTTTATCTTACTCTTTTTATTATGGTCTATTTAAAACTGAATCAAACCATAAACAAGGTGGCCTGTTGGGATGTTAGATCCTAATGTAAAAAACTGTGATTTTATATATGTCTGCACTTTATGTGCTCATTTTATGCCTGTTTATTTTCTGTTGTCAAGCACTTTGAGCTGCAGTTTCTGTATGAAAGGTGCTATGACAGGCAACATGGAAGAACACAAGACGGCAAGACACAACGTCAGGAGAGCAGTAATAGAGGCAAAACGGTGTTACAGGGATAAAGTTGAACTTCAGTTTGAACAGGCTGACTCTAGAGGTATGTGGCAGGGCCTCAGAACAATGACAGATTACAAAGGCACCTCCCTCAAACTGAACAGTGACATCTCCTTAGCAAATGATCTCAATTCCTTCTATGCAAGGTTTGAGGCTGTGAATTACAACACCAGCCTACAAACAACGGCAATGGGGGGGGGGGGGGGTCTGCTGATGGAGACTCAGTGTTCAGGGTAACAGAGCATGAGGTGAGACGGATCTTTAAAAAAGTGAATATCAGGAAGGCAGCAGGACCGGACGGCATCCCCGGCCGCGTCCTAAAAGTCTGTGCCGACCAACTGGCATTCACTGGTATACACTGACATCTTTAACCTGTCCTTGGAACAGGCTGTCATCCCCACCTGTCTGAAGAAGTCCACCATCATCCCTGTACCCAAAAAATCGACGCCCGCTTGCCTCAACGACTACCGCCCTGTAGCCCTCACCTCCATAGCCATGAAGTGCTTTGAGAAGCTAGTGAAGGGCTACATCTGTTCCTCCCTCCCCATCAACCAGGACCCCCTGCAATTTGCATACCGCCCCAACATGTCCACGGAGGACGCCATAGCCCATGTGCTGCACACAGCAGCATCACACCTGGACAAGAGGCAGGGGAACTATGTGAGAATGCTGTTCATCGACTACAGCTCAGCATTCAATACCATAGTCCCCTCCAAACTCATAGCCAAGCTCAGGGACCTGGGCTTGAACTATGACCTCTGCCAGTGGGTCTTGGACTTCCTGACGGGCAGACCCCAGGTGGTAAGAGCAGGCAACTGCACCTCCTCATCCATCACGCTCAACATAAGGGCCCCCCAGGGCTGTGTTCTGAGCCCCCTCCTCTACTCCCTGTACACACATGACTGCGTGGCACAGCGGAACAACAACACAATCATCAAATTTGCTGATGACACAGTAGTGGTGGGCTCTGCCAACGACGAGAGGGCCTACCTGGAAGAGGTCGAGAATCTGTCATAGTGGTGTCAGGAGAACAGCCTCTCCCTGAACGTCAGCAAAACAAAAGAGATGATTGTGGACTTCAGGAGGTCGGGGGTCAAGGACTACAGCCCCCTCAGCATCGACGGGGCACCGGTTGAGAGAGTGAACAGTTTCAAGTACCTCGGAGCCCACATATCCGAGGACTTGACATGGACCACACACATTGACAGTGTTGTGAAGAAGACACGACAACGCCTCTACTTCCTCAGGCGCCTAAGGAAGTTCCAAGTCAGTCAGAAGATCCTTAGGAACTTCTACTCATGTACAATAGAGAGCATCCTGGCAACATCACCTCCTGGTTTAGGAATAGCACTGCACAAGACCGTAGCAGACTACAAAGAGTGACACGTTCAGCCGAACGCACAATTGGAGGGGGGCTTCCCACCCTCCAGAACATTTACAACAAGCGGTGCAGGGGGAAGGCGAAGAGAATCATCAAGGACTCCAGCCACCCGAACAACTGCCTCTTTGAACTGCTGCGGTCAGGCAAGCGATACCGGAGTCTTAAGGCGAGCACAGAAAGACTCAGAAGAAGCTTCTATCCCCAGGCCATCAGGCTGCTCAACGAACAATAAACACTATGCAACAACCATCAATTGCACATAGCACACACACCCACACACTCACTTAAACAAACAACACACTGCAGCACCCACTCTCCACACTTTAGATCACACAAACACACTTTATATTTATTGATAAAGGATTTGCACTACAACTCGTACACCTACTGTAAATTGTACCTCATCGCATTTCTGCTTTGCACTATATAGTATTGTATATTAGTACACTGCATAGTATATTGTTATATGGTAACTCAGTTACGTCTTATGCATCGAACATTGTACATATGTCTATACTGAACACTGTGACCTCATTTTTTACTTCTAATTTACATGCTATACTATGTTATTTTATTTCATACTTATCTTGTCTTGCACAGTCTCTGGAGCGTAACAGTAAGAAGCATTTTGTATAAAAGTATTCTGTACTTCTGTATGACAACTATTAAAGAAACTTGAAACTATACAAATAAAGTTTATTATTATCTGTGACACATGTGCGCGCACAGTTTGTTGTTTTTGTTCCATTAGTGATTTACACACTTAACTCAATAAAAAAATATTGTATGACAAATTTAAACAGATTTGCACTGCTAATTTGAAGCGTAACATATTGATGTCTTATATACAGTTATGTCCCTGCAATTTACCCTTATGGGCAAATAAAGAAACTTGTTTGTCTGAAGACATTTCTTGTTAAGGTTTGGATTTTGTGTGCCCTGTATGCAAAATGAATGTCCTTTGCCAGTCACATACCTATTTAAGTGATGAACTACTTGTGGTTGTTTTTACATTTTAAGAGACGTTTTATACTTTAAATGATTATTATATTTATCATACATCATTATTATTATTATTTTTTTTATAAAATCTGTGGCAGGGAGGGCGACGCACAAATCAACATCATCAGTCAGCCTTAGTTACTTCCACACACGACTACTGCTTGGCCTTACCCCTAAAACCCACCTTACCCCTGCTCACCTACGGGTGGCTGCAATTGAAAAATTAAATGTCAAAATCCCCCCCCACGTACTGTTTCTTCCCCTTCGAATGTATATATTTTTTTATGATCTCTTTTTCTTAAACAGTACTGTATAGTTGTATGTCTTGTATGTCATAAATGTCTTGTTGAAATAAAAATGGAGGACCCTTATGTAAACAAGACAAAAGTATTTTTCTGGTCTTCATCCTCTTGGCAGTTGTTAGTATTGAGCTGTACAGTATTGTACCCATTCTGCAATCGGTTAATAAAGTTTTCAATCAATCAATCAAACCCCCTAAAGAAATAACGATGACCCGATATTTTAGGTTCTTGGAAAGAGACTGAGCCAAAATATCCGGCTCCCTTCAAAGAGCCGTAACCTCCATCACTCCGGATAACATACGAGGCTGGGGCTGAAGTGCACAGGATGGGGGCCACAACAGCAGACCACTGAGCCAACAACACTAATGATCTATTCTACTGTAGCAAATATCAACTTTGATGGCAAGAGAAATACCTAAATACACCGTCTTACCATATGTGAGTTACTGTGTGGAGATATGGGGAAAAGCATACATAAGAACTTTAAAACCATTAATTATACTACAGAAAAAAGCTGAGAATTGTACACAAGGTCAGATTTCGGGATCACACAAATAACTTGCTCGTCAAATGCCTTTTAAAGCTAAATGGACTTATTCAAATTTAAACTGGCAGAGATAATGTATCGAGCAAAGACTCAAGAACTCCCAGGTAACATACAATAAAAGTATATATCATAAAGGACACAGTGGTGGTATATATCATAAAGGACACAGTGGTGGGTATCATATATATCATAAAGGACACAGTGGTGGGTATCATATATATCATAAAGGACACAGTGGTGGGTATCATATATATCATAAAGGACACAGTGGTGGGTATCATATATCATAAAGGACACAGTGGTGGGCATCATATATATCATAAAGGACACAGTGGTGGCATCATATCGGTCACCAATAATAAATCGGAAGGCAGAATGATGTGCAGCGGTTTAAGAGTTAAAGCTGCAGCATGTCTATAAATCACATCTTATCCAAAACGTTGTCAAGTCAGTCGTTCAAAGATGAAACAATATCATTCATATAAATAGTAAAAAGGACAGGACCAGCTGAACTTTGCGGCAAAACTTTAGTTATGGACAATAATTCAGATTGAACAGGGGCCGATTTGACACAGCAGAAGATAGATAATCCTGAAACCAATAACATGCACCACTATCCAGGCTAATACTAGATATATATATATTCCCCCCCCTCCTTTTTCTCCGTTTTTTCCCCCATCCCAATGTTAGTCGTTATGCCAATTCCCAATCCCCTTCCTGGTCGTTGCGCACCTACCCCCTACAGTCGGTCTGGGAGAGTGGAGGCTATCACATGCTTCCTCCGACACATGTGTAGCCAATCAACCGCTTCTTTTCACCTGGCAGCGCGGACTCTCACTGAGAGTGTAACGTGTGGACGGATCACACTACCTCCCTTAGATCCTTTCCTCGCTGAGCAGGCGCCCCGACTGAACTGTAGGAGTCGCTGTTTACAACGACCAGGACGCACCCACCGGCTTTCCCACCCGCTAACACTGCCAATTGTGTTAGTATGACGGCCGGCCAAGCCGGAAGCAACGCCGAGAGCTGGGCTCGATACCAGTATCTCTTGCGTTGGTGGCGAGCGCCTTGCTACTAGATAACCTTTTTAAAAGCATGTGATGATCGACTGTATCAAAAGCTTTTGACAGATCATCTTTATAGATATAATAAAAAAAAAAAGTATCATTCATTATGAGTGGAACTCTTCCTCTACTCTAAAAACATGCAGATGAATTGACAGGTTCTTGACATTTCACTGAATCTTTTCTCCCAAGTGGATTTTCGCATGTTTTCTCTAATATTTTTATTTACTGCATCTCTTCTCACAGACCACAATGATGTGGCTTCTCTGCTGTATGGATTTGCTGATGAATCAGAAGATGTGTACTTGTCCTAAAGTTCTTCCCACACTGGTCACAGAAGGAGGCTTCTCTCAGTCCTGTGTGAATTCTCTGGTGTGATTTCAGAATACTCAGATGACTACAGCTCTTCCCACACTAGTCACATGAATAAGGCTTCTCTCCTGTGTGAATTCTCTGATGTTTCTTCAGACTATCGAGTCGACTAAAGTTCTTTCCACACTGGTTGCAAACGTAAGCCTTCTCTCCTGTGTGAATTCTCTGGTGTGTTTTCAGACGCTCTTGCCGAGTAAAGCCCTGTCCACACTGGTCACAGGAGTAGGGCTTCTCTCCTGTGTGAATTATCTGGTGTGTTATCAGATTATGTTGCTGAGTAAAGCCCTGGCCACACTGGTCACAGGAGTAGGGCTTCTCTCCTGTGTGAATTCTCTGGTGTGTTTTCAGACTCTGTTGCAGAGTAAAGCCCTGTCCACACTGATCACAGGAATAGGGCTTCTCTCCTGTGTGAATTCTCTGGTGTGTTTTCAGATTCTGTTGCTGAATAAAGCTCTTCCCACACTGATCACAGGAATAGGGCTTCTCTCCTGTGTGAATTCTCTGGTGTTTTTTCAGATTCTGTTTCTGAGTAAAGCTCTTCCCACACTGATCACAGGAATAGGGCTTCTCTCCTGTGTGAATTCTCTGGTGTTTTTTCAGATGCGGTTGCTGAGTAAAGCCCTGTCCACACTGGTCACAGGAGTATGGCTTCTCTCCTGTGTGAATTCTCTGGTGTGTTTTCAGACTCTGTTGCAGAGTAAAGCCCTGTCCACACTGGTCACAGGAGTAGGGCTTCTCTCCTGTGTGAATTATCTGGTGTGTTTTCAGATTCTGTTGCTGAGTAAAGCCCTGTCCACACTGATCACAGGAGTAGGGCTTCTCTCCTGTGTGAATTCTCTGGTGTCTCTCCAGACTATCGAGTCGACTAAAGTTCTTTCCACACTGGTCACAGCAGAGACCTTTTCTTCCATCCAAGCCTCTTGGTTTGTTCCCAGGCCTGACAGGACAGCTATCTGGATGGAGATAGTGATGAAGAAGAGTGTCAGAGGAAGGAGAGAAAGATAATTGGTTATTTTATTCAGCTTTAGTTTCTATGCAAGAGGTTTATAATGGTATGTATCTTGGTTTTATAGTTTAAGAACAGTGTAGTCCAGAGTCATCTACAGTTATAGACTTAAACCACTTTGTTTCAAGCACCAGTTAGTCAACCGTTTCTGGAGCAGGAGTGGTTATCGTGGCTATGGTTAAGGTCAGTTTAATTTAGTCCAGGACTAAAGCCCCTTTAGTCTCAGGTTATGACAGATTTAAGTGTCACTTTATGGATAAAATCTTACATCACGCTATGGGAAATTTCATATATCTGTAACAAAATATATCACGATATAGTCTGTTTTCTTTAAATTGGATGAAAAATGTTTCTACAAAATAACCACATAATCCATGACTACTTTTGAATAATCCAGAGTTTAAACTAAATACAAATGGAAGGCATTTTCTCTTTTTATTTGGAAGCAACGTTGAACAGAACGTGATGCTCATGTTTCTTACTACAGACCCAGAACCATGTACTGAATACCTCTTCACCTACGACTGAACTCCTGTTCACGGCACCAACACTAGGGCTGCAACTAACCATTATTTTGTTATCGATTCATCTAAACTATTAATTTACCAGAAAAACAACAATTGATTCTATATGCCATTTAATATTTTAAAATGTTTTACTAGAATCTTATGCCGGCCCGCCTGGAATTTTCATACGGCCCGCTGCCTCACCCAGGAGCAATTCAACTGGCCTGTGATGGAAATCAAGCGCACCTCGTGCAAATGTCCGGCTTTAAGCAAACGCTGAGCGTTATCCGCACCTGCATCGTGTTTTTGTTGAATAAAATTAGTCAGTCAGTCGTCTGTTTTCACTCGACCCAAGCCGTGGTTATTCGTTTGCATCCAATTTTACTTTATCAAGTGGATTATTGTTCATTCATCAGCCTACACTGTAAAAAAAGTAATTCTCACAGGAAATTCACTGTATTATTTTACAGATTACTTTTGTTTTTCTACTTTAACTCTTTGGACGCCGGAGCGATATGTGTGATGTGTTGTTAAAATAAGCATATTTTTATTTATAAGGCTATGTATGGGAAGTTATTGTGTTTACTCCCAGGACTTATTCCTACTATCTGTCCCTAAAGCCCGTACTGAATTGGGAAAAAGGGGGTTTAAGTATTGAAGGAATCTATGTTTTTCAATGTGTATATAATGTATATATCGGTGGGTGGCAGCATCTACTCATACGGAACTATAGATCTTAAAAGTAGCCGGCAGTCAGTGTGTGTTAGCAGCAGACTAATAGCAGAGCCCATGGCTCAGAGGTCATCAGCAGGTTTGTAACAAAAACACTGATAAGCACTGAGAGCAGGCAGGTTTGGTCAGAGAGAACTATGGGGAGAGTTTGACATCGATAGAACGGACGTTTAGTGTGTTAAAGGTGAAGAGCGTGTCACATAGTAATGAGAAGAAGGGGCGGGCCCGTTGCTATGGGGAGAATGTTATGAGGTGTGAGTTCCTTCCGGGGTAAGTTTAGATTGAGACACGACCACAGACGCGTTGATCAGAGACTTTGAAACGGTTCCTCCTCCCCTCGCGGGGAGGAAGGGAATATGCCATGTCATCGCTAGCTTTGGCTAACAGGGAATGGTTGTTGGCTACGACGAGGCCTCAGAACCATTGAACTAATGAGAGATGAGACGGTGGAGAATAATGAATTTAGTCTTTCTTCAAGGACTGTTCAAGGACATTACTGAATCTGATACGGAGCTATTTTTATGAAAATAAACATCAGGAAAGAGATCACGTTGCAGTGTCGTTTCTTATGACTACGGATGTACTAACAGGGGTTGATACAGTGGGTGTGACAGCCAATGGGAAGTATTGAAAACAAACACAACGCAGAACAGGGAGAGTCACAAAGGAGATGACGAGATGAGATTGGCTGATTACCGAAGTATCCTTCAGTATGTTGCTCCCTCTACTTGGAAACAGTTGCAAAATTATCAGAATCTTTGGTAGGTGGTCTCATTGGATGCATTTAAAGTTATTCTTAATGACTTTGAGGCAGGGACATCTGGCTGCAGATGTTTTGATTGATTTTATTGCCCCTGTATGAACCCTGATGTCGATGACTTTTTTTTCCTTCTCTTTTTGGTACTCTTGTTTTTTTTTATCTATTTTAGTGCTGCTTATAGTTTTTTAATATGCTCCCTCTGGAGGAGGAGGAGGATGTAAGACACGCTTCCCCACCGCTCCTGAGTGTGTGACTAAACCCATATACTATACTCTTATCAAACTGAACACATATGTTGAGTAGGTGTTTGAACAGTCATTTAAACCGAATTTGATGAACTATTGTTGATATCAGTGCTGAAATATAACTTATAATGCAGAATACTCGAAAAGGAGGCCCGCCACCAGACGCCACGGAGGCCGGCGACGAAACCGGGATCCTAACTGCTGGACTACTACAAGCCATGATGGGCTCTCTCAAGACTGATATCTTTGCTAAAATCGACTCCCTTTCAAATTCTCTCAGATCGGAGATGCTGTCAGTCAAAGACGAGCTAAAGAAATCGATTGAGAAAGTACAAAACAAACTCGATACGCAAGGAGAGGTTATATCGGAGCTGGAACGCGGCGCCACAGATAACAGCACCCGCATTTGCGAATTGGAAACCACCGTCGGCTCCCTGGTGACTAGGGTAGAATATACCTAGACAACAGATGCGAAGATATGGAGAGTAGAATGCGGAGAAACAACATCCGTCTGCTAGGTGTACCAGAAGGAGCAGAGGGTCCACGACCAACGGAATACATAGCCGGGCTGCTCCAAAAGCTACTCGGCCTGGAGGAGAAGCTGATATTGGACCGGGCTCACCGCACCCTACGGAGCCGCCCACGAGAAGGAGAGCCCCCACAACCGTTTGTCATCAGGGTACACTTCTTCCACGTACGCAACGATATGATGCAGCAAGCGGGGAAAAGGTCTCCCCTGCTCCTCGATGGGAAAAGGATCTCTATCCACGCGGACTATACATCGGCAATAGCTAAGAAGCGAGCTAGCTTTGGAGAGGTGAAACGCCTGCTGCGAACCTGCCATGGAGTGAAGTATGGACTTGTTTATCCTGCAGTTCTGAGGATAACTCTACCGGACAATTCGACACACAGATTCGAAGACTCAGCTTTGGCAACCGACTTCACCCAAAACTATCTGAAAACGGTGACTGTGCCTAAATAACTCATATTGGCAGGTTAGCCGACAAGCTATCTAATAGGCTAGCTGGCTGTGCTAGCTGTATAACTGAGCCAGCTAACCTAGAATGGACTATCGAGGACACTCGGAAACTGTTAAACTTTCACTTCTTGTAGGCCACATAAACACGAACACTATATAACCTGTTAAACCTGTATAAAATCTGTTGTGTCATCCACAATAAGCATACAACCTTATAATTGTTTACCACCAGTAGCCTACTTAGCCGACAGGCTAAATAACATGGCAGCGGTAGCTGTTTGGCTGATGCAGATAGCCTAGCAGAAGCAACAGATAACATGAACTGTTGCTTCAACTTTTATTTTTTTATTTATACTTTTTCTCTTACCTTTGTCGGGGAGTAAACTACACAACTGACTGCTGCTGTAACGTGTCCCTCAACGTAGATAGGTGATGTAACACATATCCTATGTTTCACCTATAGTAAATATAACATTACTTAGGTCTTTCTAAGTTATACTTTCCAACATGTTATGGCACCAAACAAGACTCTGGCAGTTAATCAGTTGACTTTTGAGTGTCAACAAATGATTGTTAAAAAAAAAGAAAACTGAATCAAGTGAAATGTATATGATTTTGTTATTGTTTTATATATATATATATATATATATATATATATTTTCACGTTTATTTTGAAGGCTAAACAGCTCTCTAAAAGATTACCAAAAGTTTGTGGACATAAGCCATCTGTACTGTAGTGCCGATGCTTAACGGTTCACACACTTGATTTATATTTGATGTTCATGTTTGATTTTTCTTGTACCAACGGTCACACACCTCAGGTAGTATAGAGTAGAGGTAAAGGAAATATGATTCCTCACAGCGATGTGGACATATTTCGAGCTCGAAAAGGAAGCTACTTAGTAAGGGTTGCCCGAGTAGAGAGAAGCCACAAAGGCTTGGGCTTTTTTTGGTTGTCCTAGAGATGACATGGGGGGATATTGGGGAGGGGGGGTCAATGTTTTGTTATCTATGTTCTGGTTTGTTTTTTTTGTCTCCGTTTCACATCTTCTCTTGCTCTGAGGTCACACAACTGTTCTTTTTTCATACATTTGACCTGTGCAAACGTGTATACAGGGTTTTTCATATTTTCTCCAGTGATTCAGGATGGTGACACCCTCCACTACAACCTCGAAAGTTAAGGGTTGCCAAGTCAACCTTATCAGTTGGAATGTCAAAGGACTGAACCGTCCACTCAAGTGTACTAAGGTATTGTCTCATCTTTTGCACCTTAAGGTGAATATAGCTTTTCTTCAAAAAACTCATCTGAGAAATGCATCCCACTTGAGAATTAAGAGAAATTGGGTTGGTCAATTGTTCCATTCAACATTTAACAATACAGCACGGGGTGCTGCGATTCTCATTCATAAATCTACCCCATTTATTGTCTCAAGTGTAAACACTGATCCACAGGGTCGCTATGTGGTAGTGGTGGGCTCATTATATAATACCCCTCTAATTTTGGCAAATGTATACGCCCCTAATTGGGATGATAGTACATTCTTCAAAAAATTCCTTTACTCCTTGCCCAATGTAGATACGCATCAGCTGATCCTTGGGGGAGATATGAATACCACAATGGACCCGGTGTTAGATAGATCTTCAATAAGATCCCGTGTTATATCAAAATCCTCTGTGGTCCTAAAATCCTACTTGGAGTTATACGGTGCTGTTGATGCTTGGCGATCTCTCTATCCATTAGCTAGACAATACTCTTTCTTCTCTCCTGTCCACCAAACGTATTCACGGATTGATTATTTTTTTGTTGATCAAAAACTGTTTCCTAATGTTAAGACCTGCACATATAATAGTATAGTAATTTCGGATCACAGTCCCCTTACTTTAGAGCTCAACTTTCCAAACCAGCACTCGGCTTACACGTGGCGCCTTAGTCCTCTACTACTGTCAGATAATGGTTTTGTCCAACATATCTCGGAGCAAATTGATATTTTCCTTGAAACAAATATGATTGCTGATGTAACATTCGGCACTATTTGGGAGCGCTTAAAGGCATTTCTACGGGGCCATATAATTTCGTATTGTTCGTTTATCAGAAAGCAGAAAGAAAAGCGCTTAACTGAACTAGCAGATCTCATTAAGAAGCTGGATCAGCAGCACTCAATGGCACCGTCGCCAGACCTTTATAAACAAAGGGAATTCAGGTCTTTATAAACAAACGGAATTCAATCTACTCTCCACTAAGCAGACGGAACAGCTGATGCACAGATCCAGACAGTCATGGTATGAGCATGGGGACAAACCATCCAAGATTTTAGCTCACCAAATTCGTAAATCGGAGGCTTTGCACATGATCCCTGAAATTGAAACCCAATCTGGACGCCCCTCTAAGGACCCTAAAGTAATAAATGAGTTTCCAACATTTCTATTCGAAACTTTATAATTCGGACTCGTTAAAAAACCCTGAAGTGTTTGATGCATTTTGTGGGGACCTGGTGTTTCCAACTTTGGGGGACGATGACAGAAGTGAACTTGATCAGCATATCACCTTAGAAGGAATTAAATTGGCAATCAAATCAATGCAGTCTGGTAAATCACCCGGCCCAGATGGCTTTCCGGCGGAATTTTTTAAGGTATTTAGTGACAAATTGTCTCTGCTCTTGCTGGACATGTACTCGGAATCCTTCGACTCGGGGTGCCTGCCTCCTACTCTCCAGCAAGCGACAATTTCACTTCTGTTAAAATCAAACAAGGACCCATTGCAATGTTCGTCGTATCGCCCAATATCACTTTTGAATGTCGACTGTAAAATACTATCTAAAACTCTAGCTCTCAGATTAGAACATGTGTTACCTTCTATGATATCCCCGGATCAGACAGGGTTTGTAAAGGGCAGACAGGGCTTCTTTAATTTGCGTAGGCTATTTAATATTTTATACACCCCTTCACCCTCGACACCTGAGATTGCTCTGTCACTAGATGCCAAAAAGGCGTTCGATAGGGTGGAGTGGGACTATTTGCTTTTTACTCTTGGAAAATTCGGTCTAGGTGAAAGGTACATTTCGTGGGTAAGGCTCTTGTATAACTCGCCCATGGCCCGTGTCAAGACAAACGATGTATGTTCCCCTTATTTCCCACTGAATCGTGGAACTAGACAAGGATGCCCATTATCCCCTCTCCTGTTTGCAATTTCTATAGAACCCTTAGCTATGAAGTTGCGAGCGGAAGACAGGATCAAGGGAATCCATAGGGCTGGCCTAGAACACAAAGTATCCCTCTATGCTGACGACCTGTTACTTTATGTGTCTGACCCCTTGGAATCGCTTCCCCATGCTCTTACCATTTTCAGAGACTTCGGCTGTATCTCTGGATATAAATTGAACATGCATAAAAGCGAGTTGTTAGCCGTTAACAGTGAAGCTGAGGAGATCTCATTTGAGGCATTCCAATTTAAGGTAGCAGATCATCTGACTTATCTAGGCATCAAGGTCACTTGCTTACATAAAAATCTATACGAGAAAAATTTCGCACCACTCCTGGAGCGTACTAAATCAGATCTTCAAAGATGGGATAGGCTTCCTTTGTCACTAATTGGTTGTGTTAACGTTATTAAAATGAATGTCCTGCCCACATTTTTATATATCTTTCAGTGCGTCCCAGTTTATTTACCGAGACAATTCTTTAACACACTAGATACACAGATTTCGGCATTCATTTGGAATGGCAAACTTCCAAGGATTAGGAAGCCATTTTTACAAGAGGCGAAACGGTCAGGGGGGCTGGCCTTGCCAAATTTTCAATTTTATTATTGGGCAGCAAACACACACAATATTCTTTACTGGATGGGGGATCGGTCGACTGAGACTCCAGCGTGGTTGCATATTGAGTCCTCCCACTGCGGAAAAACCTCATTTCAAGCTTTGATTAGCTCAGCCCTTCCATTAAAATTGGATGCATACCGACATAACCCGATAGTACATCACTCTCTTAGAATCTGGATACAATGTAGGAAAAGGTTCGGTCTACAATCAATGTCGTCTCGGGCACCAATCCCTTGCAATCATATGTTCCCACCGTCCCTATTGGACTCTGCCTTTAAGATCTGGAGCAATAAGGGTATATCTAGTTTTAAAGATCTGTATATTGACAATGTTTTTGCCTCATTTACTCAGCTGACTCAAAAGCATGACATCCCTCGGACTCATTTCTTCCGCTATATGCAAATTCGTGACTTTGTACGCAACAGATATCCTAAATTTCCCAACATGCCTGAAAAAACAACTTTAGATGAATTTCTAGATGTTAATGTATACAGAAGGGGAGCGATTGGAGTATTGTATGATATATTGTCAACCCTACATTCCCCCTCTCTCACTATTATCAAATCACATTGGGAGGATGATCTGTCTGTAGAATTTTCGGATGAACAATGGCAATCTATTCTCCGGAATGTTCACTCTTCCTCAATATGTGCCAGACATGGGCTCATACAGTTTAAGGTGCTACACCGTCTACATTTCTCAAAGGAGAAGTTGGCTAAGTTTTATCCAGGGACAGATCCTTTGTGCAATAGGTGCAAGACGATGACGGGTTCTCTTGTTCATACATTCTGGACGTGTCCAAATTTATATAACTATTGGACATCTATATTTGATACTTTTTCTGCAATATTTGGAACCAAAATTGACCCTTCCCCTATAATCGCAATCTTTGGAGTGGCACCAGAGGATATGCCTATTCACATAAAACACTCGAAAATCATTGCTTTTTCTACCCTAATTGCTAGACGTTTAATACTTATGATGTGGAAGCAGGAGGCCTCTCCCACACATGTCCAATGGACCAGAGATGTAATGGGGTTCCTGCACTTGGAAAAGATGAGATGCACCTTAGGAGGCTCTACGGATAGATTTTATAAGATATGGCAACCTTTTTTGACGTATATGGAGAATGAAAGGTTGGGTACACTTCCATAGTTGACTCTATGAGACTATGTTGGGACCTCGGAGCAAGTTGAAGATGTGAATGTGTTTTTGTTTTGTTATGTTTGCATTTTACTTATTTCTGTTAGTTTAGTGTTTGCCTAATGTGAGTCTGAGTTGAACCTGGGAGGGGGGGGGGGTTGGTGGGAGGGAACTGGTGGGGGGGTGGGCTGTTGGGAGGGAGTGGGGGTGGGGGGGGGGGAAGAACCAAAATGGATGATTCTCTATTTGACACTGACCATATCCTGTATGTATCCATGCTGGTTGAAAATAATTAAAAAAAATTATAAAAAAAAAAAAATGCTCTCTCTGTACAGCACTTTGTGCCCCTGTGGCTGTTAAAGCGCTTTATAAATAAAGTTGGATTGGATTGGATGACTTGTGATGAATATTTTTTTATTCTGTAATTTGTTCTTTATTTTATTGTTAATATGTTTTTATATCTGGTTTTAGAGCCAAACACAGTACTACATCAGGCATCCCTCTGGTTACAAATTATATTATCTCAGCATTAGATAGTTTCAAGTTTCAAGTTCAAGTTTCTTTAATAGTTGTCATACAGAAGTACAGAATACTTTTATACAAAATGCTTCTTATAAAAGTATTCTGTACTTCTGTATGACAACTATTAAAGAAACTTGAACTTGAAACTTGAAACTATCTAATGCTGAGATAATATAATTTGTAACCAGAGGGATGCCTGATGTAGTACTGTGTTTGGCTCTAAAACCAGATATAAAAACATATTAACAATAAAATAAAGAACAAATTACAGATAAGAAGAAACACTGTGCTGCCCTCTTTGTAGATTTGTCAAAAGCCTTTGATATAGTTAGGCCATGTCCAGACAAACGATTTTGGTTGTTTTAGGCAAAGTATTTGATCGTTTGCATCTTTCTGCCACACGGAACTGCGTTCTGGCAGCCTGAAGACGGTACTTTCTGATACCAGCTCCCAGAGTGCGCAATTCTGAAGATGCCTGAAGATGCCCCCCACTGCGTCACCATCTTTACAAGCGATACACGTCTTCTCCTGAACCGATGACGCGTATAGCCCACCTCTCCCTTACCCGCATGCCAAACATCACCAACCACCGTCGACAACAGATTGACATCTCCCTTAACAGTATTACAAAGCTTGATCTGGCTTTTACAGCTAAATGTACTTTTTCTGAAAACCCAAGTAGTAGCCAAGCATACTGTTCTATAGCATACGCCTTCAGTTGATCATGACAAATCCTCTCTTACCTTGACGATTAAAAAGACTCCATCATTTAGTAAATGGTATTCCCCATGGCATGGTGTTGAGCTGTAGCCAGCAAGCTATGCTATCAATATTAGCTAAATAATTAGCGTCACATAGCTGGCCTTTTTCTGAAAACCAAAGCACATATTGTTCCATAGCATACGCCTTCAGTTGATCATGACAAATCCTCTCTTACATTGACGATTAAAAGCCTCCATAAATTAGTAAATAAAGCTGTAGCTGTAGCCAGCCAGCTAGCATTGATGCTATTCAAAATGCTATCCACATGAGCTAAATAGCTAACCAACTAAATACAATAGACAGTGGTATCCTGAGGTAACGTTAAATACAACGTTTGCTAGTCGAAATGACTGGACACACACAGGGACAAGTTAAACATCAATCAATTAATTTATCCCAACAGGTAGTTTGAGCTGCATGTGAGCCGCAGCCTTTCTCTCCTCTCCTTTGGAAACTAATGACGTTATGTTAGCTCGAAAAGCACAGAACCGGCCGACACAAGTTAAGCTGCTAGCAACAGACACTATAACACTTCCGGTCAGGGGTTTTCAAAATAAAAGAAACAGGAAAGACATTTATTTTGTAAATTTGTGGCATGCACTTATTATCTTGAGACGTTTTCGTTTTTACGGAAACTTTAAAACGAAACGAAAACGAAACAGATCAAAATCGTTTTAGTCTGGACAAGCCTTCATCACTACCTGCTTCTAAAATCTACCATTGGCTTGGATGGTAATGCCTGTGTCTGGTTTTGGGATTATCTATCTTCTAGGCATCAGTGTGTGAAGTTGGGTCAAGCCAAATCTGAATTTCTGTCCATAACTATTAAAAGGTATGCCGCAAGGTTCCGTTTTGGGTACTGTCCTTTTTACGATCTACATCAATCATATTGTTTCTTCTTTGTACAGATGTCATTTCCATTTGTATTCTGATGATACAATTGTGTACTGTATTGCTGATTCTGTTCAGTTGGCCATTGAGAAATTGCAGCTTTCTTTTGATGCTCTTCAGGAGGCCCTTGTTAATCTTGAATTAGTTCTTAATGCTAGTAACACAATATTTATGTAGTTTTCAAGAGCCAGAAATATTGACTTTGATAATGTGCTGGTATCAAGCGCTTATAGGGATGGCATTGATGAGGGTCCCCGCCACCCCCCCCCCCCCCCCCGTTCATGTTCAATGCTGGATTACGTTGGACACACGGTCGCGATCAGTATTTGGAATGGCGATCAGATAATTGGATTATTATTTTTGCAGTACATCATAGACACATCCGGACACATGCTATTTGAAATATGATTATAGTGTAGAAATCGTCAGAAAGGAGAAACGCACAATTTCTATCTTGCGACAACACAAAACTGTGTGTCATTTATTATATTTTTAGCACAAGTGACAGCTGTCAGATCTATGCCGTGCTAGCCTCTGACAGCTCGTAGTAACCAAAACATTTTATCAATGACATCCCACCAGCGCGTCTTCTCTAAGCCCAACCCCAAAACCAACCTCCTTAAAGTGACAGTGCCCCATCAATACAATGGTGAATTATGTCCATAGCACTCACTACATACGTCCCCCCAGAATTCATCATAACAAAAGAAGTCAATGAACAGGAGGGCGGAGAACTCTGCCATAACGGCTCCGCCTGACCCCTGTAGCGGCCGGCGCCTCTGTAGGGAAAACCTTAAGGGCCCTACGGCCACTCGGGCACTGGATAGGTGGTGAGGGGGTCTCGTGGGCCTTACTCGGAAGACGGGGCAAGGTAGGGGGTCGTCCCCGCCATGGGGGCTGGGCCAGTCCAACAGGTTTGCCCAAGTCCACATGAGCCGGTTTAAGGCGGTCTATGGAAATGTGTTCCAGCTTCCCGCCCATGTCCACAACAAAGTACTTGTCCCCAGCCTCCTGGACACGGAACGGACCGTCGTATGGAGGCTGCAAGGGGTCCCGATGGGCATCGTGACGGATGAAAACATATTCCGCTGACTGCAGACTTGTAGGGACGTGCGACCGGGGGAGGCCGTGCTGTGAGGTGGGGACCGGTGTGAATACCTTAGCCTTCTCCAGAAGTGCTGTCCGCTGCTGGGCTGCAGACCAGGGGGCAGTAATGTTAGGGATGAAATCCCCTGGTACCCGCAGAGGCTGACCGTAAACCAGCTCGGCCGAGGAGGTCTGAAGGTCTTCCTTGGGGGCCGTCCTGAGACCAAGCATGACCCACAGGAGCCGGTCGACCCAGCCGCTGTGAGTAAGGCTGGCCCGAAGTGCTGCTTTCATTGAGCAGTGAAAGCGCTTGCATAACTCATTGGCCTGCGGGTGGTATGACGTAGTCCGGTGTAGCTTCACGCCCAGGCTCTTGGCGACCGTGTTCCAGAGCTCGGACGTGAACTGTGGGCCCCGGTCTGAAGAGAGGTCGGCTGGAGTGCCAAACCGGGCGACCCAGGTTCCAATAAAGGCCCTGGCCACCTCGGCGGACATCGTGGCTGACAGTGGAACTGCCTCTGGCCAACGGGTAGTCCTGTCTACCATAGTAAAGAGGTAACTGAAGCCGTGTGAGGGGGGCAGGGGGCCCACTAGGTCAACGTTCACGTGGTCGAACCTCCTTTCAGGTACAGGGAAGTGCTGCAGGGGGGCCTTGGTGTGACGGTACACTTTAGCGCCGCTCAAAAAACATCCAGAGGTGGGACATGTGCTCAGCCTTAGAGGCGCTGGCTATGAGGATAACATCCAAGTATACAAAAATAAAATCCAAACCGCAGGCTTGAGGTGGCTGACCTGAAATCTCGCACTTCAGGGTCGGTCCTGGTCCGCCGCCATACCGGTGTAATCCAGCCCCAAGTGGATGGCGCCCGCAACAGCCCGGGAGAGGCAGTCTGCGACAAGGTTTGCTTTACCTGCCACATGTTGAATGTCAGTGAACTCTGAGACATATGAGAGCTGTCGCTGTTGACACCTTGGCCATGGCGAACGTCAGCGGCTTGTGATCCACGAAGGCTGTGAACTGGCGGGCCTGCAGCAGGAAATGAAAATGGCGGATGGCAAGGTAGAGGCAGAGGCGCTCCCGATCGAAGGTGCTATACCTATGCTCGCTGGGGCTTAACTGGCGGCTGAAAAAAGCGAGCGGCTGCCAAGCCCCGCCTACCCACTGTTCAAACACTGCGCCCACGGCAAAATCTGAGGCGTCTGTGGTGATGGAGATCGGGGCCTTAAAGGAAGGATGTGCCAGCATGGTGGCGTTGGCTAGGGCAGCCTTGGCATCCAGAAAAGCTTCGTCTCTCTCTGCAGACCAGTCGACAGCATGTTTTGGCGCTTTACCCCTAAGGGCCTCATACGCATAATCCGAGCCGCCTGGGGAATAAAGCGGTGATAAAAGTTGATCATTCCGAGAAACTCCTGCAGTGACCTAACCGTGGGCGGCCGGGGAAAATTCATCACAGCTTCCACCTTCATGGGAAGAGGGACCGCTCCCTCTTTAGTGAGTCGGTGCCCCAGGAAGTCAATGGTCGACCGCCCAAACTGGCATTTGGCCGGGTTGATTATGAGTCCATGCTCATTTAGCCACTCAAAAAGCATCCGGAGGTGGGACATGTGCTCAGCCTTAGAGGCGCTGGCTATGAGAATATCATCCAAGTATACAAAAATTCAATCCAAGTCCCGTAGCACAGAGTCCATAAGGCGCTGGAACGTCTGTGCAGCGTTTTTGAGGCCGAATGGCATGCGCAGAAACTCAAATAGTTCAAATGGAGTTATGACTGCTGTTTTGGGGACGTCCAGCAGTTGGACGGGCACCTGATGATACCCACGCACAAGGTCCACCTTGGAAAACATTAATTTCCTTGAAAGGCGGGCAGAAAAGTCCTGAATGTGCAGGACTGGGTACCGGTCCGGCGTCGTAGCATCGTTGAGCCGGCGGTAATCCCCACACGGGCGCCACCCCCCTCCCGGCTTGGGGACAATGTGGAGGGGGGAGGCCCATGGGCTGTCGGAGCGACGGACAATGCCGAGGCGTTCCATGTTCTCGAACTGTGCCTTGGCAATGCTGAGCTTGATCGGGTCGAGGCGCCGAGCCCGGGCATAGACCGGAGGGCCGGTCATGGCGATATGATGCTCCACTCCATGCTTGGCTGTAGATGATGAGAACGTGGGCCGCGTGAGGCCTGGGAACTCGGCGAGAAGGTGTTGAAACTCATCTGCGGCGGAGAGCATGCTAGAGATGGAGTCTGCACCCCCAAGCGCACCAGCATAAGAGCAGAACGTAATGGCATCAATTAAGCTGCAATTTTTAACATCCACTAACAGTCCATAATCACACAAAAAATCTGCGCCTAGAAGAGGGACGGCTACATTAGCTGTGATAAAGTCCCAGCCAAACCGTTGGCCACTAAAACACATTTCGACATACCTGGTGCCGTATGTGCGGATGGGGGTGCCGTTGGCGGCCTCCATGGGGGGTTCGTGTCCACCGGATAGGATGTCTACTCTAGAAGCCGGCAAGACGCTCCTCTGCGCGCCCGTGTCGCACATGAAACACCGCCCGGAGATGGTGTCCTGGACAAACAGTAGCCTGCCAGCCCGACCGACGCTCATGGCCACTAACGAGCGCCGGCCCTGGCATTTCCCGGCCGCGTGAATACTTTAAGCAACTAACTTGTGCAACTTGTGCTTCCGCATTGCTCTGATTGGCCAGCGCTCTCCCTTCGTGAATCTCAGCAGCTCTATGCACCGAGCGTAGAACGAAAACAGAAAGCCGCCATCTTTGATTTCATTTGCAGCAGGAACAAATACGAGCGTCTTGGCGTGTAATGACTAGCGATGAATTATGTGTTTTAAATATGTTGCGACCGTCGGATTGTTGTTAAAAACGGAGGGATACTAGCTAAGGTGTGGGGGAGTTGGCGTATATAAGTTGATTGCTTTAAAACTGAGAGAAATGTCGTATTTACGCTGTTTAAAACGGGGTGATGGGCGAAAAGGGTGGAGTTCAATTCGCGAGCGGGTAAGGGGCCTACGTAATGTTTAAAGAACAAGATCTAAGGTTATGTGGAATTTACAAATATAGATGTGAAGAAAGATTTTGAAAAGATGTTTTAATTTTCTGCTAAATTAGATAAGTTGCCGGTGAGGTAATGTTAGAGCAGGGGTGGGCAATTATTTTTCCCAGGGGGCCGAATGAGCAACTGAAAATATGTTGGGGGGCCGGGCCAAAATTCCAAACTCAATTATGCATAATATACATTTTATTTCTATATAACAAGCAGTAAATGGCATTGTTTTGACCCCTGGTAAGAGTGTATGTTATTATTTGGTGAGGTTAGCTTTCAAAAATATCATTTATTCAAATAGAATTTATTTCCAAAATGATAAACAAAATGTGAAACATTAATAACAAAGGGCATTTTGAGTTTCATATACTATTGAAACAAGGATTTTCTTAGCTTTCTAAATACATCACATCATCTTATAGCAAAAATAAACAAGACATGTCACTGAACTGTGTAAAGAAAAGTGTCCCAGTTTTGTAGCCTTTTTTACTTTACATGCCCATATTAAACGTTTAATGTTTTCAGAACTGTGCAAAAAAAAGAAAATAAAATATCAAGTGTCCCATTTCACTTGTTATATTTCCACATTTTAGTGTTCTTCAGTTCTTTTTTTTTTTTCATTCAGTGTGAGAAATCCAGTCTCTGTTGAGCTTTAAGAAGTCCATCAAAGTCAGGTTGCATGTCTGAGGTGGAGATGTGAAGCACAGCTGCCAGATGAGAGAGGATCTGTACCTGGACTTGGTAAACGTCATGACTGAGCATGTCTGTTCACATATGTAGGTGGATCCAAAGAGAACCAACATCTTCTGAGCATGTCTCCTAAGCGTATATTGTGCGTGTGAACGTTGACATGAAAAGAAAAAAGTAAAAAAAAAAAAAAAAAAAAAAAAAAAAAAATTTTTTCTATTTTTTTTTATTATCGTGTAATCTTTCGTGGGCCGGTCAGAATCATCCCGCAGGCCGTATCCGGCCCGCGGGCCGTACAATGCCCAGGTCTGCTTTAGAGTGACGCGTGGGTAAGTGGGGGGCACTGTACACTGTACATTTGGTGCTCAAGTGCAACATCCCTATATACTATATACTCATGTACCATGTTCTACAGTAAGTGGGGAGTGTAAACATATAGTTAAAGACAGTAGAGCTTGAGTACTTTTCGATAGGGCTTTGATTCAAACCGGTGCATGAGATGGGGTTCTATATGTAGAACATGGTACAGTAAGGCGTGAGTGTAAACAGTGATGCAAAACGCTTTATAATAGTGCAAGACAGTTTCGATAACATTATGAATAAAACGCGAAATAACAGCATATAACGTTATGAATAAAACGCGAAATAACAGCATATAACGTTATGTTATATAACGTTTATGAGTGAATCTGGTAGAGTGAATCTGGTAGTTGTCTGGTAGAGTGAATCGCGTTTGTTGGTAGTTGTTTTGATAAATATGTACATTCCCATTTCCGCGAGTGCGTCACTTAACATTACAAGGCTCGCTTGCGTTACGGGTGTGCGGGCGAAAAACGAGCGTAGCGTCACGTGGGGTCAGTGGGCCAATCAGAGCAATGCGGATGCACAAGTTAGTTGCCTAAAGTATTCACGCTTCCCGGCCCACTGAAGCTGCACGGCGGGCGGCACTGCTTGGCTTTAGGTCCAAACCGTGCATGATAAAAACACAGCCCCGCGTCACGCTGCTGGCGAGGGGCTGTCGCTGCGGCGGTGATATTCCAGTCTCCCGGCGGTGAAACAAAGGCTTGGGTTGGGAAAACTGCCACTGCACAGTGCATGATACAGTGCAATATGATACTCACCATTGTCTTTTGTATGAGAGGGTAGGCTGGCCATCTCTCTCGTTGCGACGTAGTTATCATGGGTATCTTTTTATCTACAAAGCAATTATTGCCAAACTTCCACCTTATATTACATCTTTGTTGGTCTGGAGAGCTGTCACCTACCAAACTCGTTTGAATGATCGGCTTGTGCTCAGGGTGCCTCGAGTTCGGTCTGAGCTTGGAAAGTCTGCCTTCTCCTACGATGCTCCATACACATGGAATACCCTACAACAGACTCTAAAGCTCGGAGCATTCCCGTCATTCATGGAGTTTAAAGGCATTGCACTTGACCTATGTACTGAATCATGTAATTGTTTTTAATCCATCATTGTAGCAATTGTAATTCATTGTAATTAATAACTGTTATGATATTTGTGTCCTTTGTTAACTCGTCATCACTGTAAATGAGGGAAACCTCAGTGCTTTCACGAGTATAAATAAAGGTTTGAAATGAAATGTTGATCAGCCTCGTTGGCCAGAGCGCGGCAATCGTCTATAGTGGTGTTGGCCAGAGCGGCCCGAACCGGAGAAGGCAGCTGAAGTTGCATGAAAAGGAAATCAGGCTTGTGCTCTCCCAATAAATCCAGCATCCTATCCATGAGCTCCGATGGCTTGCTATCACCGAGCCCTTGCAAAGAAAACCGGCTGGCCCGCTCGGTATCGGAAAGTTCGAATGTCTTTAATAGATGAGACTTGATCGTGTGATATTTATCACGAATCGGAGGGTTCTTGAGAAGGCTCACCACTCTGCTGGCTGTCGAACTTCCCAGGGCTGACACCACATAATAATATCTTGTGGTATCCGAGGTAATCTCACGCAGCTCGAACTGTGCCTCCGTTTGCGCAAACCATGCCGAGGCTGACGACTCCCAGAACTCAGGTAATTTCAGCGAAACTGCGTTCGTAGACATGTTGCCGCGGAAGCGTCTTCAAAACTTATAACAGGGTCACCAATGTAGAAATCGTCGGAAAGGAGAAACGCACAATTTCTATCTTGCGACAACACAAAGCATTGTGTAATTTATTATATTTTTAGCACAAGTGACAGCTGTCAGATCTATGCCGTGCTAGCTTCTGACAGCTCGTAGTAACCAAAACATTTTATCAATGACATCCCACCAGCGCGTCTTCTCTAAGCCCAACCCCAAAACCAACCTCCTTAAAGTGACAGTGCCCCATCAATACATCAAAACAATACAATGGTGAATTATGTCCATAGCACCCACTACAATAGAATATAAGGCCTATAAATGACCTAATTATAGCCAAGTCGCACATCTATGGATCGGGCCAAATCTCCCCTTTCCAATGGGGATTTAGTTCAATCTGGATTTAGTATCACCAGGCGTGCAGCAAAAACCGTGAATGAAATCTACTGTAAGTACAGTTACTTGTTTATAATGTAGATTTCTCCACCATTTTTCATCAGATTGCAACGCCGTTTTTTGCTAGACATTCAAAGAAAGGTAGAGAAACAAACTGCGTTCCAATTTATGCCAATAACGTTCAGGTTTGTGGCAGATAATCCCGAAAAATAAGATAAATAAAAAAGTTTATCCACAAGGCATATGATTGACAGTCAAGTTAAGAGTCACTTTATTGTCCCATCAGCTGGGAAATTTGTCTTGGGCTTACACCCACACTACAGCCACAGACACATACATACAGACATGATACAACACAACTGACTCCAAACAGAGGAGATAAACAATGTAAAAGATACAGTAGAGTACCTGCACAGCAGGATGTCTGGCAACACCACAGGAGCTGACTTGAGCTGGGTAGTGTCGTTTTTCGAAATTCCAAAGCCCATCGAAAGCCCTGGGTCTCCTCTCCTCATATGACTACAAACAAAGAGGCTGCGCACATTTCCTAGCGTCGATATTCGACTGTTTCCGACTAGATTTCCAAAACTCATATTTCACTAATAACACTTATAAGTCGTGTAGCTCCGCTCTGCGTCATACTGGAATACACTTCCATATCAGTACTAGCACTGAATACATTTTCACATGCACCTTTACACACCCATCCGCCTGGCCACACCCCCATCCGCTCCTCTACATAAGCAGGGGTGTGGCCATACTAACAGCTCCTTCCTTGTTTTCACCACGGCGAGTGTCTGTATACACCACTTTGAGATTAGTGAAATGTTGAAGAGGAGCTACGATGAAGGAGCTGCGTTGACATTATATCTTTATTCTCTCTCTCACTATTTTCGAGGAAATACAGCGATAATGTCTTCTCCACCGGGGTGTCTAGAAGATGATGATCATTCTGACCTCCACCGGCATTTTCGTATTAGGGGCTCGCGTCGCTGGCCTAATCCCCACCGGCATTCCTCCAGCTCTGCAGTTGGACAGGTATTACCTCCGCTCTGCAGTTGGACTTTGCTTGAGAGGCGCTCGGCTGTGTGAGGGCCAGCTGCCTCTCCGGGCGGGTGATGGTTGAGATGCAAGCACCAGTTGTGTTGCTATGGGGGGAATGGCTGCTCGACTTACGAAAGCCGGCTCCAGGCTGGTACCCTTTTTTGCTGCCTCTTAGCGGCGTGGAGAGGGTTCTGGTTTGACGCCCACGTTACATGACCTCCTCATCGGGAGCTTTGTTGCCTGGGACCGTATCCGAATCTGCGGTTCAATCCCCCGGATCTCTGGACAAACGGATACTCTCCGTCACCGAGCGGGCCCCGCCTTTCAAGATGAAAGTTAACCGGCGTGAGGGAGGTGGGTTTGGTGTTTCGTTATAAGAATATCTCCACGCTCAAGTCGGCTGCAGCCCATGAGGGAATTGTGCCGGCACCGCTGTATCTGATAATCACCGTTCTGAAGACTAGGTTGACTTCTTTTCCTCTTCTCTCTTCGGATGAGGAGAGGGACAGACAGCGGCTGTCTGAAGTGTTGGCCTATATTGTGTTCTCACGTTGTGCAGTTTTGGTGGTAGCTGCTTAGCTTGCGTTCTAGCTGGGTTGAGCTACCTGTTAGCTACGACGCTAGCTCTGTACGCTCGCTCGGCTGGGAACGTTAGCCTGATGCTACCAGTTAGCCTGGAGTTAGCTGTTAGCTTGTGCTACACCGTTGAACATTAGCCGTGAGAATAGCAGGCCCTAGCACTCTGACTACGACGTCATCTTTGACAGAAGATGTAGTCGGGCCTGCACCATGACCGGCTGTTGGAGGGGGCGTCTCGCCGGAGCCTTGCTCCGGCCTTAGCTTATTTTGCCCCGCCAGCGAGGGCCTTCGTCAACGTGGAGACCAGCCTGTTGCAGTCCTCTCAGCCTGCGTTCATTGGTGCAGGTAAGGGTCCATTGGACACTTCCCCCCTCTTCCTTCCTTCCCCTTCCGAATGTTTTGTAATCACTACATTTGGGGATGCGACATGTGTTGTGTGTGAATTGTCATGATCGCTGGTATAGCTTTCTCTCTACCTAGAAAACCGCGTTGTTTTTTACATGAGTAAAATGAACTGGTTTTGTTGTATGATGAGAGGTTGTGTGTTCATGTAACATTAGGCAACGTAGCTGAGCTCACAACTGGCTGGGTTAAAAACCCTGCAAAGCTATGCATAGTGGCATGTGATCGAGGGGTGAGTCCCCCTCTCAGCTTGTGATGACAATAAACGGGTGGCAAGTTTCACATATAAACAGGGCTGTACCTGTTCAAACGAGTCATATCAAGGGTAAGGTGGTGAGGGGTGGTTTTTTCCCCCCGGTTTTCCCCTGGGCCTTCCCCCCCCTCCCCTCAAACATGATCTTGTTTACAATATATTGTTTCACTATGTTTGTGGGGATACGGTGTAACCCCTCAGCTTCTGCTGGGGTTGTGCTCCTGCTTAGAGGCAATTTTTTTCTGAAGATTGTTTGGTCGCCGTCATGTGGACTTAGTAAGGCCTGTGTCCAGTACTTAATCGAGGACTTGTGTCTTCTCTCATTATGAAAAACGGCGTTCCTCTTACGGTAGTGAGAGTGTACTTTTGCCTTTTTTGTTGTGATGGAGGGTTGTGTGTGTCGTTAAGATCCACAACTGGGTTAGGTGTTGGCCTACAGAAGTTACATGTGTAAGCTCTTGTACCAGGGCCCTTAACACATCTGGCGCTAATAACGTTGTACAACGTGTTTCAAGGTCATGCTAATTCTGCCATTCCACGGCATACAATGTTATTGAGATCATATTTAATTTTTTCGCCATGGTATTCATAATGCCCTCACCCAGCCTCGGCTGATACAGTGGGAGCCTGCACAACTCTGCAACGCTTCAATACTGCCGCCTGGTGGTGATCGGGCGAGTTACAACCGGAAATGGATCTCTGGTGATCTCTGTGTACCGGGGAAATGCGTCCGGCACTCAGAGTTTCAGAGCCTCCTCCTCAGAGAGTCCTAGTCAAATTATTACATAGCTCAATGTTGCATATGTCTTTTCAATTTATTGCTCACGTGGGAAGTCTCTCTGGGGGTTCCCCGTCCCCTCTTTTATGGAGCAGGTTGACAGGTTGTTTTCCCTCAGCCGCGTCGTATGGGACCCATGTCCGTATTCTTTTCTGTGAAAAAAGCGGCTTCTTGTCGTTCTCCCAGGCGGCTTGGAGGAACGGTATCTGGGTTCTTGATATGTTTTGGGTCTCGACGTGTATATAGTGCTGGCCCTGGGTGCTTCTGATAGGAACCATGCATGGGCTTGCGCGCCTTGGTTGCTCATCATTGAAACAGCGTTTTTATGGGGCAACTGGGATGGAGTTTGTCTCTTCCGAGCGCCAGTGTACTAGGCTTGTCTCAACGAATTCTCGTTCATCTCTGGGGGATGTTAACAGAATAGATCAAAGCATTGGTAGAGGGGTTTCACGCCCTTGGGGTGGGCCACCGGGCGCGGTGCTTTGTGTTCTGACCGTCTGGGTGGCGCCCTCTATAATGTTTTGGATCGACACGCATACCTACCCCCCTCCTGGGACTGGGGATGGCGGCGTGATTAGGGCACGGGACTGGTTCTGGTTGCGCCGGATCAGGTCAGCACCTTTCATGACGTCTGCCAATCATGTCAGCCTTCTCTGCCTCGGCCCCTCTAGAGAGTCGAGGTTTTTTTTGTGGAGGCTGCGACATGGTGCACAGCATACCAGCATACGCCCCTTCCGCCGGGGTGCTGTTTTCAGCAGACCCCTTTGGCGCCTGTCTAGTCCGCAGTGCTCGAGGCTCAGGTCGAGTGGCCTGTTGGCGTCTATTTTTTACCCAAACGGTTCGTGCGTTTTGCGAATGTGATTGGCCACTGACGTTTCTGGACATGTGCGCTCCAATGGCGTGACGCGCCCATTTCCGGCTCTAACAGCCTGCAAACTACCTAACGCCTAGTTTATCACTGGTTAAGCTTAGGCTAACGCCAGCCCTGATTCCAAACTCTAACCTTAACCAACTTCGAAAGAGTGCCTAAGCTTAACCGGCGAACAAACTCTAACCTTAACCAACTTCGAAAGAGTGCCTAAGCTTAACCGGCGAAGAACTTGCCGTCACACAATTGGTGCAACCAGAAACAGCAGTGGCCAACCAGAGCGCTAAACACGAACGCGGAAGCACGCACCGTTTGGGTAAAAATATCAGGCGGCATGTTGCCTGAATTGGGGGATCGACCTCTTTTGGGGGTTGTCTCCCCGGTGCGCTGCCTGGTCCCGCTGTGGGTGTAGCCTCTTGAGTGCTTCGTCATAACCAAAGTCATAACCAAATTGAAACGTGAAAAAGCTCAAATTATCTTTTTGCAAGAAACTCATCTCTCTCAGATGGAGCACGAGAAACTCAAGAAATATGGATATAGGAATACGTTCTATAGCTCGTTTAGATCGGGTCATAAACGAGGTGTTTCTATACTAATTCCTAACTCATTAAATTTTGAACTTATGACAGAAACTAATGATAAGGAAGGACGCTATGTCATGATAAAATGCAAATTAGAGGGCAACTTGGTTACGCTGCTGAATGTATATGCCCCACCGGGGAGCAACAAAGGTTTCTATAAATTCATATTTGGTCTGATAGCAGCGGAGTCTGAGGGGATACTAATCTGTGGGGGAGATTTTAATACTATTCTTAGTCGTGAGCTGGACACTACAAGCCATAGGGTGAACAGGACTCCACAGACAAAAATAATGAATGCTTCACTCACAGACTTAGGAATGTTTGATGTATGGCGAGATCTCCACCCATCTGAGAGAGACTACACCCACTATTCTGTTCCTCACTCTGTTTATTCAAGAATTGACTATATTTTTATGTTTAGAGGTGATAGACATAGGATAACGGATTGTACTTTGGGAACTACTGACATATCAGACCACTCTGCAGTCTATATGACTTTACACTTGGATAGTAGGCCAAGGAACACACTATGGAGGCTTAACACAGGAATATTGAACAACAAAACAATTGTTGAAAGTATTAGGACCGAATTAAAAACATATATAGAGATTAATGACAATGGTGAGGTTAATCCAGTGATTGTTTGGGATGCCGCAAAAACTGTGCTAAGGGGGAAAATGATTGCCATCACAGCAACACTGAAGAAGACGAAAGAACGCAAATATCAGGATCTAACCCAAAAATTGACATCTATAGAGCAACAGCATAAAAATACTCCAACTAGTCAGCTGCTACAGCAAATTAGGGAAACAAGAAAATTGATTGACGAAGTCTATAAAGATGACATTGAGAAAAAATCTAGATTTTTACGTCAAACATATTATGAATCAGGCCCAAAGGCTACTAGATTATTGGCCAGAAGGTTGCGAAAGCAACAGACACAAAATACAATTAATAAGATTAAAGATCCCTTAACTGGAGTAGTGTCCAGTAATTTGGGAGATATAGAGAAGGCCTTTGAATCATACTACAAAAACCTATATACACAACCAGCACAAATAGATAGTGAAGCCACTATTGCATTCCTGAGATCTCTTGACCTGCCCTCAATTGGCAAAATGCAGAACAAAATTATGACTGCAGAAATCACTATAGAGGAGTTAGACAGGACAATATCTAATCTTAAAACTAACAAATTGCCAGGTAGTGACGGCCTTCCAGCAGAATGGTACAAAGCTTTTCGCCAGGAGATCATGCCATTGCTGGTGGCCTCATTTAACTACACTCTTAGAGAGGGCATCCCCCCTCCCTCCTGGAGGGAGGTGACTATAACAGTACTTCCCAAGGAGGGTAAAGATAAGGAATTATGTAGTTCGTTTAGACCAATATCGATCCTTAATTTGGATTATAAGCTGTACGCCTCCATTATCACAAAAAGATTAGAACAGTTTTTGCCAGACCTAATAAGCACGGACCAAACTGGATTTATATCTGGTCGCCAAACCCAGGATAACTTAAGACGAACACTACATATTATGAATCAGATTGAACAAACCAACGTTTATTCGGCCTTATTAAGTCTGGACGCGGAAAAAGCGTTTGATTGTGTGAGCTGGGACTATTTATTCTTGGTACTAGAAAGGTTAGGATTCAAGGAAGATTCAATTAGGTGTTTTAAAACACTATATACAAGACCCACAGCGAGAATAAAAGTAAACGGTCGGTTAACAAATCCGATCGCCCTAGAACGCGGTACACACCAAGGTTGTCCATGTAGCCCCGCCCTGTTCGCGATTTTCATTGAACCGCTAGCCCAAGCAATTAGGGAAGACCCCAATATAACAGGTATTAATATAAAAGAAACGGAGCATAAGATAGCATTATACGCGGATGATGTCTTAATTTACTTAAAAAACCCCAGTCTGAGCCTCCCTAGACTAATGGACCTTATTGAAACCTATGGTCAACATTCGGGATACAAACTAAATATAGGAAAAACACAGATACTTACATATAACTATACCCCCCCCAAGAGAAATAAAAGAAAACTACAATTTAAATTGGAACATGAAGTCCATAAAATATCTGGGAGTAAGGCTGACTAAGGACTTAACAAAATTGTATGAAGCAAATTACCAGCCCCTAAACACACAAATTAAAAAAGATATAGAAAGATGGTCATTAGCCCCCCTGGATTCCACCTCCAGAATAGACTCAGTAAAATGAACATAGTCCCTAGACTACTATATCTTTTCCAGTCCTTGCCGGTGGAAATCCCTGCTAAACAGTTTAACGAGTGGGACAGGATGATTTCTAGATTCATATGGAGCGGGAAAAAACCGAGAATTAGGTTCCGGACACTCCAACTCCCTAAAGAGAAGGGATGTCCCTCCCAAATCTGAAGGAGTATTACTATGCAGCGCAAATAAGACCTTTGGTCTGTTGGTGTGAAAGGGACTACGAAGCGAAGTGGAAGGACATTGAAGTGAAATCAATTGATATACCGCTCCAGACAGTAATTGGTGATAGACAGCAGGCCAAGACCCTATATAGAAACTTAAACCCATTTATTGTACACACCCTACAGACATGGTTCAAAATTGTGAAACAATTCAAGTTAGAAAAAAGGATTAAGATCTTGAGGTGGTTTGCCTTCGATTTAGGATTTAAACCAAGAATGTATGATCAAACATTTAAGGAATGGGCTCTCCGAGGTATTACCTCATTCAGCACAATGGTAGAGAATGGAGAACTTGTGAGCTTTCAAACCTTGAAAGATACATACGGTTTGGATAAACACGACTTCTTCAGATACCTACAAATACGCCAGTACTTTCTAAAAGAGGTAAAGGTGTCTGAGCCCAATACCCCAATAGACAGTGTTATTCAGATATTCATTCAGGCATACAGGGACAAGATGAGTAAAACTGTGTCAAAATTGTATAATAGCTTTGTTCAGGCCAGAACTGACTCCACAAGTTACATTAAGACAAATTGGGAAAAGGAATCAAACATTGAAATAACCGAAGACGAATGGGAGAACATGTGCAGAACTCAATGTAGCTCGACTAATTCAAAAACATGGAGAGAATTCTGCTGGAAAAACTTGACTAGATTCTTCATAACTCCCAAAATCAAATCCTGACAGGTAGGCATAGAGCAACCATGTTGGAGACAGTGCGGCCAGAGGGAGGCAAACCACTCTCATATCTTTTGGAATTGTCCAGGAATTCAACGTTATTGGCAAGATGTTCACTCCACCATGCAGGTTATATTGAATTTTAAGATACCGGAGACCTTCTCCTATTTGTACCTGGGTAACTTACCTGAGGAATTGGTAGGAGGAGACAGATATTTGATGAAAATATTTTTAGCAGCAAGTAAGAAAGCGATCACGCGTCTCTGGTATCAACAAGAACCTCCAACAAAAGAAAAATGGTTGGCCATTATAGGCGAAATATACACAATGGAAAGACTTACTTTTATTCTCAGATTACAGGAAGAGAAAGGTTTGAAGTACTGGGAAAAGTGGGACTTTTATATGTTAATGACGACAACCAGTGGATGATGTATTGATGTATAGTTGTAAAGAATATTCGCCATACCTATAGGGAAAGTAAGAGAATTGAGAACTCAGCATGTGAAAAGTATATTTTTGTAAAGTGACACTAATAATGCAGCCCGGGATTGTGTTTTTGTTATGTCTTGTTGTTTGTGATTGTTTGCTTATTGTGAAAAACAATAAAAAGAAAGTTATAAAAAAAAAAAATTGATATTGGAAAGAATTTTTTTTTATTACATTTATTTAACGTTTATTTACTCAGGCAAGCAAGTAAGAACAAATTCTGATTTTATTTATTGTCAAAAGTTGTGTTAATTCCATGACAAGAGATATGTAATGTTAATTACCTGAAATTATTCCGTTTTTTGGCAGGTGAAACCCTGCATATAATTATCGGTATCGGAAATTAAGAGTTGGACAATATCGGTATAGGTAAAAAAGCCAATACCGAACATCCCTACTAATAACAGGTAAACAAACGTAATGCTAAAATATACACTTTTACTGTATATCTCGGGCTCAAGAGGTTAACCCTGTGAGGCCCAAATTAAAAAGACATTAGCAACTTCTGAGGCCAGAGGGTGGGACATATTTTAAACACATTTACTATCAAATAGCATTGTGAGGCTGAACAACACGACCAATTGACTATACATGTGCTTAACATTTTTTAAATAAACATTTACAGACTTTTTTTTAATTAAATGGCTAAAAGTGATTTTGTAATTTTGCAACCGTGGGTCTCACAGGGTACTTTTAACCCTGTGAGGCCCAAATAAAAAAGACATTAGCAACTTCAGAGGCCAGAGGATGAGACCTATAAACACATGAAGGGTGCCGTGACTGAAATAAAAGGTTGAAAAACGCTGGTATATGGTGTGGCTCTTTGTGGTACCACAGTAATTTTTGTGGCTCTTAGTCTCTGACTGGTTGGCCACCCCTGGTCTAGACTGTATGATTTTTTTTTTTTTTTTATGTATCCAACAGTAAACATCCTAACCATGTCACAACAGCAGTCATAGTGTATATTTTCAGCAATACGTTTTTTTACCAATAGGTTAAAGTGGTATTAACTCATTCAGCGCCAGTCATGATGATAGTCGGGTTAACTCGCCATGGCTTGAGCGCCAATCACGAGTATAGTCGGGTTTTAATTGTTATTTATTTTATTAGCGATATCCATTCATTTTCATCCATCCAGCTTGATGTTATTGTTGGGAATGGGTCTGAGCTCGCAAAAGGGCAAACACCGCCGCCTACGCCTTCCAGCGGGTATTGAACTCTACTGGGAATGGTGTCGTTTCTTTTCTGGGACGATCCGAGCCGTGCGGGCGGGGTTTAGGTGCTCAGGTGAGGTAGGCAGATACAACGATGCATTGGAACAGTAACCCCGCCCACCCGTCATTGTGAAACGGTCGGTAATGTGGTACGGACCTCCGCGAGCAGTATTTGGAATGGCGATCAGATAATTGGATTATTTCTTTTGCATTACATCAGATACAAGGTAAGAACACTATATATAAATTTGATCGTTGATCTGATATTTATTTCTACCCCGATCAACGCTGTCTCTGTGTCTGTATGTGTGGCTGTTTTCTGTTGGGTGCAGGAGGGGGAGGGACGCGCGCCGGTCTAAACCACATTGCATGCTTGCACAAGGAAGGATAATAATGATGATCTAGCGTTGATTTCAGGAAGATTCGATAACCAGGCGAAAAATTACGTGTTTAGTGTATTCCACTAAAACGCTATTATCGCGTCTTTCTCTGGAATTACTCAGAAGCACCCAAAGTTATACTCATATTCAAAAGGCTATAAAACTGAAATGTACCGATGAAAAAACAATCCGTTTTGTACATGTTGACTGGATGCAACTAACTGATAATCGACGGGTGTATTAGACCCATAGCTATAATTTAAGATATATTTTAAGGACTCGCAAATCTCACAGTCCCCCCATTGACTTAGAGCGGTGGCGTACTAGCTAGAGTTGTTCCGATACCGATACCAGTATCGGAAATGCCGCCGATACTGCCTAAAATGCTGGTATCGGTATCGGCGAGTACCCTCTAATGTTGCGCTCCGATACCATATGACGTAATTTATCAACAACACTGCGGACGTTGGGCTCTGTAGATATACCCTACTCGCTGAGTGAGCATTATAAAACAAACGTGTGCTTAATCGACCGTGAATTAAAGTGTCAATTGCCATTTGTCATTTTAACAGCAGAGCAGATACTTTCTTAAAATGCCATCGTCCCGGCAGAGCGCTGTTGACGGGGAGCTCTGATGTTATTAGCATTAGCTGAAAAGCTAACCGAAAGCTAGCATTAACTAACGTTAAAGGTTTAGCCATAACGTTACCTTGGCTAAAGTTGGGGCTATTCATAATCCAGCAATAATGGCTGCAGACCTGCAAGCACAGTACAGCAAGTTGGCAAAGGAGTATTCCAAGTTAAATCACAATGTCACCAGTAACGTTAGTCTTTCCATATACCGGTAGCTCATGCTAGCTAACCTAGCTCACGGTAACGTCGTCATTGCACAATTGCACGTCGCGTACACAATTATTGACATGTTGCGGACAGCCATATCGGCGACAATGTTTAGCTTTTAGTGCCAAATGATAAGAGTCTGAGGCGGAGTCTCAAAAGAGAATGTTGAATATTTATTGTGCAAAAATCACAACAGAGCCTCTGCTACTAAACGGAGCCTTCTTGTGGAAGCAAGTGCAGCAACGAATAATGTCCGTGTGGAACTAATGTGCCAACAACCTTTCCGTGGGTGAACTCATTGAGATAGTTTTCAATTACTGATACTAATACTAATCTATACAATCACCTGTTGTTGAATAAATACCATTACTTTATAGTTATTACTAAAAAACAGTATATATAAAACAGTAGCTGTATTAAAAAAATTATTTATATAATATTTCTTTTATTTTTTTATTTTTTTAATGTATGCACTGGTATCGGATAAGTATCGGTATCGGCCGATACCCAAAGCTTAGGTATCGGGATCGGAAAGGAAAAAATGGTATCAGAACATCTCTAGTACTAGCGCCATCTCGTGGATTAAGCGATGGCGCAGAAAGAGTTAATGAAATATGAGTTCAGGAATTGTATTCAAAAGATCGCAAATTTCGACCGGAAATAAATCCGAGCTGCCATTTTGCTGTAGTCATTATGATGAAGGAAAGACAGGGCTTTCAATGAGCGTTGCAATTTGGAAAAACTACATCTCCTAGGGTTCTCCAGCTTTCTGGAATCAAATGACTTCCTGATTATTATTTTTTATTTCTCGGGATTATATACCACAAAACTGAATGTTATTGGCATAGTTTGGAGCGCAGTTAGTGTGTCTACCTTCTGTGAACATTTAGCAACAATCGTCGTCGCAAACGGATTCAAAATGGCGGACCTGTCGCAAAAATAAAAAGCCGACTGTATTTAGAGTAGATTTCATTCTCGGTTCTTCATGCACGCCTGGAGATACTAAATCCAAATTGAACTCGGTCATTGGAACAAGTAGATTTGTCCCGATCCATAACTGTGCAACATCGCTATAATAAGGTAATTTATAGGCCTGCTATTCTATATTCTATAATAATATTTCAAATTGCATGGGTCCGGATGGCAGAATTCAGTTTGTATCTACAAAACCTTCTGTTTACTCATCTTCCCTTTTTTGTACACGTGATCTCAAGAAGGTACTGGCCGAGCTCAGTGGCAGTTTTTTATGTCTGGTAATTGTTAGCATGGTGTTATTCACTGTCAAAGATGCAAAGAAAAATCATAATTCATATTCTCCTTAGTTTCATCACAATTTAACTCATTCCCCGCCGGGAATTAGACGGAGCCTGTCATAGCACTGCCACGCTTTAAAAGATAGGAGTGCGTCACCTTGTTTGTAGAGCTATAACTATATTCTATATTATAGCTATGGATACAATACTATGGCCCATTTGACATATCGTTCAATATGTGAAACATTTTTAAAAAAATCCATACGTTCCCGTGTTATACCGTGGTGAATATAAGTATCGTTATAGCGTGGTCTGGGGTAATTCCCGAAAGGCTGTGTTATAGCCTCATACGTGAATCCTACTCTAAGTGTTGTGAAGGGCCAGATTAAACCGAATATATATATTTATTTATATATATATATTTAATTGTATTTGTATATTCTCTAATATTCCCTGATATCCCTTGTATATTCCTTGTACAATATGCATTGAATATCCATTCTAGCCTACTGAACATCCCATAATAGTCTCCATTCTACTATTGGTCGAGACCTTGGTGCCAGGCTGCCATACCCCTCAGACCCAGTTCAAACGTACCGCTCCACATGTACGAACAAGTCCTAGTTCCGCGTAGGAATCTGGCTACCGCACCACTAATGGGACTATTTGTTCATAGTGCGTATATATACTGCGCTACTAAAGTAGGACTTTCTTTTCAGTCCAGTTTCTTACCCTCCAATAGAGTCACAGACGTAAAGCCTCCCCGCGACGTCACGTGTGGGAGTAAGGCCAAGTTCGCCTACCATCGGTATTGAGACATCGTGTATATTAATATTTGAATAGTCATATTTGGCACTATATCGTCGAGTTGGACGTAGTCTATTAAGCTAATAATAGTCTGTTAATATATAGTGCTTCGTGCGGTGAGAATACTACCGTAGTCAGTACCCCATCGTTTCGGGCAGAGAACTGGCTGCTTACCCAGGGTGGTTGACCCCATGTGAAGCTGCACCCGAGGAGCCCCAGAGCCGACGAGCGAGTGGACCTGTATACCGGATTATTCTACCGACGACAGCCCGCCTTCCCAGGCACGGATTATGCTTTGTATACTTTGATTATTCCATGGATAAAGACCCCCGACACTGCCGTGTGTTGGAACCCCCCCCCCTGGAGAGGACGCAAGGTGAGGAGACGCTCTGCAAGACGAGGTCGCTTCACGTCTCTCCCCCGTGGACCGGAGAGAGCCGGCCCACAAAGAGTCCACCTGCTTTCATCTGTGGTCCAAGGATCGCCGGCGCATTGAACGGCACTACAGCGGGTTCACCTGGGATACCCTTGGCCGGACGAGGCAGCCGGATTCTACCCCCCCCCCCCCTCCTACTCCTGTCGGCTTACAAGCGACCGGATTAACCCCCTCTAGTGTATCTAGTATATAATCATTAAAGTATCATTGCTGTTATTCCTTAACTATTCCAGGTCGTATATTTACCACCTGCGCCTTCAGAGATTGGACATTCTCTATTGATATACCGACGAATACTCTTTGCCATAAAAGTGCATACTATTTCAATTCATAAATGTAATTAAGTGATTAAGTGCTTGTTCTACACACCATCGCTGTGTAGAAATAAAGACCTGTTTCGACTTCGTACATTTGTGTTGGATCCGTTTCATCTACGTGAGAGTGTTTATGATAATATATTTATGCCGTGTACTGGGTGGCCGAATATTAAGTACAAAGGTAGTGGTAGTAAGTATCATATCTAGTAATACAGTCAGGGAATTGTACCCCTCAGTTACAATTGGTCCTTCGAGCCGGATGGTAATTAGTGTAATATTAATATAGTGTTATTAATATTGAAATGGCCTATGATGAACACTCCACGAAACGATCCTCCTAACCAACGCCCGCAGCGCGAACGACGGCTCCCTCAGTACTTAGAGGCTTACGCTGTCAGTCAACAACCTAGTCTTCTACTAACAGTAAACGCGGTAAAACTAGAAAGTAAAAGTATGTCTAACCCCAACGCCCAGACTACCCCGACCATAGAGGCCCCTACAGGCTCTAATGTAACTGACCAAGTTCACGGTGGGGACCAGTGGGAACCAGACATGACTTCACACCCCGCCAGTACTGAAGAAGTAGTCCCCGATGAGTCCCGGGAGGAATACAACGCTACCGAGAGAGAACTCGGCACGGAAGAAGACGGGGAGAGCACCGTGGAGATAGAGCTCCAAGGCTCCGCAAGGAGTACCCCGAGGGAAGGCTCCCCTATACAACCGCCTTCTCCCAGCGAGGCAGAGAGGACCCTACAGCAGGCCTTCCTCATCAGCCTGAACGCCGCTGCTGAACGCGACCGACTGCAGATCCAGCAGCGAAGCGAACACGAGCAGATACGTCTAGAAATAAGACGCATTCAGATGGAAGAGAATGTGGCCCGGGAACGAGCCGGTGCTCAACAAGACGCAGCGCGCGACAGACAGCAGTCGCAACTAATAGAACAGCTGATCAGACGGACAACACCCTCTCCCTCCGCCAGAGGCTCCAGGAACTCGTCTAGACACACCTCCAGGGCGGCATCCCCTAGCCGAGTAAACAACCCTGAACTTGACCAACAGACGAGGTCTATACCCCCCACAGACCACCTCCCCCCACCGGTCCAAGCGAGACCTAGCAACCGGGAAGGAGCAGCATATCCTGTGGAGAGGCTAAACCAGAGACTACAAGCACTGGATGACCTAACTGAAGACGAAGAGGAAGAGGAGGAGAACCACGCCCGAAGACAGCACAGTACTCTACCGGACCAGGAGGCCCGGTACCGCCCAGGCTATACTCCCGCGGAGCTGCGCTACAGACCCCCGACTCTATACACGGGTGAGCACGACGCACGACCCGCACCGAGGAACAGCACCTGGACAAGCGGGCCATGGTACACTGCCGGTACCAGCCCATACCAAGGAGCGGGAGGAGACTCGCCTAGGAGGCCTCTCCCCCAACGCTCGCCGATGTATCCACAGTCAGCGTCATACATTGGCACGCCTATGGTACCCGACTTCACCCAAGAGAACCGGGCCCAGTATACAGAACTCTGCATGTGTCTGGAGACCATGTTGGTGGATGTATTGGATGAACGCCACAAATACGCCATCCTACTGAAGCACTTAAAGGTACCCCGCGCACATAATATAGCGCTCGCCTACGCGACTTCCACCACCCCATACACAGCAGCGCTGGTAGCATTGGACCAGAGGTATGGGCGCATATGGGATTACGTGATCCAGGAGATCCGACACATCGACCGCTTACCCCCAGCAATAGACAATCGAGCACTGGACGACCTGTCCATCAGAGTGCAGTCCCTGGTAGGGATGTTGGGAGCGCAAAGAGAGAAGGGGAGGCATGAACTTTACGCCAACTCAAATGTGGAAAGGATCCTGGAGAAGCTGCCGCCCGCTCGTCAGGAGCGCTTTAGGCGGCAGAGGGAACACAGAGACCCGAATGGCCCCGAACCGAACCTCCTCGATCTAGCAGACTTCCTGGCGAGAGAAGTCAGCAGCCTACGGCTAGATACATTCGGACGGAGCACCCCTGGCTCCAGAGAAGGAACCAGACGACTAAATGATGGAAGAAGATCGGTGACTGTGATGCACCAATCGGAGTCAGTACCGAGCAGCAGGAGCCACAGTACCCCCTCCAGAACGGAGAAGTGGAAGATAGTGTGCCCCTACTGTGAGAAAGAACACTGGCTAGCGCAATGTGACTCCTTCCCCAAGCTGAACGCGGAGGAAGCAGGTCAATGGATAAAGTCCAACAAGCGCTGTTTTCGCTGTGCGCGCTCACACATGGCAGCCGAATGCCGCTTAAAGAAAAGGTGCACCAAGTGCGATGGAGCCCATCTGGACATACTTCACGACAGTAACAGACGGCGCCCTTCACCTGCACCATCCAGCCGCAAAGCGAGCGTCATGTACATCGATCCCGCCAGCAGCAGTGGAGCCCCGAGTACTCCTAAAAGTAGTGCGTGTGACACTAAGCTACCAGAATAAAGTCCTGGACACTTACGCCGTCCTCGATGACGGGTCAGAGAAGACCCTGCTGCTCGCCTCCGCTGCGGCCCAGCTAGGGCTGCGGGGAAGCGAAACCCAAATGACAATTCGGACAATAAGACGAGATTTGAAGACGATAAAGGGCGAGAATGTCTCATTCTCTATCGCAGCAAGCGGCCAGCCTGAGCGACGGTACCAGATTGCAGACGCTTTCACCAGCCAAGAAATAGGACTGTCGCGGTACACATACCCCGTCGCCAAGCTGATGGAGAAATATGCACATCTGCGCAAGTTACCGATCCCGCTCATAGACAATGCTATGCCGACCCTGTTGATAGGCTCCGACCATGCAGACCTCATTGTCCCGATAGACCGGGTTCATACCGGACCCCGAGGCTGTCCTGCAGCAGTCGAGACCCGTTTGGGATGGACTCTCCAAGGCCCGCTCGCCAAATCTCTCAACCGAAGTACAGCCACTAGATGTCTCCACTCCCGAGTCACAGAGGGAGAAACCGCACTCCTGCAACACGTAGAGCGGCTATGGACCTTGGAACAAATGCCCTTTAAGAACGGAAAGAAAGACATTCGCTCTAAAGATGACATTTACGCCATTCACCTCCTCGAGACAGTGACCAAGAGAGTCCCGGTCAACGGCGTGTTGAGATACGCCACGCCACTCCTGCGGCGAGAAGGAATGCCTACTTTCCACGCCAAGACAGACGCCACAGAACGGTACCTGCTGAACACGGAGCGGCGCTTAGCCAAGAACCCCGCCCAAGAGAGTGTATACCGCGCTGAAATTGAGAAGCTCATCACAGCGGGACACGTCACAAAGATGGACATTAAAGAGGCTGACCAGACCACTGAATCGTGGTACGTGCCCCACCACAAGGTCCATCACAACGGTAAAGACCGCATAGTATTTAACTGCAGCTACCAGATCGGATCCCAAAATCTAAATAAAGAGTTACTGCCCGGTCCCACACTCGGCCCCTCCCTACTCGGCGTTCTACTCCGCTTCCGCCAGGAAAAGGTGGCCATCAGCGGGGACATTAAAGGAATGTTCCTGCAGGTGAGATTAGTAGAGGCGGACAAGCCCCTGTTACGGTTCCTATGGAGAGAGAAGCCAGGAGATGAGCACCCAGCCATCTACCAATGGGAAGTCCTCCCCTTCGGAACGACGTGCAGCCCCTGCTGTGCGACATTTGCACTACAGAAACATGTAGCAGAGGACCCAGCAGCGGACGAAGAGGTCCGACACAGTGTAAAGAACAGCTTCTACGTAGACAACTGTCTACAAAGCCTTTCAACCCAGGAAGAAGCCGAGGCTCTCCTGATTAAACTCCGCGCCTCATTGATCAAAGGCGGCTTTGATCTCAGGCAGTGGGCCAGCAGCGATCCGCAAGTACTGCGCAGCCTCTCCTCCGAGGACAAGGCAGCCAGCAGCGAGACCTGGATGGCTACAATCCCGGGAGAAGCCCAGGAGATGACCCTGGGATTGGTGTGGCGATTCAAAACAGATTCGCTTCACTACAGACACAAGCCCCTGACTACGGAGCAGGGAAGGCCGGCGGCGGCGCCGACCACCAGACGGAGTGTGTACACAACACTCGCCCGACAATATGACCCGCTAGGATGTATTCTACCGTACACCACCAGGGCAAAAATGATTGTACGAGCATTGTGGGACAAGGACCAGGGCTGGGACGACCCCATTCCCGCACACCTTGCATCCACCTGGAGAGAGTGGGAGATGGAGCTCCACTCACTCCCAGGCGTTAATATGCGCCGAAGCTACTTCCCACCCACGGTGAGGCCAGAGACATGTAAAATGGACTTACACGTCTTCAGTGACGCCTCAGAGGTCGCATACGGATCAGTAGCCTACTTGCGGGCCCAAGACCAGGGGGGAGAGATCTACACAGCATTTGTCCTCGCCCGCTCGAGAATAGCCCCACGCAAGCAACAATCTATCCCACGTCTAGAGCTCTGCGCAGCCCTAGCCGGAGCGCACCTAGCCACGCTCATCCAACGTGAGCTCACCATACCGGTCTCTAGAACAATCCTGTGGTCAGATTCCACGACGGTACTCGCCTGGATCAAATCGGACTCATGCAAGTACAAAGTCTTCGTGGGAGTCAGAGTCACCGAGATTCAAGACTTAACCGAAGAGTTAACCGGAGAAACAGAGTGGCGCTACGTTGATACAAAACAGAACCCAGCTGACGTCATCACCCGGGGGATGCCCCTGGATGACCTCACCCGTCGCAATGTCTACAGTGACGGCCCCGCATTCCTAAGACTCCCGGAAGGACAGTGGCCCATGCCTATCCCGAGGGAAGCAAGTCCAGAGGAGGTGGAAAATAAGAAGTCTGTGTTCTGTGGATTGAGCACCGTAGCCTCCACCGACCCTAACATAGACGATTGCACGTCCATAGAGAGTGCACAACAAAGAACATTCCTGCGGTACCACCCGGAGTGCAAGTCCCCCGCTGATATGTCAGCAGCTAACTACGAGGAAGCAGAATTGCTTCTACTGCAGCGAGCCCAGAGAGACTCGTTCCCCGATGAATTGGCCTGTCTACAGGGAGGAAAGCCCGTCCCATCCGACAGCAGATTAATTCACCTGGCCCCCGAGAGCGACGCTCATACCCTCATCAGAGTGGGTGGTCGCCTACGCAGAGCCCCCAATCTACCGGATGACATTAAATACCCGATCGTATTGAACAGCCGACACAAGGTCACAGAGCTGATTATAAAGAAATACGATGAGGATGTACATCACGCAGGAGCAGAAAGAGTCTTCGCGGAAATCAGACGTCGTTACTGGATCCTACAAGGAAGAGAGGCGGTACGACGCTTCCAGCGAACATGTCTAGACTGCCGCAAGTGGCGCGCGCAGCCCAGCATACCAAGGATGGCTGACCTTCCTCCATGTCGCCTCCGAATCGGTGACAAGCCATTCCACTCAACGGGTATGGACTGCTTTGGCCCGCTGCACATAAAGAAAGGAAGAGGAACCGAGAAGCGGTGGGGTATTGTATTCAAATGCATGACCACCAGAGCGATACACATCGAGCTTCTCCCGACCATGAGCACAGACTCATTCCTTATGGCCTTCCGAAGATTCACATCACGGAAAGGAAGACCGTCTACCCTATTGTCCGATCATGGGACAAACTTCAAAGGCGGCGAAAGAGAGCTGAGAGAGCGCTTCCAAGCTATGGGCCCAGAACTTAAGACCCACCTCGCTCCAGCACAGGTTGATTTCCAATTCAACCCCCCAAACGCATCCCACTTCGGTGGTACTTGGGAACGGGAAGTGCGCTCCATAAAGACAGCCCTGTACGCAGTACTTGGGGCCCAGACTGTGGCGGAAGAAGTCCTAATGACAGTCCTCACGGAGATTGAGGGAGTACTTAACTCGAAGCCCCTCGGATATGTCTCCAGTGATGTGGCGGATATCGACCCAGTTACCCCCAACACACTCCTGATGGGGCGGCTAGATCCTGCATTACCCCAGACAATGTACCGGCCTGAAGAAGCGAACGGCCGACGAATGTGGAGGTACAGCCAAGTATTAGCCGACAAGTTTTGGAACAGTTTCCTACTGCACTACCTACCGTCTCTACAGACCCGCCAGAAGTGGGTAAAGGAGAGAGACAATTTGACAGAAGGAACAGTCGTCATGATTATTGATCAATCACTGCCCAGAGCTATGTGGCCGGCCGGCCGCGTAAGCAAAGTGATCACCGGTGCCGACGGCAAGGTCCGAGCAGCTGAAGTGCTCGTCCAGGGTCGCACTTACACCCGTCCCGTGGCAAGGCTCATAGAACTGCCTCGACTCCCAGACACAATCGATGATGACCATGACCCTACAACCCTATGACTTTGTGAAGTTGACTGACCCCTACAGCAAACCCTTATGTGTAAATAGACAACGCGATTAATCTGTCTCTGTTTAACTGATTAGGTCTGGGACCTATTCAGGGGGTGGCTGTTGTGAAGGGCCAGATTAAACCGAATATATATATTTATTTATATATATATATTTAATTGTATTTGTATATTCTCTAATATTCCCTGATATCCCTTGTATATTCCTTGTACAATATGCATTGAATATCCATTCTAGCCTACTGAACATCCCATAATAGTCTCCATTCTACTATTGGTCGAGACCTTGGTGCCAGGCTGCCATACCCCTCAGACCCAGTTCAAACGTACCGCTCCACATGTACGAACAAGTCCTAGTTCCGCGTAGGAATCTGGCTACCGCACCACTAATGGGACTATTTGTTCATAGTGCGTATATATACTGCGCTACTAAAGTAGGACTTTCTTTTCAGTCCAGTTTCTTACCCTCCAATAGAGTCACAGACGTAAAGCCTCCCCGCGACGTCACGTGTGGGAGTAAGGCCAAGTTCGCCTACCATCGGTATTGAGACATCGTGTATATTAATATTTGAATAGTCATATTTGGCACTATATCGTCGAGTTGGACGTAGTCTATTAAGCTAATAATAGTCTGTTAATATATAGTGCTTCGTGCGGTGAGAATACTACCCTAGTCAGTACCCCATCGTTTCGGGCAGAGAACTGGCTGCTTACCCAGGGTGGTTGACCCCATGTGAAGCTGCACCCGAGGAGCCCCAGAGCCGACGAGCGAGTGGACCTGTATACCGGATTATTCTACCGACGACAGCCCGCCTTCCCAGGCACGGATTATGCTTTGTATACTTTGATTATTCCATGGATAAAGACCCCCGACACTGCCGTGTGTTGGAACCCCCCCCCCTGGAGAGGACGCAAGGTGAGGAGACGCTCTGCAAGACGAGGTCGCTTCACGTCTCTCCCCCGTGGACCGGAGAGAGCCGGCCCACAAAGAGTCCACCTGCTTTCATCTGTGGTCCAAGGATCGCCGGCGCATTGAACGGCACTACAGCGGGTTCACCTGGGATACCCTTGGCCGGACGAGGCAGCCGGATTCTACCCCCCCCCCCCTCCTACTCCTGTCGGCTTACAAGCGACCGGATTAACCCCCTCTAGTGTATCTAGTATATAATCATTAAAGTATCATTGCTGTTATTCCTTAACTATTCCAGGTCGTATATTTACCACCTGCGCCTTCAGAGATTGGACATTCTCTATTGATATACCGACGAATACTCTTTGCCATAAAAGTGCATACTATTTCAATTCATAAATGTAATTAAGTGATTAAGTGCTTGTTCTACACACCATCGCTGTGTAGAAATAAAGACCTGTTTCGACTTCGTACATTTGTGTTGGATCCGTTTCAACTACGTGAGAGTGTTTATGATAATATATTTATGCCGTGTACTGGGTGGCCGAATATTAAGTACAAAGGTAGTGGTAGTAAGTATCATATCTAGTAATACAGTCAGGGAATTGTACCCCTCAGTTACACTAAGCGATGCCGTTTCTTGCCTGTACACGCTATTATTCGCAAATAAAATCTATATCATAGGTATTATGTTCCATCATGAATGCATGAAAGGGGGGGGGGGTCGTTTCTGATTATTTGATTGTCAGTAACGGCATTCGTATTGAACACTAAAAACGCTTATCAGCCCGATCGGTATAAAAGCATTGCAGGATCAAGCTAAAATTGACGTCAGATAGTCCTTACCTGTGATTGGGAGTATTCCAAAAATAATATTCCAATTGTTTGATCGCCATCTGGTACATCCGATGTCCATTTGGTCCACGGCATAACCCACCACAACATATGGATCGGGGATATTTGACGCACTTCAATGGAACCGGGAGAACCGCTCCATTCGCCCGACAAGGAAAAGTGAAACCGGAGACATTTGGCCATTACACAGGCCAAGATACAAGGTTTCAAAGGGTGCTCGATACCGCCGTCTAGCTGGATGCGGGCGGTATTGCACTATGGCGAACTCAGACTCATTCCCTATGGTAACACCAAGGTCCCTGGATGAATAATGAATACAAATATCGAAAAAAAAGGAAAAATGATCAAACAACGAGTATACTTGTTGGCGTTCAAGCGTCGGCTCGCAATAAAGAGTAAACTCGTTGTTGGCGGGGAATGAGTTAAGCAAGCCTAGTAATAGACACAATATTTCTGACACTGGGAATACATTCACTCAGGTCCATAGATGTCCCTAGATACCAAGAACATGCAAATGGACCTTGTAGAAGTGGAGCAATCTTCCATTTACTTACCGGTATGTATGTACTTATGTATGTATTTTAGGCGGATTTTCAGAAAATAGGGCTCCGGGCGTTAAAAGGTTAACAGAGGAGCGCCCCTCTGGGCGGACACACACACACAATATGGCATATCCATAGCATTTTGTGTCATTCATTAATTTGTCTGTTACTCAATAGTTCTGAAATAACTTCATTCATCAGTAGTACCGAATTTCTCAGTTCCCCGCTTGATATAATTAATCAAAATGTCGAATCTACAGGGCGGCTGGGTGGCGCAGCTGTCTAAGCGCTCGTCACCAACGCGTGAGACACCGGTATCGAATCCGGCTGTCAGCGTTGCCTCTGGCTTGGGCCGGCCGTCATACTGACTCAATTGGCAGAGTCAGCGGGAGGTAGGGATGGGTATTGTAATTGTAGTTATTTGAAGTTTGGATTCTTTTTTTTACGACTGAGGTAGGTAAATTAAATTTCTTGAGACTAAAGTACCGAAAAAAGGTACCGTTGGGTACCGGTATCGATTCACAGGTACCGGTATCGGTTCAAATGTGAAAGGTACCCATCCCTTGCGGGAGGGGAGTCAATGGGTGGTAATCTGGCCGTTGTAAACAGCGACTCCTACAAGTTGGTCAGGGCGCCTGCACAGCAAGGACAGGAGATGTCGAGGGTAGTGTGAGCCTCCCACACATTACACCTCGCCAATGAGAGTCCGCGCTGGCAGGTGAAAAGAAGTGGCTGGATGACTCTGCATGTATCGGAGGGGACATGCGATAGATTCTTCAACCCTCCCTACGACCGACCAGTGGGGGGCAGATGCGAGCAATGATCAAGACAGAGGAGGGGGGAATTGGCACGACTAAATTGGGATGAGAGAAAAACAGAAAAAGAAGGAGAAAAAGTGGATAAAAAAAACCTACCTAATTTAATTTGCTCATAATAGCCTACTGCTGAATAACAGTACATGGACAAACAATTATGTTCCATGATTTTATTAAAACTCATAACACTATAACTGCCTACAAATGGTTATTGAGCTGCGAGCCCCTCTAGTACGCAGCGCAAAGCAGATCGAATCTCACGTTGTATATTACAATAAAGCAGGTTGAATTATTTTTATTTTATTATTATAATAATTTTTTATATATATGTAGGCCTGGCCTCCAGATCTATTCATCTTACATACATTTTTTAACCTCTTAAAATTCCGACGGCCCGCCCCACGTCACCGCACATTTACTGTCGGTTTACATTTACATTTACATTTACTGTCTGTCGGCATCACGCTTTTGAGTGATGGTTGCATCACGCAATTGCTTGCATTTGCATTTAAATTCAACATTCCAGAGGGGGATCATGGGGGTATCAAAACCTTGTAGGCTTTTGACCGTGCTACGTGCATGGCATCCCGCTGATGATTACGCAGCGCGAATACTCATGATGCTTATTGACTGAGGCTTGTAGTTGTAGTCGCGTGTGTTCTTAACGCCTCATGTGTACAGTATAATAACGTTGATTCTACAGACATCTTCTGAATTAAATCATTATAATAATACTGTAATAAATATGACAAAATATGGCATTCAACCTATGTATTGGTTGAGGGACAATAATAATAATAACTTTATTTGTATAGCACTTTTCATACAGAGGTTGCAGTTCAAAGTGCTTCACAACAGTAAAAAATACAGGCATAAGCGAGCATAAAAAGATAGACAGGTAGAATCACAGTGTTTCACATTAGGATCTAGCATCCCAATAGGCTCTCCGCTTACAGTTTTCAGTAACACAAATAGTAAAAATAGTTTAAAATGATTCAGTTTAAAAATAGTAAAATAAAAATAAAATAAAATAAAATAAAAATTATAAAATAGAACGGACATAAAAAATACAGAGCATAGCAAGATATGGCAATTGACAACAATGCATAAAGTTTACAGACAATCCATGCTGATTGATCTGCCATAAGCAAGTGAAAGTTTACAGACAATCCATGCTGATTGATCTGCCATAAGCAAGTGAAGATTACAGTCTGTTCTAACAAACCAAACTGCCATGTATTAAAGTTTACAGACAATCCATGCTGATTGATCTGCCATAAGCATAAGATTACAGTCTGTTCTAACAAACCAAACTGCCATGTATTAAAGTTTACAGACAATCCATGCTGATTGATCTGCCATAAGCATAGTGTTTCTACTAACAGCCAGGACACAGTTAACCTGGTTCTACTACAGCCAGGACACAGTTAACCTGGTTCTACAACAGCCAGGACACAGTTAACCTGGTTCTACTACAGCCAGGACACAGTTAACCTGGTTCTTATAACGGAGCGATGCCGACAGACGCTGACTGCCCGCAGAACTTAATCCGAACTTAATCTGAACGTTAATTTGGGATACATACATTTCAGCATTCCAAAGCAATTCGCCGTCATTGTTATTCATCATTTAAAACTATCCAAAGCAATTGAGCACACCAAGCTCTTGGTAAAGGAGTCTGAGGGTGCTTTCTCACTAGGCATCCGGGGCCGTTTCCGAGCACGATTGCCCCAAAAGTAGTGTAATGAGAACGCTGCGTTCCGTCCCCGGGGACGGATAACCGGGACCTAGGGCTGTCCCAGACTAAGGATTTGGATGGTCGACTATGATTGGCCAAAATGTGCCGTTAGTCGACTATTTGTAAAAAAAAAAAAAAAAAAAGTATAGTATTTAAAAAAAAAATATATATATATATATATATATTTTTTTTTTTATCATTCCATTTGGGCTGTGGGGGGTGCCTAATGTCTGAAGGGGTCGACTGAAGGCTTCTTGTCCTCTGCAAAAGCATGCAATTGGTCCACTGATGGATACATCTTGATATTTGTCTAGTCTAGTGTGTTCATTAGATGGGTGAAATCCTCTTTCAGTGCCTCTGTGCCTGTTTTCGTAGGCAGTTAGCCTCTGGTATGCGTGCCATTAGCGTTAGCCATGCTTCTAGGCCTCTTTTCTTTTGGAAAGAATGATAAAATATATATATAAATATTTTTTTTATATATTCGACTAAGATGTTGGCCAGTCGACTACGGCTCCTTTCGACCGATTAGTCGACTAATAGGGGTCAGCCCTACCGGGACCACTTGAAAAGGTGGTTTGGGGAGCGAATCAGCGTGCTAACCTGCTTGCCCAGAATAGAGTTGTATTCATACTTTAATTTAAAAATATTATTTAGGTCCGTTTGGGATTGTGAGTCTGTAACCTGCTCCAACGAGGGAAGCTGTGTTTCAATTTCAGCCAAGCACTTACTCTCTGTCTTTTCAGAGGCTTCATAAGATATAATGTGCCCTCTCAATACCACCTTAACAGCGCCGTTATAGTTATAGTACTGTGTTGATTCATTGTGTAATTTTGGAGTTGTTATACTTATAACGCTAACGTTACAAACCCCTATTTCCACTGCCGAGTTATGATGACTGCTCCAGCCACTTAACGTTATGCACGTGTAACTCTGCCGTAGTCTAAAAAAGCTTTGCAGGGCTTGACATTAAGGCTTGTTCTATTGTCCGGGACAAGTAAAAAAAATGGTCGGACAAGCATAATACAATTTAACTTGTCCAACTGGGTAGGTGATTGATTGAATGAAAATTGTATTAACAGATTGCAGAATGCACAATACAGTACGGCTCAATACACACAATTGTTCTTTGTGGTGTTTAAGTTATTAAATCATAATAATTGTCCAAATCTCTTGTCGTCGTTTTTTCTTTTTTTTTTCTTTTTTTTTTTAAATAGGCCTTTATTTTCACAAGTACATTTCGGACAAGTAAGTTTAACTTTCGGACAAGTAAAATATCTGAGCCACTGGACAAGTGGCTCAAAAAGTTAATGTCAAGCCCTGCTTTGGATATAAAAAATATGAATACCCAGAGCGCTTCCAAAGTTTCGTTTCCATGAACTAAATGAGTAGAGATCTCATTGTTTTTGTCCACCTAAATGTTTACTGGTTACTGTGAGCGATTTGTAGTGCCAAATTTCCCTCGGGATGAATAAAGTATTTCTATTCTATTCCATCTCATTTGATCCCGAAATGCTTTCTCGGAGAGCAAAGAAGGGTTGAAGCGCCATGCTACACTGTAAAAACTGGGATTGGGGTTCATATTTATTAAATAATTATTAGTAACCTATACATAATAAAAAAGACTATGTGCCATTTGAAATCGAATTGAGCTGAATTCAATGAATTTGAACCATTTATGAATTGCATTTTACACAGTTTTGGTTGAATAAATAAAATTAGCTGATAATCATAAAAGAATTACCGGATGACGCTCAGTTTTTACAGTGTATAGCGCGTCTGTGGCAGTGTCAGCTTTACCAACATCGGGGTGTTGCTCCCTCAAGTGTGCTCGGGAACGAGACGAGATTGTATAAACCTGGTAGGAGACTCCACTTACTACAGCTTGTATAAACCTGGTAGGAGACTCCACTTACTACAGCTTGTATAAACCTGGTAGGAGACTCAGCTTACTACAGCTTGTATAAACCTGGTAGGGGACTCCACTTACTACAGCTTGTATAAACCTGGTAGGAGACTCCACTTACTACAGCTTGTATAAACCTGGTAGGAGACTCCACTTACTACAGCTTGTATAAACCTGGTAGAAGACTCCACTTACTACAGCTTGTATAAACCTGGTAGGGGACTCCACTTACTACAGCTTGTATAAACCTGGTAGGGACTCCACTTACTACAGCTTGTATAAACCTGGTAGGAGACTCCACTTACTACAGCTTGTATAAACCTGGTAGGAGACTCCACTTACTACAGCTTGTATAAACCTGGTAGGAGACTCCACTTACTACAGCTTGTATAAACCTGGTAGGAGACTCCACTTACTACAGCTTGTATAAACCTGGTAGGAGACTCCACTTACTACAGCTTGTATAAACCTGGTAGGAGACTCCACTTACTACAGCTTGTATAAACCTGATAGGAGACTCCACTTACTACAGCTTGTATAAACCTGGTAGGAGACTACTCCACTTACTACAGCTTGTATAAACCTGGTAGGGGACTCCACTTACTACAGCTTGTATAAACCTGGTAGGAGACTAAGTATGACGGTATACCAGGATATTTCGAAATCCCGCCGGTATGATTCTCAATACCGTGACGTCACATACTGCTATTACCCTGACACAGAGTTGATTGTAGTGCACAGCACGCGCCAGCAGAGGGTTACGTGGCTATCGTTCTGGGAGCTAACGTCGGGACCTGGCTGCCTGGTGCTGGGCTAACTAACGTGGCTATCGTACTGAGAGCTAACGTCGGGACCTGGCTTAGTGGTCTGCAAGGGCCTTAAAATAAAGCCAGAGCCCTGCCCGAGCCCGTGAACTTCAGGCCCTGCCTGAAAATAAGCCCGACTGTAAATAATATTTTAAGCCCTAGCCCGCGTGAAAACCTGAAAAAAAATATTATTATTATTATTAAAATATAATTTTTTTTGTATTTGTTTTAAATATTCGAAACACGGTTTTATATGAACGTAATAAATAAACGAAACTAAGAAGCATTTACATAGCCTGTTTCTCTCTTATTAGAATGCCGTCTCTCCCAGTGCTCGCTTATAGACTGACTCACACATCAGCCTCGTAAAACGTATTGAAGGCTATAGAATCTTCTTTGACACACACACACACACACACACACACACACACGACACACAATAGCCTACAAACAGAAAACAGAAATCAGATTTCGAGCAGAGCGCAACATAATGAAAAGCACAACAAAACAGGTAGCGACTAGCGACCCAGCAAATAATAAACATCACTCACCACGACGTCAGCAACGCGTTGAACACCGTTAACAAAACTTCGCCAACCAGCTATACATCCCAAGAACAAATTAAAACGTTCGCCAACTGGCTATATTCCAACACAACCAATCGAGTTGAACTTGTCTCCTGAGTTCTCCCTGCGCGCTGCGGTAATTACATCCAAATGTTTCTCTGGCGCAAAAGAGAAAATGAATCTTAAAACGAAGGTTATCCTATAACCCTAGTTATATGAAGAAAAAAAAGAAAAGAAAAAGAAGACTCAATAAAAAAATAAAAAAAATAAAAAACGGCGGTGCCCGGGCCCGGCCGAGCCCGAATTATTTATTAAAAAAAAAGCCCTACCCAGCCCGAACCCGCCGGGCCAGGCCCCGTCAGGCCTGGGCAAGGTTGCAGTGCACTAACCTGGCTGCCTGGTGCTGGGCTAACTAACGTGGCTATCGTACTGAGAGCCAACGTCGGGACCTGGCTGCCTGGTGCTGGGCTAACTAACGTGGCTATCGTACTGAGAGCTAACGTCGGGACCTGGCTGCCTGGTGCTGAGCTAACTAACGTGGCTATCGTACTGAGAGCTAACGTCGGGACCTGGCTGCCTGGTGCTGGGCTAACTAACGTGGCTATCGTACTGAGAGCTAACGTCGGGACCTGGCTGCCTGGTGCTGAGCTAACTAACGTGGCTATCGTACTGAGAGCCAACGTCGGGACCTGGCTGCCTGGTGCTGGGCTAACTAACGTGGCTATCGTACTGTGATTTGTTTACCCCCCCCCGCTGATGAAAATGAAAGTCATATACCGTATACCGGGGTATTATGTCAGCAAGGTATGACGGTATGAAAAAAATTATACCGCCCAAGCCTATAGGAGACTCCACTTACTACAGCTTGTATAAACCTGGTAGGGGACTCCACTTACTACAGCTTGTATAAACCTGGTAGGAGACTCCACTTACTACAGCTTGTATAAACCTGGTAGGAGACTCCACTTACTACAGCTTGTATAAACCTGGTAGGAGACTCCACTTACTACAGCTTGTATAAACCTGGTAGGAGACTCCACTTACTACAGCTTGTATAAACCTGGTAGGGGACTCCACTTACTACAGCTTGTATAAACCTGGTAGGAGACTCCACTTACTACAGCTTGCTCTCCCTTTCCTTGGCTGAACATACCTTTAAAAGGAACACACCAACATTTTGTGAAATTAGCTTATCGTCTTCTCCAGAGAGAGACAAGCAGGGACCGAAACTAAAGCCCGCCGCCCGCCAGGGGCGGTCTGTTTTTACCTTTGGCGCATGACACTTAGAGGGCTGCCCGCCGTGTGGCGTGTAGACGTGTAGTTCATAACGATACTCTTGTGCGAGTACAGATTATAGCCGCTCGTCTTTTTTTTCTCCGCCGCAAGATCGTTAAAAAACTACAAGTCCCACATCGCACTCAAGTCAACGGTCCAATCACAGTAGAGTGACGTGACTGGTTTCATGAGAAAAAAAAGCAAATGACCAATCGGAAGCTATCATTTGGCTTGTTTACTTCCGTCTGCTCTAGTCTATATCGGACCTCCATGAGCTAACGTTACTGTTTAAACAATGACCCAGTCAACTATTCACTTTTAGTTTAATACATGACGAGGCATTGTCTAACGGTATCTAGCTGGCTAGCTACTGATAGCTGCTGATATCAACAAATGCTCCAGCAATAGTCTACTCGAGTGCATAATACCTCCGTTCCCTCGTTAGCTAGCTCTCGTTAGATTCATCTGTCCCAGTAAACTAAATTGTCTTAACGTTATCTACCGGGCTAGCAGTAGCTACAGATAGCTCCTGATATCAATGTCTTATAACATTGATTGAATGCGTATTCTAGCTGAGGGCATGTTGAATGTGATTTGACAAAAGAACCGTAACGTTAAATAAGGTCCAGCTGCATCGCCGGAGAATCCTTGCATGCTGAATGTAGGGTCTAGCTGAATATAGGGTCTAGCTGCAGGGCCGGAGAATCCTTGCTGGAGCTGGAGGCTACTCAAGTATACACACAGACAGTGGAGCTGTTTGCAGATAGCAAGCATTTTGACTTATTGCGTGGTGGCGATGTCTCGCAGATAATACAACTACAAGTATGATTATATAATATATATTTTATTTAAAAAAACATTTTTTATATAAAATATATATATTTTTTTGTAATCAAAAAAATTTTGGCAGGTAAGAAATATGCTTGGCGGGTAGACTCTTCCCATCTACCCGCCACTGGCCGGTGAGTCAAAAAGTTAATTTCGCTCCCTGGAGACAAGTACTGCTAACCGATTTCTTAGCTCTTCCTTTGAAACATGAATTCCCTCTTTCTCATCTACTGAAGCCTCTCTCCACTGCTTTCTTAGCCATCTCCTCTTTCTCATCTACTGAAGCCTCTCTCCACTGCTTTCTTAGCCGTCTCCTCTTTCTCATCTACTAATGCCGCTCTCCACTGCTTTCTTAGCCATCACCTCTCCTTCACCAATTTCTCCATTTATTTCTGCCATCTGGACCTAACTGACTGCCATCTCTCCACCCTCTTTCTCTCAATGATTCCAAATCTTTCAGCACCATATTCATAAATAATGTCTCCCACCTTCTCCAATTTATTTACCACTGCTCCTTTAAGTCCATCTAACATCATTTTCAAATCCCTGTTAACTGTCTCCCATTCCTTCCTTTAATTTGCCCTAGATCATTTAACTCTAGCCTTTTGCCCACAGCTCTTCTCTCTGACCAGCATGCTGGCCTCAGTACCATCTACATCCCCTCCTATAATGGGGTGTTAACGCATGCCAGCCCCCGATGGGGTCTATACCCTCAGCAGTCTTTCCAAGCAGTCAGATGCAAAGTAAGTGTCAAGCCTTGTGATGTTCTCAAATCAATAAGTAATCGTGTTTAATAATCATGATTTCAATATCAATAAGAATTATCATGATTATGAATTTTGTCATAATCGAGCAGCCCCATTCTCTCAGACCCAAACACATTTCCTTTGATTTAATTATACATCAAATGATTTATGTCAAGGATTGCAATGCCTCGCTTGAATGAAGTTAACTTTTCACCTGGATAACGTCAACATTCAGGGTGAATGTAATGTGAGAAATTTATTTAAAAAAAAAAATTATTTGGGTCTGAGAGTGTGGCTGGTCTGCCGTTCTGCAGCTGGATACTATTGGTTTGTTTTGGCAAAATTCTTCTGCTCTGTGTGACAATAAATTAATTAATGATGATATGCAATTTAAAACCAAAACTAAGGCCTCAGTATGAGTTTAAGACGTGAACATAGTCATGTTTGTTGAATAAAAAAAATAAAGTAAAAGAAAATAAAAAAGATACAGATTTATTTTTTTTGCAGATCCCGATCTTCGGAAAATCACGCGATCGGCCCCGATCCCGATCACGTGATCGGATCGGGACATCCCTACCTGTGTTGTATAGACAAGGACCCTACAGTAGAGGTCTGCAAGCCCGAAGGGGCCCGACACCATGGACAGATTAGGGCCAGGGCAGATTTATTTATGCATAGATGGGGTTCGGGTAGGGCTCGGGCTCCTTTTATTTGTCTCGCTTCATTTTACACACAAGTCGTGCGCGCACACACAATCAGGCCCTCGCGTCGTGTTTCCATCAAAGCAACAAGCTAGACCGCTGAGAGCGTGCGTGTCGGAGATGGAGAAGCTTCCTTTGCTAGCTAGACTTGCGTGCTATGTGTTGAGTAAACCCGCAAGCAGCAGCTGGAGCGAGCGATATTTCAGCAGCGCAGGGAGAACGCTGGAGGAGAGGAGAACAGCTGAAGCCATCAACGGTGGATGCCATTATTTTCCTTCAGAGCGCCCGCGAATGTACAGCAGAGTGGAATAAACTGTAAAAGGTTTTGCATGATTGTTCTTGGATTTAGCCGGTTGGCGAAGATTTGTGAGTGTTAAAGTTATTCAACGCAAGAAGTTTTTGTTGCCGAAGTTCATCTAACAGTGAAGTGGTGAGTCCATCCTGATTTACTCAAATTAATTGGCCTTTTGGTTAGAGTATTTTCGGTACGCTTTAGTGTCATGTCTGTGGGCATGTAATTGTTGCCGTTGTTAGCCACAGAGCTATGTCGTTATTGCATTGTGCATTTTTTGTCGTAATGTAGCATTTGTGTGTGTAGCGTAGGTAGTCTGTGTGTGTGTGTGTGATGTCCGTCATCACATCGTAATATTGGCCTCAGGCTTAAGTCGGGCTAGGGCCGAATAATTGCTTAACTTTTCGGGCTAGGGTAGGGCCGGGCCTGAATGCTACAGGCTTGGGCTGGGCTGGGGCAGACATGGCAGGCCCCTGCAGACGTCTACCCTCTACAGCCTTAATCAATAGGCGACAGAATAAAAATGATCATATTCATTTTTAAGAATTCGTATAGGTAAATTCTTAACCTCACATCTAGAGACTTAAAAAGATGTCTAAGAGGGGAGCTCCAGTAGCTCACCGCGTACCTCGAGCGCTATTTCGGCGCCGGGGACAACCGTGCTCGTCGCGGATCTGGGGTTTAGCGAGTTCGAATCCCGGACTGCAGCCGTGCCTTTCCCAGAGTGTCTTCCCCCCATCTGTACCCCATTCAGCCTGTTTCTGTCGGTCATCCTTGACCAGAGTAAATGCGATAAACGCAAAAAAGAGCCAGCGGAATGGCCAAAGTTTAAAAAAATAAAAGATGTCTAAGAAAGAGAAAGAAAGAAAGACGACAATAAAAAGAAAAGTAACATACTGATATCCTGATGGTCTGTGGGCTCCTCCTTCAGCCCAGTGGAAATATCCATGGTTGGGTCTAGTGTGTCCTGAGCCTCTTCTTTCTTAATCATCAGTAGGTCGCTGAGTGGATCTGGAGCAGAGGGAGACAGCAACTAAGTACTTACAGTAGCATGGAAAAGTATTTGCCCACTTTCTGATTTCTTCTGTAATTACATATCTTCTTTTTTAATAATCAGTAGGTCTCTTCAATCTCTGGACCTAAAGATTTCCCTATGGATTCATTCTGAACTGTATTTGACCAGGGACCAGCCATATACAGGAGGGGCTACCAGCTAGTGCAAGACAGTCATAGAGAGTAATGAAACACATGGCCATTTAGTTTACTTTCCATCCATCAGACTCTTCAACAATGTATGTGAAAATACCACACTTTGTTATGGTAAGACAAATAGACTGAGACTTCATGGAAAGAAAGAGGAGCGAAAGCTGTGGACACAGAGACATACAACTATGTTGCAACAGAGGATGGACAACAAGAGAAAATAAAGACAATAAAAAGACAAGTAACATACTGATATCCTGATGGTCTGTGGGCTCCTCCTTCAGCCCAGTGGAAATATCCATGGTTGGGTCTAGTGTGTCCTGAGCCTCTTCTTTCTTAATCATCAGTAGGTCACTGGGTGGATCTGGAGCAGAGGGAGACAGCAACTAAGTACTTACAGTAGCATGGAAAAGTATTTGGCCACTTTCTGATTTCTTCTGTAATTACAGATTTGTCACACTGTTTTTTTTGTATTAATCTTTATACAAAATCTAAAACAGGATGTAATTTAGTCCTGAGCCTCTTCTTTCATGATTGATAGGAAGTTGGAGGTAGATCTGGGGCAGAGGGAGACAGCAAGCAACTAAGGAAATACTCCAGTATTTACAGTATTATTTTACAAATTATTATATTTATATACTGAACTTTATTTAAAATCAAACATACTTCCTTTTCCTCCATTACATTTATTTAAGTTAACAAGACCACTGACTCCTTTAGCTAAGGAATAATACATCACAGTTGGGATCCCTTCTATCAGCTTAGTTCTCCTGGTTGCTATTCAACCCAGCAGGGAACCAGGACAAAGGTGTTCCATTTATAAAAGAGATACCAGAATAAAGTGCTCCAAAGAGTTAGGCTGAATGTGAACAAGAGTTTGATCAAATTAAAGAATGAGAGGAGAGAAAGCAATGGAGACAAAGACCGAGACATACAAACATGCTGGAGCAGAGGAAGGAGAAGACTAAATCAAGATAAGAGAAAGAAACAACATACTGATATCCTGGTGGTATGTGGGCTCCTCCTTCATCTCAAAGGAAGTCTCCTTGGGTGGCTCTAGCGCGTCCTGATCTTCTTCTTTAATAATCAGTAGGTCTCTGGGTGGATCTGGGACAGAGGGAAACACAACTCAACATACTAGTCTTTATTTACGTCTGGGTCTGGAGAGTAAACTAAAGTCTCTTCAGTAGGAAGTCTTGTTCTGACTTACAGAGGTCCTGCTGGTCTGATTCCTCCTTCATTCTAGTAGGTGTGATCTTGGACGTCTTCTACTGGAACTGGAGTTTTGCTACAAGGATAAATGCAGATGGTCACAGAGAGCCCATACTGTAGATCCAAGTCTGGAACTGACTGGTCAGCCAGGACATATATAGAGGCTTCTCTCCACCAATCACATCACAGTATGGAGGGGAAAAGAATGAGAACTGTAGGCCAATTAGTTGACAAGCTTTTATTCAAAGCTGATTACATGAATGCAGGACTTAATTTGTGCCAGGACCTTCCAGATTGAGACCGGCACCTATTTGATCGGATCCGGCATCTCCTCTGTCATAACCTTCTGTCAATACATTTAGTGGGGGGCGTGGCCAGGTAGCATAGGGTTTTGATTGAATTGATTGAAAACTTTATTAATCCACAAGGAAGCATACTAGGACCGTTACTGTTCCTAATTCATGCAAATGACATGTCGTCAGCTTGTGACTGCAACTTGTTCCTGTTCGCGGACGACTCAGCCCTGCTGGTCTCTGACAAGAACAAGTTACAGGTTGAAAAAACCCTCAGCTCAGAACTCTGCAGAATCTGGCTCGCTGATAACAAACTATCATTACACCACCTGGGGAAAACAGAGTCCATTCTCTTCGGTTAAAATAACAAACTCAGCAAGACCGACGGCTTCTCAGTTACAGTGGGTGACAATATTGTCACAAGGAAAGATGAAATTACATACCTGGGTTCCATCCTAGAGGTTCATCTTTCCTGTGACAAAATGGCATCCAATGTAATAAAAAAAGTCAACCAACGAACTCGATTCTTGTACCGGATCTCCTCTCTGGTAAACAAGAATACCCTGAAGACTCTGGCAGGAGCACTCATTCAAGGGTACTATGACTATGCTTGCACCTCATGGTACCAAAGCACCTCAAAGGCGCTAAAAACAAAATTACAAACATCCCAAAACAAACTGGTCAGACTACTGCTTGACCTTACTCCTAGAACCCACCTCACCCCTGCCCACTTTGACAACCTAGGATGGCTTAGAGTAGACAACAGAGTACAGCAACTTGCAATGGGCCTGGTCTACAAGATACACTACTACAGCACTGAGGTACCCATGTACATGTCAAATTACTTCCCAAAGGTCAGTGAATACCACGACACCAGAGGGAGCTCCACAAATCATGTCAAACCCAGATTCGGCTCAAACAAGGGACTAAACACAATTTGCAATTATGCCACATCAATGTGCAACGCCCTACCCACAGCTGTAAAGGAATGTGAATCACTACCCACTTTCAAAACCACTCTCAAAGAGCACCTACGGGAGACTGCAATTCGAAACTGGCCCATGTAAATATCCTAACCCAACCCCATCCAATGTACAACCCCCCCCCCCCCCCAACCCGCCTACCCAACCAATTGTGTGTATTGTACCCATTCTGCAATCTGTTAATACAATTTTCAATCAATCAATGTTTAATATAGCTTATGGTTTATGTATGGCGTTAAAGAAGGTGTTTAGATCAGTTCAGATAGGAACAGACCTTTTAGATATAGAGGCAGAATAATCCTCGTTTCAGCTGCTGAACATTATCCGGCTAACGAGGAACAGGGCCCAGGCTGCTGCAAGTAGCTGTACTCTGTCGTCTACTGTCAGCCATCCTAGAGAACTATGTTGTTCTGTGTCAACGGTTCCTTTCTGCTGCTGCTGCAAGGAAGGAGCGATAAGAGGAAAACAATGTGAATATAACTGTACTTACGTTTTGATCCAGTACAGTTCTGCCACAGAGACGTTAGCAAGAGACTCGTTTAATGTCTCTGCTCCGACTCACAACAAAGACAACAACACACTTGATCTGGTTCACAATCGGGTTCAACGTCAGTCATGTTTGCACGGAGGAGTTGACGGTGACCGATAACACTTGTGTTGTGTTTAACTGGTCCTTTGATCAGGGTTTTGTAGCAGAGAAGCGAGTTAAAAGCTCCCCAAGGTAAACAGTCTGGCTGTAGAAACGTTAGCTGCTGGTTTTAACAGCGACGCGCGGCCATCTTAGATGATGACGTCACTCGCTCCGTTCAAGCCGTAAACTGCTCCATTTGGTGGAATTACGACATCTGTGTCGCAAAACAGAGAGGCAATGGAAATCTTCCAACCTCCAAGTCCATCTTCTCTATCTCAAAGAGTTGATATCTGAATTTAACTATCTAATTAACAGTGCCAGGGCTACTTCTTTCTCTAACATTATTTCTGAATTAATAATAGTTATGATTACAGTGTAGGCTAGTTGTAGAAAGCAGTAGATATTCCCCTTCATTATATTTATAATTTGTCTAATTTGCCCTCAATTCTTCTCTCTCCCCTATGGACAATAAACATGGTGTTTGCCCCTTAAATACAGTGTCTGTGTTGTGTTGCCCCAACGCCACAGTAGATATATATATATACATGTACATATCCCTTACCTACTCTCGCTAGTTACACAGCTGGCCAGTATGACTTACTGATTAGCACTATTACCCAGTAGTTTCAAGTTCAAGTTTCAAGTTTGCTTTTATTTGTCACGTATAAAGTACATTTGTACATTACAGTGAAATGCTTGGTTCTGTATGAGCCCCATGCAGAGAATCGAGTTGAGTTTATTTATCAACCATATAAAAAACACAATAAAATAGATAAAAAAAAAATAAAAAATAAACAAAAAAAATTATTTGGGTCTGAGAGTGTGGCTGGTCTGCCGTTCTGCAGCTGGATACTATTGGTTTGTTTTGGCAAAATTCTTCTGCTCTGTGTGACTGATAAACAAATGAGTTCGAAAAGGAGCAGAAGGAAGCAAATACTTATCTAGTCCTGCCCCTTCCTCACAATATCATACATAAAACAAACGGTGGTATAGTGGTTAACACTGTCGCCTCAGAGCTAGAAGGTTGTGGGTTAGAATCCCGCTTGGGGACCAGGTTACCAGTTACCCAGGTGGGGTATCTCCCAGGCGCGTGAATACTTTACCCAAGGCAGTTGTCCTTCCGCGTTCGGTTTGCGCGGCCTGATTGGCCTCTCAGCGCCCAATCGCGTTGCGCCCCAGATAGCAAAAAATGAGTGAATCAACGTTGAAATAGGGTTCGGCAGAAATATTGAATCTATGTTGAAGCCTGACATCGAAATTATACAGATTGTTGTCTATGACTTACTTGAATCAACGTTAGGTGTCAACCATAACTGATACTATATCAATGTTGATTCAACCATCATCTAAATGGTAATCTACATGCACATTTTAGTTGATTTTATATTGAATCAATGTTAGACATCAATGTTTATTCAACCATAATCTAAATGGTAATCTACATGCACATTTTAGTTGATTTTATATTGAATCAATGTTAGACATCAATGTTTATTCAACCATAATCTAAATGGTACTCTACTTGTACATTTGTAACTTGTACATCTACTTGTAACTTGTAAAGTTAAGGAATCAATACTGATTAATGTACATTTTACATTAAAATATTGCTGCTGATATGTATACATCATAACATTACATGTTTTTTTCCTGCTGTTAAACACACTATTGTTAAATAAATAATAATAAAATTCTTATATGACCATATTTCCAAAAATGTGTGAACAAAAATGACAACATGGCTTTAATATGATTTTTTTTTTCTAGGGTCTCATATCATACTTCCAGTGACCATATCTTTTACACAAAAAAAAATAACGGACCTTATAACAGGCTTTCATTAACAATACATATATAGCCACTGCCAGAATAGTGACACACATATTGTGTGTGGTGAGCACACACGCATTCATGCACAACGAAGACAAGATTGCGTTGTCTCAATCATTTTAACTATAAATTTATGAGCTCAAAGTATGAGCTCACTGACTGAAATGTCCAACAAAAAGCATCAATTGTCAAATAATATTGATCACATTAACTAGACTAGATGTTTTTGAGGAAATTAGAAAGGGAACAACAACTTAACCCTTGTGTCTGATCAGATTCGTATTTGTTTGATAACTTTGCAGTGATTATGTTTGTAGCCAACATAATATGTGGCATAATCTTTTAATTATCTTGTATTTTTTTTTTACTCTTCATAAATTGTTTATTCCACTTCAGCCAGATCATAACCACCACATATTCTTTTTTTTGTCATATTTAACAACTCTTTTCAGAAAAGTGGGAGTATTTCATTACAAAAATAATATAAAAAATGGTTATGATCAGGGCTGAAGTTGAATAAAATATTTATGGAAAAGAAAGTGGGAAATTATTTCAACATAATCTTTTTATGGAGTTTTTCAATTTAGTCCCCTAATAAGAGTATAATACTTTAGTTTTCAGACACAAGGGTTAAATAACAATGGCAGAGGATTTGAATTTAAACACAGTGGAGCTTAGATGATCTACAGTTGTCCACGACTTATCCTCCAAGGCATCTGCTATATAATAATCTTCAGATTTACTTAAGTGTTATTAGTAGGTTACAGCAGTAAGCATTAGTTTGCTCAGTCAATTATGGCCAATTCGTTTTATATTGTTTAATACAGTTAAATAAATAGATAAATGAAAAGCAATTTTTTTGGATTCCCCCCCCCCCCCCCCCCCCCCCCCCACTGTACCGAAAATAATACCGAACCGTGTCTTCAAAACCGAGGTACGTACCGAACCGTGGATTTTGTGTACCGTTACACCCCTAATGTTTCTATAACTCTCTCCCATATAACTCTCTCCCATACCCTTAACACCAACCACTGAAGTGCCCTTGAGCAAGGCACTAAACCCCCAACTGCTCCAGTGGAGTTGCTCAGTGGCCAACAGTGTCAGACACTGAAGAAGTCCACCATCATCCCTGTACCCAAAAAATCTACGCCCGCTTGCCTCAACGACTACCGCCCTGTAGCCCTCACCTCCATAGCCATGAAGTGCTTTGAGAAGCTAGTGAAGGGCTACATCTGTTCCTCCCTCCCCATCAACCTGGACCCTCTGCAATTTGCATATCGCCCCAACAGGTCCACGGAGGACGCCATAGCCCATGTGCTGCACACAGCAGCATCACATCTGGACAAGAGGCAGGGGAACTATGTGAGAATGCTGTTCATCGACTACAGCTCAGCATTCAATACCATAGTCCCCTCCAAACTCATAGCCAAGCTCAGGGACCTGGGCTTGAACTATGACCTGTGCCAGTGGGTCCTGGACTTCCTGACGGGCAGACCCCAGGTGGTAAGAGCCGGCAACTGCACCTCCTCATCCATCACGCTCAACATAGGGGCCCCCCAGGGCTGTGTTCTGAGCCCCCTCCTCTACTCCCTGTACACACATGACTGCGTAGCACAGCGGAACAACAACACCATCATCAAATTTGCTGATGACACAGTAGTGGTGGGCCTGATCTCTGCCAACGACGAAAGGGCCTACCTGGAAGAGGTAGAGAACCTGTCACAGTGGTGTCAGGAGAACTGCCTCTCCCTGAACGTCAGCAAAACAAAAGAGATGATTGTGGACTTCAGGAGGTCGGGGGTCAAGGACTACAGCCCCCTCAGCATCGACGGGGCACCAGTTGAGAGAGTGAACAGTTTCAAGTACCTCGGAGCCCACATATCCGAGGACTTGACATGGACCACACACATTGACAGTGTTGTGAAGAAGGCACGACAACGCCTCTACTTCCTCAGGCGCCTAAGGAAGTTCCAAGTCAGTCAGAAGATCCTTAGGAACTTCTACTCATGTACAATAGAGAGCATCCTGACCGGCAACATCACCTCCTGGTTTGGGAATAGCACTGCACAAGACCGTAGCAGACTACAAAGAGTGACACGTTCAGCCGAACGCACAATTAGAGGGGGGCTTCCCACCCTCCAGAACATTTACAACAAGCGGTGCAAGGGGAAGGCTAAGAGAATTATTAAGGACTCGAGCCACCCGAACAACTGCCTCTTTGAACTGCTGCCGTCAGGCAAGCGATACCGGAGTCTTATGGCGAGCACAGAAAGACTCAGAAGGAGCTTCTATCCCCAGGCCATCAGGCTGCTAAACGAACAATAATCGCTAAACGAACAATAATCACTATGCAACAACCATCAAATGCACACAGCACACACACCCACACGCACACACTCACTCAAACAAACAACACACTGCAGCACCCACTCTCCACACTTTAGATCACACAAACACACTTACACTTTATATTTATTGATAAAGGATTTGCACTACAACTCGTACACCTACTGTGAATTGTACCTAAACTGCACCTCGTCCATTTATGCCTTGCACTATATAGTATTGTATATTAGTACACTGCACAGTATTGTATATTGTATGGTAACTACGTCTACGAACATTGTACATATGTCTAAACTGAACACTGTGACCTCTTTTTTTACTTCTAATTTTTACTATGTCTTTATTTCATACTTATCTTGTCATGCACAGTCTCTGGAGCGCAACAGTAAGAAGCATTTTGTACAAAAGTATTCTGTACTTCTGTATGACAACTATTAAAGAAACTTGAAACTTGAAACTTGGTTGTACTGGGGCCTAACAAAATTAATAGTTGGTTTCAGGTTGGTTGTCAGTTTGGCCATGGGTAGGTAGGGAATTTATTTTATTTTATTTTCTTATTTTATTCTTTCCCACGGCGACTATGGATAGGGAATTTCTTTATTTAATTAAAATGTTCACAACAACATGGATGCATGTACTCTGCCAGCATGTTTAATATCCATAATACCAAATGTTTGACTAAGATTTCTATGAAACTTTATTAAAAAAAAAAAAAAAAAAATGATTTTTATTTTTTTTTATAATTTTTTCTAAAAATTCATAAAATATATTGGGTCGCACCTAAATCGGCAGGGTCGGTCGGCAACCTGAAACCAACTATTAATTTTGTTAGGCCTGGGCAGCTCCCAGGTGTGAATGGAACTCTGTGAATGTGAAGCAGGGCGTAGCTGAAAAAGAGCATCCGTGCTCAGCGAACCTACCCTGGGTAAATAAAGGTTAAAATAAAAAATAAAAAAAATAAACACTGCAAGAACAGGCTGAAGCAGCAAGTCATTCAAGTAGATGCCGTCCATGGAAGAACAGTGTCCATGAGGGTAATTCCTTGTACTGTATGAACCAGGGAAACAGTGTGCTGGGGTACCCCAAGTTTGACTCTGGTTCGCTTGACAATTAAGTTTGGGTCACTTCGGTTCCAAGAACAGGCTGAAGCAGCAAGTCATTCAAGTAGATCCCGTCCATGGAAGAACAGTGTCCATGAGGGTAATTCCTTGTACTGTATGAACCAGGGAAACAGTGTGTGCTGTGCTGGGGTACCCTTAAGTTTGACTCTGGTTCGCTTGACTTAAGTTCGGTTCCTCCCTCCCGGTCTGGCGCATAACGAAGCCACTTCTTGACAGTTTCGCTGTAGTCCTGGTCGGTCAGCTTGGGGTTAAACTGTCGAGCAGCAGCTGATAGACACAAAAATAAAAAAGTGAGGAAGAGAGGTGAGATGATGTACGATGATAAGAGCACCCCTCACTTCACACGAGTGCGATTTTTTTTAATCACTCAATTACTCACTCTGTAGGTCTACAGTAACAAGCTACAGTCAGCATCCAGTTAGACTGGACAGGAAAGAGAATTAAGCAATCGCCTATAGCCTGACACCATCTAGGCAATACAATGTGTATCCATGCACCTCTAAAGCTCACCAATTACGTTGTCCATTTCTTATAGGTTGCACTTTCATCACTTTATTCCAACATAACACTTTTTTTTTAAGATTTTGCAACAGCATAATTATATTCTGAATCACCAGCATCACCAGCATCACCACCTCACTACCTAAACTTAACCTATGAAGTAGTTTGCAGGGGAGGAAGCTCACCAAACATGCAGGCTTGTAGTGTGGTGTGCTTGAATGGCTTCTTGCTTTCTGAACAACGCTTGTCTTTCTTTCCAGCCCAGTTGAACCCACTGGCCAGGGCGTTGGTCATAGCAGTTTTCAACATCAGTCTGATCAGGTTCTCTGAATTGGTGCCTCCTACCAAAGCCAGGCGAGAAATCTAAATCAGAGAGAAGAAAATGAAGGCCCTGCGTTAGAAACAGCATAACATTTATTTTATGAACACAGAGCAACCAACTTGTTTATACACACACTTTATGCATGCACTGATATTCCAGCCCATGCCAGTCATTAGGTTTAACCACATTAACCCTCCTGTCCATATGTAAACGGTATATTTGAACAATTTCAAAACGTTTCATAAATAGCAGATATACAAGCTCTAACACGTTTTGAACTAGAAAGTGCTAAACACATTTTTCCCCGGAACAAGACCACACTGAAACAATCTACATTTGATAAATGAATGCAGTTCAATAAATTACCATCTTTTGACGGACTGATTGCTCCATCAGTAATGATTCTGCCTCATTGAAGTCTTGTTCACTGGCGATTGGCAGCTGGAAGGGGAGCATAGTGGTTGTGGTGGCCACCCCGTGTCCCCTGGTCACACCAGATATGTTGCCCTCAGCCAACTCGGTCTTGATGAACTGCACATCTCTGGACAGATCCTTCACCACGACAAGTAATTCAGCAAGCATTGAATTCATCTTCTGGATGGTAAGGTCTTCAGAAGAAGAGTTAAAATCATTAAGTGAGAAATAAAAATAAGCAGCAAATCACACAAGGAATTACACCATGTCCAATAGACTTGCCTTTCATAAGCTGCCCGTCATCGCCGGCCATCTGTCTACGCTGTGAAACACCAGATTGCCCTGAGCTGTATCCTGACATCGCTGTGGAAACAAAATCATAGTTATATATTTCACTATAGTTTGACTGCATTGGATCAAACTGGTGGTAGTTCCCTCTAAAATGGCATACCATTTTGTGCATGTTGTGAGAGACCAGGGGGACTGTAGTATTGCCCCGAGCTGCATCCCGACATCCCTGTAGAAACAAATCATTATATTTAAAAATACAAAATCTGACTTGTCAGTCAAATTAACATACATGTCATAATCACTAACACCGGTTCCTGACAGGCAGCAAGCGAGCGAACTGGAGACGAAATCGCACACGACACTGTCCTGATATGACGCAGCGCGTGTCCGAGTGTGTGTTACCTGGATTCTCGACCAATAAAAAGTGTTTAGGGGCGGGACTCGGCCGCGTAATCGCTCAACTAGAGACACAGCGAGCGAATATTTGAGGGGTGAACGACATCGCTGCTCAGTTCACTGTCGCTCGTGGCAGGTCAGGATAGTCTGATTGAAACGAATACATTTTAATCACTTTTTCTCGCTCGCTCGCGTCGCTCTATGTCAGGAAGGGGTGTAAGGAGTTGTATCCCCGTCTCTCAAAACACTGTTACTGAAAGAGTACAGTATCATACCACTACTTGCACTTTGTCGATCTTGCAGCTGCTGGACATGTGAGGCCTGCTGCTGCTGGTGGTACTGTACAATATCAAATCCTGGCATCTCGGCTGAAACACAGTAGGAAATACACAAAGTTATTAGCAAATGACGCTATTGTAATCCCCCATGTGAGAAAATGTTTGATTTCCATTCAGCTGATTTCACGTGCACTGCCAAATACTACTTTAATAAAAATATCAAAGACAATGCGAGACAATACAGATATTTTAAACATGCCAGAATATTATGTTATGAGATTGCTTGATAACTCACCATTATGTTGAGTTAGCGATTGCCGGTAGTTGCTAGTAACCAGATCTACAAAGGGGAAATGTAAAATAAGTTGCGACTCAAACATGGTGGAAATTGTGCTCAATATAAAAGCATTATGTACAACTACACATTTTTATTGTGACATTGCTTGCAAGTTGTGAAGGCTTTGAATTTTTGTAGTGGGCTGGCATGCACCATGATGCCAGCGACCTGCCAGCAAGCTCCTCACAAGAACACAGATATGGGTTCACTTACTGTTATTTGGATCAGGAGTCTGCAACAAATCTAAATAGCTGTAGATCATGCCACCATCCAAAGAATCTAAAAAAGGTAAGCCAGGGTGAGAATTGAAGATGCTACAAATCATGTTTAAACAGTCATCTAGTTGGCATTTTAACATTCATAGCAACATACCATTCATTGTAGGCTCTTGGCCAACAACTGGAGGGTTGCCGGATCTTAGCGCCTTACGAGACCGGCTCGATTTTGGAGTCTGTCCTACAACATATTTTAGTTGGCATGTTATTCACAATGTATATATTTTGGGCCAACTATAGAATAACTGCAAGAAATGCAGAAGTCCAATCAAATTAAAATGCTCAATTTGTCGGTACATGGTCAGACTAATTTGTTTAACTGTTTATTATTATTATTATTATTATTATTATTATTATTATTATTATTATTATTATTATTATTATTATTATTATTATTATTATTATTATTATTATTATTATTATTATTATTATTATTATTATTATTATTATTATTATTATTATTATTATTATTATTATTATTATTATTATTATTATTATTATTATTATTATTATTATTATTATTATTATTATTAACTGTAGCAGTGATCATTTCCAAAGTGCCTATATAAAATAAATGCATTGCATCAATACCTGGGAAACCCACATCAGGTGCTTTGGCAAAACGTTTTCTTTTGGCGTCGCCACTCGAGTCATCAGAGTCCGAGTGCACATACTGCTGATTTGGCCTAAAAAAAAGTATATATATACACACATGTAATAAATGTAGTTATGATACTACGTTTATTAGTCAAGGCTAAAGTCTGAATACATAGGCCCTCAGGCCACTGTGTGTTATCCTTTTAGCACTACTTGCAACTACAACAGCAGTGCCATTATTTACAACACTCTAGGGAGAGTTGTCCCTTTAACAAAGTGAACACTGTACCTGGATCTTCTTTTCTGGCGGAGATCTCCTTCGTCCTCAGATTCAATTTCAGAGGTTGGACACATAGTTGAGGTGTACTTGGTCTCTCGTTTTTTGGCCTCATCATGGGTCTCTGGAAAGAGCACAGAGAAAATGACAATTAACATATCTGCAGTCCAGTGTTTAACAAAAAAATATATGTACCTCTTATCATATGTGCATCGTCACAATTTGCGTCCTCACTTTTTGTGTATGTGTTGCACGAAATACTCACCACACGTAGTAAGCTCACGTACATCCTTATAGGTGATCCATTTATCATCTGGTTGCAGTCCATCTCGAAGGGCTTTTGTGAGCTTTATGTGTTTAGGGGGTCATAACACAGTCTGGTCTTTAGCATTAAACCAGCTCTCTAGAACTACTGCTGTCCCACCATTTGGGAACTGTACAACTGACCACAGCACCACCTCACCATTCATCTTCAAAGGGCTGAAATGAGAATTTACGGTACTAATAATGATCTCTCCTTACAAGCCATTCCCATACCGTCCTAAACCAGCCACAGGACCAAAGCAATATAATCCAGCCGAAAAGGGCTCTGTAGTCATCGGTGTAGGTTATCCAGTGTACATATCCACACGGTTCTTGTCTAGGGCTCCTCGGATGGCGGCACAAGGTTAGGCCGCCCAGCCTGGATAAGCACACTAGCTCGGTACGATGAAACGTTGGTAATGCTGGTCACTGTAGAACGGTAGCCGCACGATACACTATACATAATAGACTAATACTTAATAATAGAATAGGTCGAACTCGACGATACAGCGTTAAACTCTGACACTTCAGCTATCAATTTGCACGCGGTCTCAAGGCTCTATTTTGGGGCAAAACGGGCCCACTTCACAGCACGTTGTATCGTGGTGAAGGCTTCAACTTATTGGGGTAACTAACTGCTGTATCCACCTGCAACGTATTTATACGTAAGGTGAATAATCTATAGTACCAGCCTTATTTCTGTCTGTAGTCGTCGGTGTAGGTTATCCAGTGTACATATCCACACGGTTCTCGTCTAGGGCTCCTCGGATGGCGGCACAAGGTTAGGCTGCCCAGCCTGGATAAGCACACTAGCTCGGTACGATGAAACGTTGGTAATGCTGGTCACTGTAGAACGGTAGCCGCACGATACACTATACATAATAGACTAATACTTAATAATAGAATAGAATAGGTCGAACTCGACGATACAGCGTTAAACTCTGACACTTCAGCTATCAATTTGCAAGCGGTCTCAAGGCTCTATTTTGGGGCAAAACGGGCCCACTTCACAGCACGTTGTATCGTGGTGAAGGCTTCAACTTATTGGGGTAACTAACTGCTGTATCCACCTGCAACGTATTTATACGTCTTAGCGGTGACTTTGAACTAGACATTGGGGGTATGGCCGTGGCGCCTAGGGGGGTCGCTGTCCAATAGGAGAACGAATATTATGGTCTGGCCTGTACTAGGTAAAGGGATATTCCGTGTATATGTACAAAGAATATACAAGGGATATCAGACGATATACAAATACTATACAATATATCTCAAGTAATAAATATATATATTCGGTTTAATCTGACCCTTTGTAACAGCCGCCTCCTAATTAGTCCGCACACATTGCATTTTTTAAGCATTTAAAGGAAAACTCCAACATTTTGTGAAATTAGCTTATTTGACATCTTCCCTGGAGTTATAAGAAGATACATACCTTTTTCGTCTCTCTGCATGCATTGGGCTTAGGGAACGCCTGGACAGTTAGCCTAGCTTAACTTCATCACTGGAAGTGGGGCAGACATCTAACCTAGTTCACTACAGTCAGGAAATATACTCCAAATACAATCAAAATACAACTCCCAAACGTTCCCGTAAACATGTTGTGACCTGTGTATTTACCACGTCTCCCAGTCATACAAGTCACACAAGTCTCCCAGTCACACAAGTCACACAAGTCTCCCAGTCACACAAGTCACACAAGTCTCCAAGTCACACAAGTCACACAAGTCACACAAGCCCAAGTCTCCAAGTCACACGAGTCACACAAGTCTCCAAGTCACACAAGCCCAAGTCTCCAAGTCACACGAGTCACACAAGTCTCCAAGTCACACAAGTCTCCCAGTCACACAAGTCTCCAAGTCACATGAGTCACACAAGTCTCCAAGTCACACAAGTCTCCAAGTCACACAAGTCACACAAGTCGAAGTCTCCAAGTCACACGAGTCACACAAGTCTCCAAGTCACACAAGTCACACAAGTCCAAGTCACACGAGTCACACGATTCACACAAGTCTCCAAGTCACACAAGTCTCCCAGTCACACAAGTCTCCAAGTCACATGAGTCACACAAGTCTCCAAGTCACACAAGTCTCCAAGTCACACAAGTCACACAAGTCCAAGTCTCCAAGTCACACGAGTCACACAAGTCTCCAAGTCACACAAGTCTCCCAGTCACACAAGTCTCCAAGTCACATGAGTCACACAAGTCTCCAAGTCACACAAGTCTCCAAGTCACACAAGTCACACAAGTCCAAGTCTCCAAGTCACACGAGTCACACAAGTCTCCAAGTCACACAAGTCACACAAGTCACACAAGTCACACAAGTCCAAGTCACACAAGTCACACAAGTCACACAAGTCTCCAAGTCACACAAGTCACACAAGTCTCCAATTCACACAAGTCTCCAAGTCACACAAGTCACACAAGTCACACAAGTCCAAGTCACACAAGTCACACAAGTCACACAAGTCTCCAAGTCACACAAGTCACACAAGTCTCCAAGTCACACAAGTCTCCCAGTCACACGAGACTCATGTGACTGGGAGACTCGTGTGACTTGTGTGACTGGGAGACGGGGTAAACACACAGGTCACAACATGTTTACAGGAACGTTTGGGAGTTGTATTTGGAGTATATTTCCTGACTGTAGTGAACTAGGCTAGATGTCTGCCCCACTTCCAGTGATGAAGTTAAGCTAGGCTAACGGTCCAGGCGTTCCCTAAGCCCAAAGCATGCAGAGAGACGAAAAAGGTATGCATCTCCCTTTTTCCAACTCCAGGGAAGATGTTAAATAAGCTAATTTCACAAAATGTTGGAGTTTTCCTTTAAGCGTTTCAATTGGCCAGCCAAACATGTTATCTGTGTACATGTAATATTGTACTAATTGTGTATTTATTAATGAGGTAAGTTATGCCCCGAAATCCGACGTTAGAGTCAGTGTGTCAATATAGTTACTGCACTTTAGCTTTGTAGGGCAGTATGGTTATGCTGTTAAATGAAGTAGTGGTATTGCAATGGCACCATCTCCGTCTGGAGAGAGAAGACATTTGCGCTTGATATAGCGAAGTTTACCTATCCCTATATCTTCTTGCAAGCCACTGACCTTGTATGTACCAATGTATGATGATTCACAGGGATACATGTAGTATGGCTGTTTGTGTCTGTACTTTCTGTAAATTATATATACCTCTTCCTCTGATTTAAGAATATTCTCTACTAATGCAAATCCATCTCCAACCTCAATACAATTGTCTCCTTTCTTTGTGGACAAAGTAAACCGATGAGTGGAGACCTTCCTGTACTGTTGTGAAGAAGTAAACTGTGTGGGGACAGGCCCATCAGTGTGAATATTACGCAAAATTGGATCATCTGTGGGACATGGGGATCCAACATGTGGAATTTCAGACAACATTTTCACTACCTGTTGTAGAGGCTGATGTGGCTTGCGTAGAAGATGCTTAATTTGTGACAGGATCTGTGTTCTCTAAAGAGTGATGGTTTGTCCTTGAATTAGCAGCAACAATTAACTTATAATCAGTGAGGATAGCCTGCTCTGTCTCTCTCACTAATTTGTTGACTCTACGTCTTTTAGCCCGAGAATAAGATGACATAGTGATGAGTAAGTTTGCTATTTACTTGGCTAGAACAGGTCTTTGCTTCAATTGCTGCAACGTGCGGCTTCTTGAAAGTGGTACGTGATTCTGGAAAAAGAAAGAAAAAAGGGGGGAGGGTCCTGATTAATGTGCTGCATTGCAATGTGCAGGGTGAAACGCTTGCATAATTCTACATTTTGTGTGAGGTTTTGCCCGCTGCTCACTACCTTTTCTCTGTCTTCTTTAAGCCTACTGTTAGGAATTCCCTATTCTCTGTCTTCTTTAAGCCTACTGTTAGGAATTCCCTACTCACTCTCTCTAGCCCCCACCCTCTCGTTCCTTACCCTTAGTGGCCACACCTGTTTGATATTCTATTATCTCTCGCACCTGTGGTGGCAGGCTAATTAGTCCCCCTGTGGGCTTTAAATACCAGGGCGCTTCCCCTCGTTTTGGCGTGGGGTCGTGTTGTATACTTGCCGAGTCATATTCTCTAAACATCTAGACTCTTTCGGGAGATCCTCTGTCTGCCTATGCTGTTCCATTCTCCGGCGTCGAGATGTTTGCTCCAGCCTTCGCCTGCTGTTCGCCGTTGCCTGAGAGTGGGACTGGTCTGCGCTCCCTAGACTTCCACGGGAGGCATCCCAGTCATCCACTTCAGACCCCCCGCGCAGCTGTCGTCCTGACGCACATCCAGACCAGCGCAGACGCTCTCCAGTCCTCAGCGCGCAACGCGCATCTTCCAAGGACGCTCGAGCTTGGCACGCTCTCCAGACCAGCGCGCAACGCGTATCTTCCAGACCTTCGAGCTTGGCACGCTCCTCCGTACCAGCGCACTGACGCGCATCTTCCAGACCTTCGAGCTTGGCACGCTCCTCCGTACCGGCGCACAGACGCGCATCTTCCAGACCTTCGAGCTTGGCACGCTCCTCCGTACCAGCGCTCTGACGCGCATCTTCCAGACCTTCGTGCTTGGCACACTCCTCCTGGCAGACGCACCCCGATGCGTCTCTCTGTTCCGACGCGCACACCAAGGTGTGGCGCGCCACTCTGTTCCTCGGCTCCGACAGTGGCTACCCGGTGGACGACATCCTCGCCACCGCCACTGTTCCAGCTCCCTGTTCCGACGCGCACACCAAGGTGTGGCGCGCACTCTGTTCCTCGGCTCCGACAGTGGCTACCCGGTGGACGACATCCTCGCCACCGCCACTGTTCCAGCTCCCTGTTCCGACGCGCACACCAAGGTGTGGCGCGCACTCTGTTCCTCGGCTCCGACAGTGGCTACCCGGTGGACGACATCCTCGCCACCGCCACTGGTCCAGCTCCCTGTTCCGACGCGCACACCAAGGTGTGGCGCGCACTCTGTTCCTCGGCTCCGACAGCGGCTACCCGGTGGACGATGCCCTCGTCACCGCCACTGTTCCAGCACTCTGTTCCTCGGCTCCGACAGCGGCTACCCGGTGGACGATGCCCTCGTCACCGCCACTGTTCCAGCACTCTCTCCCTCGGCTCGGACAGCCAGCCGCCCCGGTGGCGATGCCTTCGTTCCCGTTGCTGTCCCTGTACCATTACGCATGCGCCTGGGTGAGTTTTGATTGTGATGTCACTCACCCAGCGTAGTGCCCTTGCCCCCGTTCCCGCTGCTGTCCCCGTACCTTTACGCATACGCCTGGGTGAGTTTTGATTGTGATGTCACTCACTCAGCGTAGTGCCCTTGCCCCCGTTCCCGCTGCTGTCCCTGTACCTTTACGCATACGCCTGAGTGAGTTTTGATTGTGATGTCACTCACTCAGCGTAATGCCTCTTGCCCCCGTTCCCGCTGCTGTTCCTGTACCTTTACGCATACGCCTGGGTGAGTTTTGATTGTGATGTCACTCTCCCAGCGTATTGCCTCTGTTAGTTAGTTTGGACATTTCATCTCCCAGCGTATTGCCTCTGTTAGTTAGTTTGGACATTTCATCTCCCAGCGTAATGCCTCTGTTTTTGGTTCTCACTTGAATAGTATTTTTGGACTTTACATCTCCCCCTGTGTGTTTGTCACACGAAGATATTATTACTTTGTTCACTTTGTTATTTGGACTGTTCTGCACCTGCTCTGTTTTTTCCCTTTTGTGCATTAACTCTCTCCTCTGTCCTGCAGAGCGGCCCAGATGTTTTCCCACCAGTCCCCAGTTCCTCCCTGTACCCCAGCCCGCCTCCGCGGGCCTCAGTCCCTAGTCCTCTATCCCTAGTTCTCCTAGTCCCTAGTCCTCTATCCCTTGTTCTCCTAGTCCCTAGTCCTCTATCCCTAGTTCTCCTAGTCCCTAGTCCTCTGTCCCTAGTTCTCCTAGTCCCTAGTCCTCCATCCCTAGTTCTCCTAGTCCCTAGTCCTCTATCCCTAGTTCTCCTCAGTCCCTAGTCCTCTATCCCTAGTTCTCCTAGTCCCTAGTCCTCTATCCCTAGTTCTCCTTGTCCCTTGTTTACCTAGTCTCTAGTTCCTCTGTCCCAAGGCGTTCCCTTAACCTTCCCTTAGGCGTTCCCTTACCTTCCCATAGTGTTCCCTTTTCCTGCCCGCCTCTTAAAGGCACCATTCCTTCCCCTCATATTATATTCCTGTATTTGTGATTCTCCCTTAAAGGGACAGTGCCCTTTTCCCTGTTTTTCCCTGTTGTTCAATAAATATCTGTTTCTTGGCAAACCATCATACCTGTCTTGTGTTGTGCGATTGGGGTCGGTTACAAACCATAACAGTACGACCCCACCAAATCGACGACCCCAGCCAGCACAGACGGTGTATGTTGAGTTTGCCTTTTTTTTTCTTGTTCCCTCTAGCTCCCCTGTTAGCCCTGTTAGCTTCCTTGTTAGTCCTGTTTAGCTCCCTTGTTAGCCTGTTACTCCCCTGTTTAGCTTGTTAGTCTCCCCGGTTAGCTCCCCTGTTTGCTTCCCGTTTTGCCCTGTTTGACCCCCCTGTAGCTAGCCATGCCCTGGCAGCTAACCCAGTCCCTCAGCAGAGCCCCTGTCTGCTAGCTTAGCCCCGGCTGCTAGCACAGCCTCTATGTTTATGCAGCCCTTGCTGCTGGCATAGGCCCTGTAGCTAGCCATGCCCTGGCGGCTAACCCAGTCCCTCAGCAGAGCCCCTGTCTGCTAGCTTTGCCCCGGCTGCTAGCACAGCCTCTATGTTTATGCAGCCCTTGCAGCTGGCATAGGCCCTGTAGCTAGCCAGGCCCAAGCAGCTAACCCGGTCCCTCTGCATGGCCTCCACTTTTTTGTGCAGTTTATCTCACACAGCTAGGACTGTCCTTCCAGCTAGCTTGTTCTCTCATGCTGGTCCAGCCCTGTCTGCCAGCCTAGCTCCGGCAGCTAGCGCAGCCTCTATGTTGATGTAGCAGTACAGCTAGCATAGGCCCTGTAGCTATCAGTGCCCTGGCAGCTACCCTTTCCCTCTGCTAGCCTGGCTCCGGCAGCTTGCGCAGCCTCTATGTTGATGTAGCAGTACAGCTAGCATAGGCCCTGTAGCTATCGGTGCCCTGGCAGCTAACCTTCCCTCTGCTAGCCCTTTCCCGGTGCTACCATGTTTACCCCTTAGCTACCCTGCTTGCCCCTCAGTTCCTCTAGACCAGTTCCTCTAGACCAGTTCTCTAGACCAGTTCTCTTGCCCAGTTCGCTAGACTAGTTCTCTAGACCCAGTTCCTCTAGACCAGTTCCCCCAGTTGCCCCTCTGCTACCCTAGTTACCCCTCGGCGACCCTGTTTCTTTTGCTAGCCCCACTCTTGTGGTGGCTTCCCCTGCTGGCTTGGCCAGTACCTCTTGTTTTGCCCCCTGCCACCCTGTCTGTATTTGTTTTGGGTCGCCGGGTGGCTCCCGTTGGAGGGGGGGATACTGTGAGGTTTTGCCCGCTGCTCACTACCTTTTCTCTGTCTTCTTTAAGCCTACTGTTAGGAATTCCCTATTCTCTGTCTTCTTTAAGCCTACTGTTAGGAATTCCCTACTCACTCTCTCTAGCCCCCACCCTCTCGTTCCTTACCCTTAGTGGCCACACCTGTTTGATATTCTATTATCTCTCGCACCTGTGGTGGCAGGCTAATTAGTCCCCCTGTGGGCTTTAAATACCAGGGCGCTTCCCCTCGTTTTGGCGTGGGGTCGTGTTGTATACTTGCCGAGTCATATTCTCTAAACATCTAGACTCTTTCGGGAGATCCTCTGTCTGCCTATGCTGTTCCATTCTCCGGCGTCGAGATGTTTGCTCCAGCCTTCGCCTGCTGTTCGCCGTTGCCTGAGAGTGGGACTGGTCTGCGCTCCCTAGACTTCCACGGGAGGCATCCCAGTCATCCACTTCAGACCCCCCGCGCAGCTGTCGTCCTGACGCACATCCAGACCAGCGCAGACGCTCTCCAGTCCTCAGCGCGCAACGCGCATCTTCCAAGGACGCTCGAGCTTGGCACGCTCTCCAGACCAGCGCGCAACGCGTATCTTCCAGACCTTCGAGCTTGGCACGCTCCTCCGTACCAGCGCACTGACGCGCATCTTCCAGACCTTCGAGCTTGGCACGCTCCTCCGTACCGGCGCACAGACGCGCATCTTCCAGACCTTCGAGCTTGGCACGCTCCTCCGTACCAGCGCTCTGACGCGCATCTTCCAGACCTTCGTGCTTGGCACACTCCTCCTGGCAGACGCACCCCGATGCGTCTCTCTGTTCCGACGCGCACACCAAGGTGTGGCGCGCCACTCTGTTCCTCGGCTCCGACAGTGGCTACCCGGTGGACGACATCCTCGCCACCGCCACTGTTCCAGCTCCCTGTTCCGACGCGCACACCAAGGTGTGGCGCGCACTCTGTTCCTCGGCTCCGACAGTGGCTACCCGGTGGACGACATCCTCGCCACCGCCACTGTTCCAGCTCCCTGTTCCGACGCGCACACCAAGGTGTGGCGCGCACTCTGTTCCTCGGCTCCGACAGTGGCTACCCGGTGGACGACATCCTCGCCACCGCCACTGGTCCAGCTCCCTGTTCCGACGCGCACACCAAGGTGTGGCGCGCACTCTGTTCCTCGGCTCCGACAGCGGCTACCCGGTGGACGATGCCCTCGTCACCGCCACTGTTCCAGCACTCTGTTCCTCGGCTCCGACAGCGGCTACCCGGTGGACGATGCCCTCGTCACCGCCACTGTTCCAGCACTCTCTCCCTCGGCTCGGACAGCCAGCCGCCCCGGTGGCGATGCCTTCGTTCCCGTTGCTGTCCCTGTACCATTACGCATGCGCCTGGGTGAGTTTTGATTGTGATGTCACTCACCCAGCGTAGTGCCCTTGCCCCCGTTCCCGCTGCTGTCCCCGTACCTTTACGCATACGCCTGGGTGAGTTTTGATTGTGATGTCACTCACTCAGCGTAGTGCCCTTGCCCCCGTTCCCGCTGCTGTCCCTGTACCTTTACGCATACGCCTGAGTGAGTTTTGATTGTGATGTCACTCACTCAGCGTAATGCCTCTTGCCCCCGTTCCCGCTGCTGTTCCTGTACCTTTACGCATACGCCTGGGTGAGTTTTGATTGTGATGTCACTCTCCCAGCGTATTGCCTCTGTTAGTTAGTTTGGACATTTCATCTCCCAGCGTATTGCCTCTGTTAGTTAGTTTGGACATTTCATCTCCCAGCGTAATGCCTCTGTTTTTGGTTCTCACTTGAATAGTATTTTTGGACTTTACATCTCCCCCTGTGTGTTTGTCACACGAAGATATTATTACTTTGTTCACTTTGTTATTTGGACTGTTCTGCACCTGCTCTGTTTTTTCCCTTTTGTGCATTAACTCTCTCCTCTGTCCTGCAGAGCGGCCCAGATGTTTTCCCACCAGTCCCCAGTTCCTCCCTGTACCCCAGCCCGCCTCCGCGGGCCTCAGTCCCTAGTCCTCTATCCCTAGTTCTCCTAGTCCCTAGTCCTCTATCCCTTGTTCTCCTAGTCCCTAGTCCTCTATCCCTAGTTCTCCTAGTCCCTAGTCCTCTGTCCCTAGTTCTCCTAGTCCCTAGTCCTCCATCCCTAGTTCTCCTAGTCCCTAGTCCTCTATCCCTAGTTCTCCTCAGTCCCTAGTCCTCTATCCCTAGTTCTCCTAGTCCCTAGTCCTCTATCCCTAGTTCTCCTTGTCCCTTGTTTACCTAGTCTCTAGTTCCTCTGTCCCAAGGCGTTCCCTTAACCTTCCCTTAGGCGTTCCCTTACCTTCCCATAGTGTTCCCTTTTCCTGCCCGCCTCTTAAAGGCACCATTCCTTCCCCTCATATTATATTCCTGTATTTGTGATTCTCCCTTAAAGGGACAGTGCCCTTTTCCCTGTTTTTCCCTGTTGTTCAATAAATATCTGTTTCTTGGCAAACCATCATACCTGTCTTGTGTTGTGCGATTGGGGTCGGTTACAAACCATAACATTTTGATCAATATCAAGAGAGTCCATTATTATATTATTGTTATATTGTTCATTAGAAAATACCATGCATATAACCAAACGTCTAACTATATAGTCAATGTAATGGTACATAAATTGTGGTATTTACTTGGCTAGAACAATTAAGTCTTTGCTTCAATTGCTGCAACATGCGGCTTCTTGAAACTGGTACGTGATTCTGGAAAAAGAAAGAAAAAAGGGGGGGTCCTGATTAATGTGCTGCATTGCAATGTGCAGGGTGAAACGCTTGCATAATTCTACATTTTGATCAATATCAAGAGAGTTCATTATTATATTATTGTTATATTGTTCATTAGAAAATACCATGCATATAACCAAACGTCTAACTATATACTATCTGTATGTCATGCATGTCCCTCCCTATGCCATAAATGTCATCATGTGTATGTCATAAATGTCACTATGAATTGAAAATGGGGGACCCTGATGTAAACGAGACAAAAACGTCTTTCTCTGGTCTGCATCCCCTTAACAATTGTGTGTATTGAGCCATATTGTATTGTACCCCTTCTGCAATCTGTTAAATAAAGTTTTCATTCAATCATTCAACATTAGCAGGACCAGTGGCACGCCAAACAGCCTGCAAACTACCTGGCGTTCTATCGCCATGCTCTAAGACAAACTCTAACCTTAACCAACTTAGAAAGAGTGCCTAAGCTTAAAGGGGAGATGAAGCATATAGCGATATAAACATAGTCATAGCATCAAATTAGTATTTAGATAAGCCACAGAAAAAAATCACGTTATAAAAATAAGCAGTTTCTAAGAAAAAACGATTTGTTATGTGAAGCGCTTTATCAACATGGGCGCCGCCATTTTGTTTGGTGACATCACCGTCGCGGTGCATTTAGCTAGCTGGCTACCTAGCCGCAGCCGGGATTCAAAGCCAACTAGCCGGCTAACCCAGCTCGCTAAATACTGCATGTAGCTAGCAGAACTGTAAAATTAGTTTGAACAGCCAGGAGCAATACAAAAAGAAACACGCGGTCCCGTTGTCTGGTAGGCAACGTTGCATTTACGGATCCACGTGTTTACTAGGCCAGCTAGCGCGTGCTTCCTTGACTACTTCCTGTTCACCCAATAAGCATGCTTTTGATTGGCTGAGTCGCACAACGTCATTCAGTACCAACGCACGCAATTGGACCACGCAATTTCTGTTCGTTTGGCGCTAGAATATATTTACATCGAAATAACTTAAACAACCGTACGATTCCACTTGCACACTCTCCAGAGTTATATTAAGCACACGCTAACGAATATTCATGAATATTTATCTTAGTTGACGTATATATATATTTACCTACCAAACTGCAGCATAAGCACATGCACAACGCCGTCAAGATCCACTGGTCACACTCACAATAACGTTATTTTTCACAGAACACAGTTAAGATAAAAGTAATATAGCCAAAACTTACTGTAAAGCACTCAGTAGAATCAAATCCGGGGGATCCAGACGTGCTGTTCTGTTGCCATGCAGTTCACATTGAGAGAGTGATCAGCTGCATGCTGGGACGTACCATATCTGTTTAAATTGGGGGGGGGAATTCGGATCGGTCCAACGTAATGACGACAAACAGCATACGTTGAACAGCATACGTTGATTCAACATTTATTAGATATTGGCATTTCAATCATTAAAATGCAACCACAAAACAATATTGATTCAATGACATGTTTTCAACATTAGTCAATTGCTTCAGCGGTTAATGGGTGATTCACCATCAATCGTCGACCTTAACCAAAAATCAAGCATTTTGACCATAAATCAACATTGAATTAACACCTTTTGCTATCTGGGGCCTACCTTTCAGTTCCACAGCCCAAGTCCTCGCCCATTTCCTTGTATTCACGCTAGTGGGCTAGTCGCTAAAATATATGTAGCATCCTGAATATTCAACTATTATTCAGAAGTGCTGACTTAACCTTTTATCTCCCCTTTGTGCACAAAGACATGTTAACCAGTTTCCCTTGATATTCTCCTGAACAATGACGCGAGTTTCTCCTTCTCTCACCGGCTGGAATATGGATTATAAACACTAACTGAATCATATTCAATTCACCCAGTTCTTCCTGTGGGACTAGTTGGCGGTGCCAGCAGGGGGCGGCGGTGGCAGGCGGAGCGCAGGAGGGAGGCGTCGAGGAGAAGCAAGTCACCTGAACGGAAGTGGAGAGAAACAGTCTCTTCGGCGTTGAACGTGAACCTGAGAGGACGTATCGTTGAGGAGCCCCGTCGTGGAGCACACGGGTGAATGTAATTGGACTCAAGTATATTTCGTGTTATGATAGAAATATAAGCGTTAGTAGCGTGTTGAACATCCGAACGGAACAACCCTAGTGATACAGCGGGTTATACTAGAAGTAAGCGGTATATTGAAGTGTCTAATGCTAACAGTATCCCCTCCAGCGAGGTGCCCACGGCAGCGTCGCCTGAAGAGAATTGGTGGTTAGAGGCACCGTGCGCTGGCTGCATGTTCGTTAGCAGGAGGGCCGTCTCAGACCCACAGAGTAGCTTCAGTTAAGGTAGCCTTCAGATTAGCACGCGCGCCAACTCAGTACCGGCAGTCAACAGTCCAGCAACAGGCTTCGTTCCGACGGAGCAGAGGACGTCTCCCCTCTCCAGCAGAGGTCGCCACAACACAGCACGCTTCTCCAACCTGCTACTGCCTCCCTGCCTACCCCATCTTGCTGCTCTTGTGACGAGAGCGCGCGTCCAGGGGTGCAGTCGTGCACACACGCGGTTACACGGCGTGTTATTAGTAGTCACTCAGGGCAGAAGTGCGCGCAATGATAAGTACCCGGCCGTTGTAGAAAGCTACACTTCTCACCTAGACTTTGCATAATAATAGGAACCTACGAGAAGGTGGGGGGCTGCTTGATCTCCATTGTTATGCATAATAATCATCTGTTCTGTGCGCAACTGAGGGAACATGTATGCGCGTGCGCGGGAGCGCGCATGCACGTGGCGTGTAACCAGTTCCCATATTACGACTGCACCACTGCGCGCGTCGGCTATCTTACTACCCACGGACGAGTGGTGGTGAGATTGAGGCCGCCATCTTGGTTGAGTACAGTGGCGCTTTGAGTGCCAATATCCTATAGTATATTGCACAATGTGTCGCGGCCTAAAGGGCGAAGAGAATTGTTGTTTGAACCGAACGCTAACAGCAGCGTGGAGGGGCAACCCCAAACATTAGAAGCCGGCTTTAGCTAGGACTTTTGTTTGGTAAAGTGGGCCCACCTTTTCGTTTTATTTAAGTGTAATAACGTGCATGTTTATCCATATTAAATTCCCATTCAGTGAACCCTTTTATTCCTTCCCCTTGTCCTCCCTTCTCCCCCCATATTTGGGAGTACTAGAACAGTATATGTAAACCCTTAGGGAAGGTATTAGTTGTTACGAACGGGTAAGTGACTTCCAAGTTGTCGAGGTAGAAGAACGAGACGGAGAATGTATTACTATATCAAAACAGTTGTACTGTTTATTAACAGGGGAAAGCATTAACAATAACAGGGAGAAGAATATCTGTCTGTGCTTGTCCAGCGGTAGGTACGTCCGTAGTATTAGGTGAAGCTCTAGCAAAGAACAAGGAATAGAGCAAATGTTAAATACGTCACATTCTCAACATTCCACGCTGTCAATGAGGAGCAGCAGTCTGACAGCCAATGACAGCACCCAGGTGTGACAGACAATTAGTGATGACAGCAATCAGTGGTGACATACAAGGTGAACAATAACAACAGGAGTGACCCAGGTAGACAGTGGGAGACAATCCTAAGGATGATAGTCTCCCGAACGTTACAGTATCCCCCCCCGACGAACGGCACCTGACGTTCACCTAGGGGCCTCGGGATGCAGCCGCCGGAAATCATCGATCAGGCTGGGATCTAATATGTCCCGTTGAGGCACCCAAGAACGCTCTTCTACCCCGTACCCCTCCCAATCCACCAAGAACTGAAACCCCCTACCCCTCCGCCTACAACTCAGGATTCTCCGCACCGTATAGACAGGCTGACCGTCAATAATGCGGGGCGGAGGAACCGCAGGGAGTGGCGGGGACAAGGGCGATGAGAGGAATGGCTTCAACAGGGACACATGAAACGTCGGATGGACCCTCATAGAGGCCGGAAGGCGTAGCCTGTAAGCCATAGGATTCACCCGACGTACCACTTTAAAGGGCCCTATAAAGCGAGGAGCCAGCTTCCTGGACTCCACCCGGAGAGGGAGATCACGAGTGGAAAGCCAAACCCGCTGTCCCGGACGGAAAACCGGAGCCGGACGACGCTTGCGGTTAGCTTGCCGCTGAGCCTTAACCGAGGCCTTCTGCAGCGCCGTCCGCACTCTGCTCCACGTCCTGCGACAGCGAGCCACATGTGCCTGGGCCGACGGCACCTCCACCTCCTGCTCCTGTTCGGGAAACAGAGGAGGTTGAAAACCATATTGACACTGAAAGGGAGACATACCAGTAGAGGAGGAGAGGAGGGTATTATGCGCATACTCAGCCCAGGCCAACCTCCTACTCCACGTCGCCGGACACCCAGCAACGTAGCACCTCAGAACGCCCTCCAGGTCCTGGTTGACACGCTCCGTCTGCCCGTTCGTCTGCGGATGGAACCCAGACGACAGGCTGACGGAGGCGCCCAGACCGGCGGCGAACGCCTTCCAGAACCTGGAGGCAAACTGAGGACCCCGGTCGGACACAATATCCACTGGAAGCCCATGAACCCGAAAGACGTGCTGCACCACAAGGTCAGCCGTCTCCCGGGCCGAGGGGAGCTTGGGGAGGGGAATGAAGTGGGCCGCCTTGGAGAACCGGTCCATCACCACCAGGATGGCAGTGAACCCATCCGATAAGGGAAGACCGGAAATAAAATCCAGGGATATGTGCGACCAGGGACGCTTGGGAATAGGAAGCGGTCGGAGGAGACCCGCCGGCGCACGGCGAGAGGTCTTACTGCGCGCGCACACCGGACAGGCCGCCACAAAGGAGCGTGTATCCCCCCCCTCTGTCGGCCACCAAAACCTCCTACGGATAAACTCCAGGGTTCTGGTGGCCCCAGGGTGGCCGGTGAGAGAGGATGTATGCGCCCACTGCAGCAGGCGTGAGCGTGCCGCCTTGGGCACATACATCCGACCCGGAGGACCCCCACCGGGATCGGGCTCCCGTGCCTGAGCCGACCTCACCACCCTATCTATGCCCCATGACACGGGTGCCAAAATCAAGGCCTGTGGAATAATAGGGTGGGGCTTCTCCTCTCGACCCGGAAGATCAAACTGACGTGACAGGGCGTCAGGCTTGACGTTCTTGGAACCGGGTCGATAGGAGATGGTAAACCGAAATCGAGTGAAGAATAACGCCCACCTGGCCTGGCGAGCGTTAAGGCGTTTAGCCCCTTGGATGTAAGCCAAGTTCTTATGGTCAGTCCAAACAATGAAAGGATGTGCCGCCCCCTCTAACCAATGTCTCCATTCCTCCAATGCCAATTTGATTGCCAATAACTCCCGATTACCCACGTCGTAGTTACGCTCGGCCGGAGACAGCCGGCGTGAAAAGAAGGCACAAGGATGCACCTTACCATCCTTTAAACATCTCTGCGAGATTACCCCCCCCACCGCGGTGTCAGAGGCATCCACCTCCACAATGAACGGAGCCTCTGTGTCGTGACGGATCAGTACAGGGGCGGAGGTAAATCGACGTTTGAGGTCGCAGAAGGCCGACTCTGCCCTAGGCGACCATTCAAAGCCAGGGAGAGAGGACTTAGTGAGAGCGGTTAATGGATTGACTAAGGCGCTAAAATTGCGAATAAAGCGCCTGTAAAAATTTGCAAAGCCCAAAAACCGTTGTAACTCCTTGAGCGACGAAGGCCGTGGCCAATCCAAGACTGCACTCACCTTGGCTGGATCCATGCGAAGATCGCCCTTCGTCAACACAAAGCCCAGGAAGGAAACGGTGTCAGTGTGAAACACACACTTCTCAGCCTTAACAAACAGTTGATGCTTAAGGAGACGTTGAAGCACCTCACGAACGTGCAGTTGGTGTTGCACCATATCGCGAGAAAAAATAAGGATGTCATCCAAATATACAAACACTGACACCCCAATTAGATCCCGCAGCACGTCGTTGACCAGGGCTTGGAAAACTGCTGGAGCATTAGCTAAACCAAAAGGCATGACTAAATACTCATAATGCCCATTAGGAGTATTAAATGCAGTTTTCCACTCGTCCCCTTCTCTAATCCTGACCAAGTTGTATGCATTACGTAAGTCAAGTTTAGAAAAGACCTGTGCCCCCTGTAAGCACTCAAAGGCGGTGTCCATGAGCGGTAAAGGATAACGGTTCTTGATGGAAACGTCATTCAACCCCCTATAATCTATGCACGGCCGCTGATCACCATCTTTTTTAGCCACAAAAAAGAAGCCAGCGCCTGCAGGGGATGTGGACGGTCGGATATGCCCCGCGGACAATGCCTCTCGAATGTAAGTGTTCATGGACACTGTCTCAGGGCGGGAGAGAGAGAACATCCGTCCCCGGGGCGGAGAAGCGCCGGGTAGAAGATCAATGGTGCAGTCGTAAGGTCTATGAGGCGGTAGTGCTTTAGCACGCGTTTTACTAAAAATGTCCGCCAGGTCACAATAGACCGCAGGAACACCTGCCAAATCGGGGTTGGGGGATAATAAAGAATCTGCAACGTCCACCGTCAACCTGGAGAGAGACAAAAGAGGGAGGGGGGGAGGGACGGATGAACTCACGCCAGCGTCAGCGCTGACGCCGCTTCCCATGGAGAGTTCACCCGTAGCCCAATTAATACAAGGATTATGCAGCACAAGCCAGGGGTGGCCTAAAACAATGTCAGAATGAGGAGACATAACAACAAAAAAATTCAAATATTCCCCCTCGCTACCCGCCACCTGAACCCACAGTTTCCCGGTGCGTTGGGTAACAAATCCACAACCAAGCGGTCGGCCGTCCAGCGAACGGACAGGGATGGGCACCTCTAGTGTCTCTAAAGGAACCCCCCATTCTAGAGCCACCCCCACATGAATCAAGTTGCCCGCAGCCCCCGAATCCACTAAAGCCTTGGCCGTTGTAGAAGAATCCCCCCACCTGACAGTGACATCAAAAAAAGTACGTGAGTCGTGAACGTTTATGACCGGAGAGACATGCCCACCTGCTAGCACCTTCCCCAGGCCTAGCGGGCTCCTGCGTTTCCCGAGCCCCGACAGGCGGCGAAGCGATGCCCCGTGCGGCCACAATGAAAACAGCGCTTCTCGTTGACCCGCCTCTGTTTCTCCGCTTCAGAGAGGTTCAACGCTCCCAGCTGCATGGGCTCGTCATCGCCCCGGTGCTCTCTCATTGGCTGGTATGCTGGCCGATCGACACTAGGAGAGGGACGGAAGAGTACCTGTGACGAAGCCTCCCTCTCGCGTCCCCTCTCCCGGTGACGATTATCTAACCGAATGGCCATGTTAATCAATAGATCCAGGCGTTCGGGTAGCTCCCGCGTAGCCAGCTCGTCCTGCATGCGAGTGGAGAGACCATGCAAAAAATTGACACAGCAGGGAACCTCAGGCCAGTCCGCCTCCCGAGCCACAATACGGAAATCTATGGCGTAGTCTGCTACGGCGCGAATGCCCTGCCGGCAGGACATAAGTCGACTGCCGGCCTCGTAAATGGAAATCACCCTGGAGGTATCGAATACACGGCGCAACTCCAGGGCGAAGGCATCCGCGTCGCGGCAGACCACAGACCCACTCTCCCACTCCGCTGTGGCCCAAGAGAGAGCACGACCCGTGAGGAGAGTTATAATATATGCTACCCGAGCCACATCACTGGGGAAAGTACGCGGCTGTAGTTGAAAAATGAGAGAGCACTGGGCGATAAACTCACGGCAGCCGGTAGGAGCCCCTCCATAGCGCTCCGGCGCCGGCAGACGTGGCTCTCGGTAGTCCTCCCGATCCACCGGATACCCCCGCTCGCCTTCCCCGCCGATCGATGATGCTCCTCCGGCTGTGGATATCCTCGTTGATGTCGTAGAGCGGGTCTGGTTCACCGCCGCCAACGCTGTCTCCGCCGTCTCCTGAGAAGCCAGGGAAACATCTCCCAGTCGACCCAGCTCGACACCGACTGCCATCTGCCGCTCCATCATGATCCTGAGCTGGTCCCGTAGGCTCACCATCTCGTCCCGTATCTCCTCGTTGGAAGTCATGATGGCTAGAGCTTCTGTTACGAACGGGTAAGTGACTTCCAAGTTGTCGAGGTAGAAGAACGAGACGGAGAATGTATTACTATATCAAAACAGTTGTACTGTTTATTAACAGGGGAAAGCATTAACAATAACAGGGAGAAGAATATCTGTCTGTGCTTGTCCAGCGGTAGGTACGTCCGTAGTATTAGGTGAAGCTCTAGCAAAGAACAAGGAATAGAGCAAATGTTAAATACGTCACATTCTCAACATTCCACGCTGTCAATGAGGAGCAGCAGTCTGACAGCCAATGACAGCACCCAGGTGTGACAGACAATTAGTGATGACAGCAATCAGTGGTGACATACAAGGTGAACAATAACAACAGGAGTGACCCAGGTAGACAGTGGGAGACAATCCTAAGGATGATAGTCTCCCGAACGTTACAATTAGTACTGTGTCTAGCCCAGACGTGGGCAGCACTTAGTCTGTTTACAGCGAGAGCACTTGGTGCCTAGGGCGTAATCACATAAATACCAGACTGTAATTATTGTGTAACAATAACAATTGTGTAATAATAACAAACTGAATGGGAGCACGGTGTGTGTGTCTTTTACTGAGCCTAACCCTAACCCTTTTTGATGCGGGTAATATTATTATTATTTAACCCTTTCCCCTTCCAGTCATTAAGGTCTCTAGTGGTCATCGAGGGAGGGTAATGCTTGCGGGAGGAACGAATCTATTTATTCATCTATCAGTCACTAGGTGTGGGAGGGCTAACGGAGGTATTGGGGGAAGTGAGAGCGAGTACTGCTGACCGCCCCGGAGAGGCGAGGAAGACCAGAGTACCAAACCAGGTTGGTAAATCCCGGGCCCCATCCACTCCCACTGCCGGCCTCCAGTTTGACGCTCCAGGCCCAAAGACGAGGGTGCAGTCAGACGGAGCTCTACTGCATCCCGCTACCCAGTGGCTGTGCACACCCGTTCCCACGAAGCAGGGATAATCCACCCTGCTACATATATATCGTTTTATATATAATTGTACCAACACAGATATTAGGCAGTACACACATTGTCCTGCAATACATGTACAGTGAATGCACAGCTACATTCGCCATATATTTCTATCGCTGCAGCCGCCTGGAGAGGCACTGTTACAAGTGTACGAGGGTTGTGTGCAAAGAGCACAGCCTCTCAATTTGCACAACGTGCACAAAATAATAATAATTGTAATGATAATCTTTACAATAATAATAATAATAATAATATTGCATTTCACTGTAGACCGCAGCAGCGATAGAAATATATGGCGAATGTAGCTGTACACTGTACATGTATTGCAGGACAATGTGTGTACTGCCTAATATCTGTGTTGGTACAATTATATATAATTATACACTGTAGCACTCAACACTTTGATGAACATTGTTACTCAGCTGATAGAGTTGTGCTCTTCCTGATGGCTTGTCGTACAGAACTTGTAAGTCGCTTTGGATAAAAGCGTCAGCTAAATGACTAAATGTAAATGTAAATGTAAATATATATTTGAGCGACTAGCCCACTAGCTTGAAGGGGCTCCTTTCCTCAGAGTTTGATTGATTGATTGATTGCAATTTTTATTAACAGATTGCAGAATGGGTACAGTACAGTACAGCTCAATAATAATAATAATAATAATAATAATAATAATAATAATAATAATAATAATAATAATAATAATAATAATAATAATAATAATAATAATAATAATAATAACAATAACATCGTTTTATATAGCGCCTTTCAGAGGACCCAAGGTCGCTTTACATAGGGGGGGGGGGGATAACAAATTAACAAACATAGTGTACAGACACAACATATACATATAAAGTGAGAAAGTTAGGGGTTAAAGGCCAAGTTGAAGAGGTGGGTTTTGAGCAGTTTTTTTAAATTAGTCCAGAGTTGGGGCGGTGCAGAGTTCTGCAGGGAGGGAGTTTCAGAGGGTGGGAGCTGCCACACTGAAAGCTCTGTCCCCGAAAGTCCGTAGTCTGGTTCGGGGGATGGAGAGCTGACCAGTGTCCGTGGATCGCAGGGACCGTGACTGAGTATAGGGGTGGAGGAGGTCAGTGAGGTACTGAGGTGCCAGAGCGTGAAGGGATTTGTAGGTGAGCAGGAGGGTTTTGTAGGTGATGCGGGATGTGATGGGGAGCCAGTGGATGAGGATGGGGGTGATGTGCTGCCAGGGTTTGGTGCGGGTTAGAACCCTGGCAGCTGAATTTTGAACATACTGGAGCCTGTCCAGGGTTTTGCTTGGGACCCCGGACAGGACCCCGTTGCAGTAGTCCAGGCGGGAGGTGACGAAGGCGTGGATGAGGGTCTCAGCTGTGGTGTCGGAAAGTGATGGTCGGAGTCTGGAAATGTTTCTGAGGTGAAAGAAGGTGGATTTGGTGAGGGAATTGACATGGGACATGGGAGCTCGGTTTTATTGTTGTTGAGTTTGAGGAGATTAGATGACATCCAGGTTTTTATTTCGTGAAGGCAGTTGATAAGGGAGTGTGGGGGGAGATGGGTGGCTGGTTTGGTGGAGAGGAAGAGTTGAGTGTCGTCGGCATAGGAGTGGAAGCTGAGGCCATGGCGGCGGATGATCTGACCGAGGGGGAGCATGTAATGGTGAATAGGATTGGGCCAAGTACGGAGCCTTGGGGGACACCTTGGTTGACTGGGGCCGGGGTGGAACTGGAGTCGCCGATGGTGATAAACTGTGTCCGGGTGGTGAGGTAAGATTGAAACCAGGAGAGTGCTGAGCCAGTGATTCCGAGGTTGTTGGATAGACGGTTGAGGAGGATGGAGTGGGAGACTGTGTCGAATGCTGCAGAAAGGTCCAGGAGGATGAGGATGCTAATGTGGCCAGAGTCAGCTGCAAGGAGGAGGTCATTGGTGATTTTGATGAGGGCGGTCTCTGTGCTGTGTTGAGTTCTGAAGCCGGATTGAAAAGGAGGAGTGGGTGGGGGACACTGTACAACTGAACAAGCAAAACTGTACATTGGAATATTGACAAGACCATACTTGGTCATTTACTGTACATTGGGGGGGGGGGTTGTGTTAGGACATTTACAGGGGCCAGTTTAGAATTGCAGTCTCCCGTAGGTGTTTTTTGAGAGTGTTTTTGAAAGTGGGTAGTGATTCACATTCCTTTACAGCTTTGGGTAGGGCGTTCCACATTGATGTGGCATAATTGCGAAACGTGTTTAGTCCCTTGTTTGAGCCGAATCTGGGTTTAACATGATTTGTGGAGCTCCCTCTGGTGTTGTGATCGTGGTATTCACTGACCTTTGGGAAGTATGTTGACATGTACATGGGTACCTTGGTCGTGTAGTGTATCTTGTAGACCAGGCCCATTGCAAGTTGCTGTACTCTGTCGTCTACTCTAAGCCATCCTAGGTTGTCAAAGTGGGCAGGGGTGAGGTGGGTTCTAGGAGTCAGGTCAAGCAGTAGTCTGACTAGTTTGTTTTGAGATGTTTGTAATTTGTTTTTTAGTGCCTTTGAGGTGCTTTGGTACCATGAGGTGCAAGCATAGTCGTAGTACCCTTGAATGAGTGCTCCTGCCAGAGTCTTCAGGGTATTCTTGTTTACCAGAGAGGAGATCCGGTACAAGAATCGAGTTAGTTGGTTGACTTTTTTTATTACATTGGATGCCATTTTGTCACAGGAAAGATTAGCCTCTAGGATGGAACCCAGGTAGGTAATTTCATCTTTCCTTGTGACAATATTGTCACCCACTGTAACTGAGAAGCCGTCGGTCTTGCTGAGTTTGTTATTTGAACCGAAGAGAATGGACTCTGTTTTGCCCATGTGTAATGATAGTTTGTTGTTGGCGAGCCATATGCAGATTTTGCCTAGTTCCGAGCTGAGGGCTTTTTCAACCTGTAACTTGTTCTTGTCAGAGACCAGCAGGGCTGAGTCGTCCGCAAACAGGAACAAGTGGCAGTCACAAGCTGATGACATGTCATTTGCATAAATTAGGAATAGTAGCGGTCCTAGTATGCTTCCTTGTGGAACACAGCTCACTGTGAGGGGGGGGGGGGGTTGCCTCGCTAGTGCAGCTAGTCGCTCAAATATTTATATCGTTTTATATATAATTGTACCAACACAGATATTAGGCAGTACACACATTGTCCTGCAATACATGTACAGTGAATGCACAGCTACATTCGCCATTTATTTATATCGCTGCTGCGGTCTACAGTGAAATGCAATATTATTATTATTATTATTGTAAAGATTATCATTACAATTATTATTATTTTGTGCACGTTGTGCAAATTGAGAGGCTGTGCTCTTTGCACACAACCCTCGTACACTTGTAATAGTGCCTCTCCAGGCGGCTGCGATTGTAATGATAATCTTTACAACGAGAAGAGCAAAACCAAAATACAAGCCCTGTACCTGTTAGGGTTTGAAACCGACCTCAAACGCACGGCACAGACAGGTAGTTCAGAGTTAGCCAAATACTAGGGTGTATTTATTTTCAGAGTCAAAAAGGAGCAAGTAACAATCTTGAAACAAAGGGAGACTGCCTTCAGCAGAGTTATCTGCGGCTCTGCAGATCCTCTTGGTGTTCGAGGTGGGGAAACGGTATTGACGCTGAAGCGGCTCTGCAGATACTCCCAGCTTCAACTTGAGGTGGGAAATAGAGAGAGAGAGAGAGGTAAATAACAGTCCACATCACACAGAGGCAGTGCGGTCTCCTCCTCCCTTGCTGAGTCCAGAACAAACAAAACAATATCTTCAGTGTTCACCACAACACACAATTTAGCTGAGGGTCAGTGCAAAACAAAAACGATAAACTTCTGTGTCTCTTCTAAACACACACCCCAGCTGAGTCCAGTGCAAGCAAATGATAATCTTCAGTGTCTCCTTTAACACACAACTTAGCTGAGTCAAGTTTAAGCAAAAATAGAACTCTTCAGTGTTCCTCAAAACACAAAACAGAATCGTCCAAAAAAGGGTTTGGTTCAAACTCACCAAAGCGCAAGAGTAAAGCGGGTAAACGAGGCGCAGCTCAAAACGGGGGACAAGGTCTTCACCAGCGGCAATCCACAGATGTCCTGGAGGGAGAGTAGACGAGGCACAGCAACGGGGAACAACAGGCAGAAACAGAAGTATTCAAAACGACCCGACATCGAATGACAGAAAGTCAGAGTATATGAAGCCCCTGGAGCGCTGATTAGAACACACATCAGGTGCACGCGTGATGGTAATTGACACTTGACCTAGAAGTGTGCGTTAGGCAACGGACCAATCATCACAGCACCCCAAGAAGCGTGTGGCGGGGAATGAACCAATCCTCACAGTACCAATTGGTGGGGGTTGCTTGAGCTGTGGAGCTCTCACTATGTGACAAATGGTCCCGACTGGAAGGATGAGACATTTCTTAAGTTGTGCTTCAGAAGGAAACTGTCCTTCTGTAAACTGTAAGTTACATTGTTAATTTAGTTTGTATTTACTTTTCTAGTTTAAGTTAATTCAATTAAAGAAATTGTAACTACAATATTGTATCTACAATTACATTTAAAACATTGTTTGTTTTTCAACCATATCTGTTGACAATATAATTTCTTTATATATTGAAGGCTACATCCTGCTACCTTTTTCAGTTTCTCTATTTCAAGGCAATATTTACAAAAACTAAACAAAAATTAGTAATTTCCTATACAAACATGTTTCCTACTATTTATGCATAATAATCATCTGTTCTGTGCGCACGCAAGGGAACATGTATGCGCACGCGATGGGAACATGTATGTGCACGCTCGTGCATGTGGCGTCATTTAAACAGCGTACAGGCACTTCTGATATTACGACTGCACCCCTGCTCGCAAGGCTTGCCCAATAAGATAAACCCAATGGAAAAACATGCACAACAGATCGCTAACGCTGTCGTGTCCCTGACGAAGACGGACAGGAGCACTTGGGTTGGTCCCCGGGCGCGGCGCTCGCTGCAGCCCCCTTCTGCTCCCGGCTGCCCTTGGGGGGAAGGACGATGAGATGGGAGGTGCAGAGAACATTTCATCAGCGACTCAGTGCATGTGTGTTCCTGTGAGTCGCCCATCGCATGTGTGTGTTTGTGTTCATCTGATGACAAATAAAGACTTATACTTATTTTATTTGGTAAGAGATATACTTATTTTACTTGGTAAGAGATATTTAAAGTATCTAATTAGCCTATTATTATATAACTATTATTTGCATTTGAGACTGAGATTATGAGTTGTATCCATTAATTGATCTTTCTGTCTGTTGCAGCGCACACACACACACACACACACACACACACACACACATTTCCCCACCATTTCCTGATGAATAAAACCCACCAAGTTTAAAGTGGAACTCTCTCCTGTCTTCAACCCTGACCAGTCATCTGACCGTGACTCTTCTCTGCTCACCATCACTTTCATTCACCCTGTGCCAACACGTCCCTAGAGCAGCCTATTTCTTTATTACAATAGTGTCTTTATACCTGTATTCCATGATCTTTGTGACTAGGAAGATACAGAGAAATATATTTAAGTGTCACAATACAGTGAAAATTAGGTCTCTGAAAAACTACAGCAAAGCTGCTCTCATCGAGTGTTTTAATAATGTAGATTGGGCAACTGTACTGAAATGTAATAATATTGATAAAGCCTGGATATGTTTTAAATCTATTTTTCTAAATGTAGTGGAGAAACTAGCACCAAGCAAAGTGGTAAGGATCAAAGCCCTGGGTTACTAATGATATTTTAAAACTGATACATTTAAGAAATCTAAGTTTTTCAAAATTTAAGAAATCAAGGGATAATTCAGACTACCAAGAGTTTAAGAAACTAAGAAGTGAAGCCCACTTTTCTGAAAAGATAGTCGAACACAGGAACAACCCCAGTAAATTGTGGAAATCATTAAAGGATCTAGGCTACAGCAAAAGACTAAAAACCAAACCTAGCAGCCTTAGTTTGAACCACAAGGGTAAATTGACCTCAGACAAAAAAGAGGTGGCGGAGGGGCTGAACACGTACTTTACATCAGTGGCAAGTAATCTGGTAAAAGATCTCCCACAGCATTCAGGGCGTTTCGGAGAAGCACAGGTTAATGAGTATTACTCACAACTAGAGCTGCAAGAGGACTCCTTTTCTTTTAGTAAAGTGACAGAGAGCGCAGTCCTCAAGAGGCTAAATCAACTTAATTCCAGTAAAGTGACAGGATTAGATCAGATGCCTGCTAGGTTTCTTAACGACGCAGCAGAGAGCATCACACCTGCTATTACCCACCTAATCAATCTCTCCATAGAGCATGGGAAGGTACCAGCAGATCTAAAGAGTGCTAGAGTAATTCCACTCTATAAGAAAGGTAATAAGTCAGACAAGGGTAACTATAGACCAATTAGCATTTTAAGTATACTATCAAAAGTCATGGAAAAAATCATTCATGAACAGATCAATACATATTTAGTGAGTAACAATATCCTATTTGAGCATCAGTCAGGCTTTAGACAATCTCATTCCACTGAGACTTGTCTGGTGTATTTGACTGACTGCATCAGAAAGGAGATTGATGCAAAGAAATTCTGTGGAATGATCATGTTGGACCTACAAAAGGCCTTTGATACGGTTGACCATAGTGTCCTTTTATTTAAATTGAAGGCGATTGGGTTTAGTGGGTCAGCGTTGAACTGGGTCACCTCATATCTATCAGGCAGGTCTCAGATGGTAGATGTAAACGGGACCTACTCCTCAGCCAAGGCGATCACCTGCGGGGTGCCTCAAGGGAGTGTCCTGGGGCCTCTCTTCTTTCTCATTTACATAAATGATATGAAGAATGCCTGTTCATCAGACCTTTTTCTTTATGCGGATGACTCAGCCATTCTGGTCTCCCATAAGGACTTGGCAGTAGTGGAGAGGACCCTTAGTGAGGAGCTATCAAATGTGCAGACATGGCTGTCAGATAACAAACTATCTCTTCATCTAGGAAAAACAGAGGCCATCCTGTTCGGATCAAAGAAACGGCTTGGTAAAGAAATTGAAATGAAGGTAAGAGTAGGTGAGAAGCAAATAACAAACAAGGATTCTGTAGTATATCTAGGCTGCATACTGGACAAACATCTTACAGGAGAGGCCATGGCTAAAAAAGCCCACACTAAAATCGTCCAGAAAACGAAATTCCTAGCTAGACAAGGGAAACTACTGGACCAGGCAACACTTAAAATGCTAGCGGGCGCATTAGTACAGAGTCACTTTGACTATGCTGCCACCTCCTGGTTTAGTGGCACTCCACAGGTCCTGAAAAACAAACTTCAGACAGCTCAAAACAAATTAATGAGAGTAGTCCTTAAACTACCTCCACGCACTCACCTAGGGCCAACTTTCTTTAGGCAACTAAGCTGGCTTCCGGTCAATAAAAGGGTAATTCACATCAAATTAGGTCTCACACACAAGATAGTTCAAAATACAGGTCCGAAATATCTATCTAATTATTTTAATCGATTCCGTGACAATCATTCATACTCCACTAGAAGGAGCAGTACGGATTTTATTCTGCCAAAATTTAACTCCCTAATGGCCACAAATACTTTTTTATATTCTGCAGTACTGGAGTGGAACAAGCTTCCAGTGGCCCTGAAAAACATCGAAGAGGGGGGAAGTTTTAGACGTGCCACAAAGAAATGGCTAGCCAGTGAAGTATAGAATAGCCATAGGAAGGAGAGGGTAGGGAGTGTTTTTTGTATGGGGTTGCTATTATGTTTTATTCTCTGTTTTTTATTATGATGATCTATGTTTTATTATGATGCTCTATGTTTTATTATGATGCTCTATGTTTTATTATGATGCTCTGTTTTAGTATGTTTTATTATGATGCTCTATGTTTTATGATGTCTGTCCATGTCCAAAATCAGGGACCATGATGGAAATAAGTGCTTGCACTTTCTCATGTTTTTATCCCTTGGATGCTGTCTTTTACTCCACAATAAAAATCAACCAATCAATCAATCAATCACTGTAAGGAGTGCCGTTCAGGTGATACATGGGGACATTCTGCCCTCTAGTGGTAAATGTGCAGAACACATCTGGAGGGTCAGGGTGTCAACGTTGAGCAGAAGAGCTGTGTTCAGCCATATAGTTATGACGAGGAAGGATAGAGAGGGATGTCCGATATTATCGGCCGATATTGGCATTAATATGTAATATCGGAAATTATCGGTATTCAATTTTTTTTTTTTACATTTATTTAACCTTTATTTACCCAGGCAATCAAGTAAGAACAAATTCTTATTTTATTTATTGTCAAAAGTATGCATAATGTTGTGTTAACCCTTTACCGGTCACTTCTTGAAATACCTGGAAATTCACAATTTTAACTCTAGAATGTTATTTTGGTGCTATTTCAAAAGTTATCTACAGTTTTGAAATAAATTTTTATTTTATTTCCCCCCTGTAAATGAAGGTTAACCAAAGTGTCCGTAAACAGGCCCTCGACGGGAGACCGGGGCACAGTGGATCAGAAATCTTATATTTCAGCATTTTTCCTGGCTTGATGACAGCATGGTTCTGGTCTATTGTGGAATTGATAGCAGAATATGTTCTCTATAAAACATGTCTATCATATCCTGCCAACTGCCAAATAAGAGATGCTGAGATGGAGTTGAATGTAATTTATTTTTAATATATATTTGATCCACTGTGCCCCAGTAATGGGGTACAGTGGATCGCTACCTGGGGCACTGTGAATCAGTCCAGATATTATACAAAATGTTTTCACAAACAGCATCTTTATTGTGTGAACGAAGCAAAACTTTCATGTACAAATAAGACATGTCAACAATAGACATATCAACCAGACCAACAGATGAAAATACTGAAACAATATGAAATGTTTTGCTATACTAGTAGCCTATGTAATACCCAGCGTAGTGCTGGGAACTTTCGCACACGCATCTGACACATCCTGTACATTTGGGAAAATGAATGTGAATGATACATCATGGTCTCTGACTTCACAAGTCTGTCCAGGTTTACTGATGTACAAAAGACCCCTCCTGGCTACATTCCTATCTGTGAACAAGATAATCACGGCAACACCTAACATTGTATTATTTTCATGGTTATAATGAATAAAATGCATCGCAAACTAAACACACAACATTGCTTCAACATATTATTCAATATTGAAAACCCTCAGTTGCAGATGCTGAATTGTTTTACAATACCTAGTGCAGCATATTTGAATACAAGGAGAAATTGACAGGAAATATCAACAACATCTTCAAACAAAACGTCTTCGATATTTGGGAAAATGAACGTGAATGACTTTGGTTTCTCACGTCGCATAAACTTCACTTCAAATGTGGTTTCATCAGCATCCACAATGCGGCTTTGGACCTGCCCTACATACATTGCATTGGTTTTCTTTGTTGCAAACTTTGTCAACACAAAATCTGTTGCATTCAGAGCATTGCAATCCAGCAATTCTAAGTCCTCTAGTTGGCCATCATCAAGGTGATCATAATCTGATGTGTTATCACAAAGTCTTCTCGCATCAGCATCCGCGTCAGAGTTTGACGTGTCTCCCTCCATATCATCATCGAATTGCAGCTTCCGCTCCTTCTTTTTAGCTACTTTTGGCTTTTTAGACTGTTGACTGCCTTGTTTATTCTTCTTCCTTTTGCTCTGCTCGTTGGCTGCCCTGATTTGTTCTTTGATTGGAGTGTCTGTCAGAACAAGGGTTTTTCCCTCCTTTTTTCCACCTTTGTTTTTGTGTGGTGGTGCCTTTGGAAAAGGGCTGATTTCTTCTGGTGTGATGATAGGCCTACTCAATTCTGTTGAAGTTGAACCAACTGCTTCGATTGCCTTTGAAGATGTTGCGGTGTCATCTGGGGCTTCATGTGAAATTTCTGGTGCAGGTCGATGAAGTTCTTTGGCTGGTTGTGGAGGTTCTGGATCTGGGTCTGAAAGCTCTGGTGCTCTCTGTTGAGGCTGTTCAGCTGGATGAGGTGGTTCTGTGGCTGTGCCTGAAAGCTCTGGTGCTCTCTGTGGAGGCTGTTCAGCTGGATGAGGTGGTTCTGGGACTTCAGCGATTGGCTCTGCAGATTCTACTGCAACAGGTCGATCTGTTACATATGAACTGAGGAAATCATCATCGCTGAAGATATTGGGGTTGAATGGATAGATGCCAGATACTCGAAAACCGGATGTGATATTCGTTGGAGTGAAGGCTAACGGGTTAGCATTGCCCACTATCTGAGCGATATCATGGATTGTGATAGGTTGACCGGGGTGGTTGAGCATGAAAGCATTTGCTGCCTGGTTGAAGAATGCCTTGAAGGGTCCGTACACAGATCGATCCAATGGTTGCATTTTGTGGCTGCAGTGTGGTGGCAGAGTTAGCATAACCACACTGTTGTCCTTGGCAAGATCAATGGTTTCAATCGATAGATGGGTGTCATGGTTATCCAGTATTAGCAAAACTGGACGCTCCTTGGAACACTTGGTTGACTGGATGAAGTGTCGCATGAATGCTGTGAAGTTCTCAGTAGTCATCCATCCTGTATTATGGGCAGCTCCAACAGTCCATGGTGGAGCACCATGGATCATTGCATCTTTGAAATGCACTCGGGGGAATAGAAATGGAGCAACGGAATTTCCAGCAGCATTTATTGTACCAAGCATTGTTACCAAAGTACCTCGCTCTCCTGAGGTAACTTTCCCAACTTGCTTCTCATTGTTGCAGGCGATCACTTTTGTGTTGCCAACTTTCTGGATGGTCATGCATCCAGTTTAATCTGTATTGTATGTCATTTGGGCCGAACTTATGTCTCTTCATAAGCTTCTCCAAGTTGTCAAAGAAATCGTTCACATTATTTTTGTTAAAACTTGTTGCCCGTGATAAACTGGTAGCCTCAGGACGACGTAGCGAAAGGTTCGGGAAGCGCTTCATGTACCCTGAAAACCAATCTTCGCCAGCCAAATGATTTGTACTCCAGGATTCTGGGAATGTTTTTCCATTTCTAGCAGCAAATTCATACGCCAGCACACAAACTTGTTTTCGCGTCAGTCCATACTGAATTTGTGATGCTTTGATCAGATAATCCTGCAGAAGTGTCTCTTGAGAGAAGTATGCCATTGAATCTTTGCTTTCAGCATCTCGTGCTTTTTCCACGTATCTACGTAGAGTTGAGAACTTTATATCGTCTGTTTTACAAACATTGCGAATACTTTGTCCCGTGTCAAGTACTTTCTTGACGGCCTCTTTCATTTTTTCATTGTCGGTATTCCCAATTTTTCTGGAGTCCAGTTTTCTGTTGCGTACCATTTTTCTGAAACCAGATAAAGCACGCAATAGTATGGCACAGATATAATAAATATATATATATAGTTATATTTGGAATAAAAAATTGTTAAATTGAGGAGTTAATATTGCCGTTAGTCAACAAACAATGTGACCTCCTTTTACCGGGGCACAGTGAATCACTTGACAAATTGATCCACTGTGCCCTGATTCACTGTGCCCCGCATGCACTATGTGCAATCATGTGACATTTTTTCATTCATGGCCATTAGCAGCAGAGAGGACACATGCTCATAAAACTTCATTAAATATCCCTCAAATTACCAACATGTGCTTGGTTTCTTATTCCTGGATGATCTATACTAAATCACAGAAACAAAAGAATTCCCGAAATTTTACATTTGATGGTACAAAACGGGGATTACCTTTCAATTCTTCACAAAAGTGTGTTGCCTGGGAATTAAGCACATTTTCAGATATGGATTAACCAGAGGCACACACTGATGACATCATCAAGGCATTCCTGTGTACAAGTTTCTATAAATAGCCACTGATTCACTGTGCCCCTTGATCCACTGTGCCCCGGCCGCGTCTATATTTTTCACAGCCAAAGAGTGCGTCGCGTTTCTCTGATTGGCCATGACGCCCATGTGACCGCGGCAGCGCGAGAGAGCGGCAGTGCGGAAATAGGCTGCATCCTCCACGTCAAGAAAGACAGACAGGCATTCTCTGTGACATACCCTAACCTTAACAAACTCCGAAATAATGCCTAACCTTAACCCTCCCTAACCTTAACTTAACCCTAACCATAACCAACTCCGAAATAATGCCTAACCTTAACTTAACCCTAACCTTAACCAACTCCGAAAGAATGCCTAACCTTAACTTAACCCTAACCTTAACCAACTCCGAAAGAATGCTTAAACTTAACCAGCGGAAGAATGCACGTTTATAGCGAGAGATGATAAACGTAAAAAAGAAAAAAAAAATGTAAGTGATTCGAACTTGTGACCAACCACACCGCAGGCTCCACAGCACGGCAGCGTACCAGTTGAGCTAAGCGTCGATGGAAAAACATCGGGGATTACGGCTACATAATGCCGCAAGCTCTGCCGCTCCGCTCTGCGGCTGCCGCACTGCCGCGGGGCGTGTCGCAGCCAATCAGGGAAAACGCGGAAGCACTCGGCAGCACTCTTCGGCTCCAATTAAAGAATAGGCGCCCCGGCCTCCCCTACCCCTAAAAATGTGGGGGCTATGGGGCATATTTTTCCTTAGGGGGCATATCTATGAAACTTGGCAGGCTGATTCATAACATAAAATAAATAAGAAAATGTATTGGGAGTTTTCTTGAATTTGCGTTGCCATGGCAACAGTAGCCGATAAAGGCCCAAATAAGAATAGCGGACCAAACTATATAACTACATGGTACTAGGGTACTGGTAGGTGGTGACGCAGGGTTGTTGGTTCTCCTTCAGGACATGCAGGGCATCAGTCAGCAGGAAATGCAAGGCATGGAACTTGAAAGATGATCAACTTTATTTGTATAGCACTTTTCAGACAGAAGTTGAGGTGCTATACGCTGGACTGCCGTTTTCAACAGCTTTTCGGAAAATCAAATAAATGTCACCAGATGTATAAGCACAGATGGCTCGGATATGATTCTCAGTGAGGTCTTTGTCCTCTCCAGGTTTCTTATTTTTTAGCCCTCTTTGTGTACATTTATATGCGCTACGCCAGGCTTTCTTGAAATCTTCGTCTTTGTCCTCTTTTTGGAGGAGTTCGTTGTTGGCTTGCATCCTCGTCTCGGTGCAGAGCGCTCATGTGCGTCATCAACAGCAGTAGGGACCCGAGACATCTGATCCACAGAAACCTGGAGGGATAGAGAAAGAAAGTAAGAGAAGGATGAGCAGGCAGGTGACAATTACACACACACACACACACACACACACACACACACACACACACACACACACACACACACACACACACACACACACACACACACACACACACACACACACACACACACACACACACACACACACACACACACACACACACACACACACACACACACACACACACACACACACACACACACACACACACACACACACACACACACACACACACACACACACACACACACACAGACAGACTTAAAGGGGAACTACACAAAAAAAATATCCTAACCCACATAAATGGCATAATCATACTCCCTTATTCAATAACAATGCACTCTTGATTGGAAAACGACCTATAAGATTCCCTATATGGGAAAAGCAAGGCATACACTCATTAGGGGATGTTTTTAACAAACAGGGTTTTTGTAGTTATGAAGAAATACGCAAAAAATTTAATCTCACCAAGTCCACACATCTTTTTTACATACAGTTATTGTTATGTTTGAAGTCTCACGGTGTTCCATTAAAGATACCAATTGAACACCACAGATACCACAAATTCTTCTATGAAAGAGAGACATCGAGAGGTTTTGTTTCAGATTTTTATCATCAATTACTAACGTCCTCGTATGAAACCCTCCACCTAGACTCTGTATGGAGGAGGGATATACCAGACCTGGAAAGTGATTTTGATTGGCAAGAAGCCTGGGCAAATGTTCGACTCACATCAAGGAACCCGGACCATCAACAAATAAATCTTAACTATATTCACAGGACATACTTGACTCCTATAAGACGGAAAAAAATGGGTCTTAAACAAGACTCCAAATGCTCCTTATGTACAAATGGGGACGAGGGGACATTTATGCACATGTACTGGGACTGCCCACCAGTTAAGATATTCTGGAAAGAGGTGACCCAGCAATTATCAAATCTCTTAACTCTGGTTCTGTATTCATAGTGGCTCCGCTCGGCGTCACTCATGCACTGTCCTCGCACACGTGCACGCGCACTGAATAAAGACCACAATGTACCTTTATATCCCAATATTTGTCTGACCACACCCCTATCAGCTTACCTACATAAGCAGGGGTGAGGCCACATACTCGCCTCCTTCTCGCTTTCACCACAAGGTAGTGCCTCGGTAGATCCCCACTTGACGTGATGTGATGGTAGGAGAAGAGTTGGAAAACAAGAGATACGTTGACATCATATCTTTATTTTCTCTCTCACTATTTTCGAGAAAATACGGCGATATTGTCTTCGTCACTGGAGTGTCTGGAAGATGGTGATCATTCTAAAAACCTCCACCGGTTTTCGTATTGGGAGTTCACGCCGCTACATGCCTCCCAACTACAGTCTTCCTTGCTGCGGCTGGTTGGGGTGAAACCCTCCAGCGATACAGCTGGACTGTAGGACGCGCCGCTGTTGTGAGAAGCGGTGGGTTCCAGGTTGGTGAGTAATGTTTGCTTGCGAGCTTCACTTGTCTGTTAGTGCTATGGGGGCTAGCTGACAATGTTTACGAAAACTGGCCCCAGATTAGGGTCCTTTGTTCAGCCTCTAGGCGACGGCGGAGGACCTTGGTCTGAAGCCCATTATAGTCAACTAGTGGGCCACGACCAGTAACACTGGTGATCCCTGTGTTCTCTGGACGAGTGGATTTTTCTCTGTCACCGTGTAGGCCCCGTCTTTCATATACAAATGAGAGTATACCCTCACAAGGAAATATGGGCATGGCTGTTCGTTAGCGGAAGATCCGTGTTCAAGTCAGCTACAGCCCAGATGGGATTTGTGCTGGCTCCGTCGGATGTTGGTAAAATCACTGTTGTAAACTGTGTTAACATCTCGTTTCTCTTCTCTCTTAAACAGTGAGGAGGGTTTCAGAACGGCGGCATGTCTGAGTGTGGTTTGTTATATCATTGTGTACAAGTTCAGGTGATAGCTGCTTAGCTTGCGTGCTAGTTGTGGCCTACTGTGTTAGCCAGTCAGCTGTTAGCTGCGGCGCTAGCTCGCTGTGTTTACCAAGCCTGTTGTGTCACTAGGCTAGGTAACGTTAGCTTGCTGCTATTGGCCGAGAGCGGCCGTTAGCTTAATGCTACACTGTTGAACGTGCTGTGACTATAACATGTTTTAAACACTCTTGACTACGACGTCATCTTTGACAGAGGATGTTCGTCGAACCTGCCCTGAGCCAGGCCGGCGAGGACTGCGTCAACAAGGAGCACCGTAGCGGCGGGTTGGAGCAGCGAGCTGCCCGTGTCGTCAAACACAGGAGGCTGTGTTTACTTCGGTGCCATGTTAGAGACTGCAATTCGCTTGATCTGCGCTCCCGGTAGGCAAGGTCCTGACCAGACCTTGAACACTTCTTCTTGCTTTCCCTTCTAAATGTTTTGTAAATAACGATGTTTTCCAAAACGAGTGTTGCTGCACTACATTTAGGATATGACGCGAGTTATGTGTGAATTGTCTTGTCACTGGTCTCCATGCAAATCGGGTTATTGTTACAGATGTGTAAATGATCTGGTTTGTTGTGTTGAGACACATTGTGTGTTCATGTACCGTGTACTCACAACTATGGGGGTTAAACTAACCTATAAAGCTATGCTTAGTGACATATGAGTAAAGAATGATTCTTTTCTCAGCCTGTAATGACAATGAACAGTGTGTTCACATATTAACAGGTTTACCTGTTTAACTGGCCGTATTAAGGGTAAAGTAGGAGGGTTGTGTTTCCCCCCGGTTCCCTGGGGACTTCTTCATCCTCCTCTCCAGGCATGCGTTGTTCATGGCACGGGGTACCACTCAGTGGTACCTCACTGAGTATTAAAGATTTGAGCAGAAGCGCGTGCACGCACATGCACGCGCTCGCGATAACGCGCTGCGCTCGGCTCGGATCGTTGTGTTTACCTGCGGCGCTACCTCGCATTATCATAACAATAGCCGCTATAGGCTGGTGTCTTCAACCAGTCTGGGACTCTTTCTTTGTGATGTAAATATGGAACGTCCCAAGTTGCCGCTGCCCACAGAGTGCACCGCCGTCCAAAGGTGAACGACGGCGAACGAAGGGCCAAATCAAAACAGCCGTCAATTCCGAATTGACAACTGTTTTGATTCAACCCCCCACCCACCACCACTCACCCCCGGACAACAACACACTCTGCAAACAGCAGCAACCCGGGACATTCCATATCTACATCACAAACTTCGGGACTGAGTAGATAATTAATTAATCTTCTCTTTATTTTTATTATTTATATTAAAACTGAATCAAACCATAAACAAGGTTGCCTGTTGGGATGTTAGATCCTAATGTGAAAAACTGATTTTATATGTCTGCACTTTATGTGCTCATTTTATGCCTGTCTTAATTCTGTTGTGAAGCACTTTGAGCTGCAGTTTCTGTATGAAAGGCTATACAAACAAAGTGTATTATTGTGCGCGAGGGAACATATGCGCATGCGCGCGGGGCCGCGCGTGCGTGTGCGCGCGCGTGCGCGCGGCGTCATTATCCTGCGTGGCGGCTCAGCCCATAATAACAACGCAACGCTGCTCCTCTCAGACATGTTGTTACACTATATTGTGTCACTGTGTGGTAGGGATACGATGTAACCCTTAGCTTAGTTGTTGGGGTTGTGCTAACCGCTTGAGAAACTTTATTTTCCTACAGAAAAGATTGTTTGGTAACTTTTTCGTGGGTGCTTAGCAAGGCCTGTGGCCGATACTAATCGAGAATTGTGTATTCTCTCATTATGAAAAACGGCGTTCCTCTGTAGAGTGTTTTTGCCATTTTTTGTAGGTGATAATGGGTTGTGTGTGTCGTGTGACCTACAACTGGGTTGGGCTGGCCACAGAAGCACATGTGTAAGTCTGGTACCGGGGCTCTTGCGAGGGCCCTCTCTGTTCTGTGTTTTTTCCTTAGTAAAAATCAGATAGCAGGTTGGCACATGCGCTGTGTGAAGCTGTTAGACGCTTCATGTGGCTGACTATGACTGCGTCATACTCTTTTTGTCATTACATCGTATCATGGGTGTGGGGTCGTAAAGGGGTGAACTGTTGGTCAGGGGTAAACCCACCTGTCCTTCAAGGTTCCTGTCACGTTGCTGTTCGGCACGTTACAGGGTGAGGGGGGGGGGGAGTTTCCTGGTCCCACGCCCTGGAATATTGGGCGTGTGCACCGCAGAAATTCCCCCGCCATAGAGTACGTCACTGTGCGCGTCTCTGTTGGTAAGGCTTCCGTGTGCTGTTCAGGTCCATATGATGGATCTGTTTCAGGGAGTGGTCAGGGCTCCTCCTCACGAAGCTCCTACTCGGGCCTTCTGTGAGTTAGGACTCTCCTTCCCTGTGAGGGAGCCTCCTCCTGAGATTGTCAAGGTGAGTAGAACTTCAAAAAGGAGTTCTGCTCTATTGTGTGTGTATTCGATTCACTTCGAGTATTGAGTGTGTATTGGTTCAGTGCTTCCTCCTCGGAGAGCCCTAACCCCAATATTACGTGGCTCAATATGGCAATATATTCTTTTCAATCTATACAGCTCGCGTGGGAAGTCTCTCTGGGGATTCCGTCTCCTCCCTATGGGAGGGTGGTGGGATGTAAAAATGTAAACAATTTTTAACCTCAGCCTGCGTCGCGAGGGATTCATGTCAGTCTGTGTTCTTTCTTTTTTGAATAAAAAGAGGAAGGTACATGAAGCACGACGGCTCTGTGTCGTTCTCCCAGGCGACTTGGAGGAACAATGTTTGGTGTCTTGATAGACTATCCATTGATGTGTTTGGGTCTCGACGCATACATAGTACTGGCTCGGTGTGTTTCTGTTACAGGATCACACAGGGGCTACGTGCGCCTTGGTTGCTTGTTGAAACAGTGTTTTTATAGGGCAACTGGGATGGAGTTTTGTCTCTTCCGAGCGCCAGTTTACTAGGTTGTCTTGATGAATTCTCGTTCATATCTGGGGGATGTTAACGGAATAGATCAGAACATATGTAGAGGGGTCTCACGCCCTTGGGGTGGGCCACTGAGCACGGTCTGAATGGGGACCGTCTGGGTGGCGCCCTCTTTTCATGTTTTAGATCGACACGCATGTCTGCCCCCTCTTCTGGAGTGGGCATGTTGGCGTGGTTAGGACACGGGACTGGTCTGGTCATGCTGGTCCAGGTCAGTTAACCCGTTGTCCGCCAGGGATGCAGATCTGCTGTTCTGGTACCCTGAGGGACTTGGGCTTTTTTCAGGGGGATAAATGCCAGGTCGGTCCGGGTGTCACAGGGTTAAGCGCTATGGAGACCCTGGTTGGGTACATATTGTACTCTGCACTATTGTAATGGCTTACGGCCATGCCAACCTGTACACGCCCGATCTCGTCAGATATCGGCCGCTACGCAGGTTGGTCCTGGTTAGTACTTGGTTGGGAGACCGCCTGGGAATACCAAGTGCGGTGTGCTTAGGGCTGGTTCTCCATTCTTTTCGCTCCTCTCTCACGCGTGGCGAAGAGGGGCCTGTTGGGGTGGTCTTGGACCTCCTCTGGTAATCCTGTGTACTTCCCGTGCCGCCAGGCCCGGTCCGAAGTGATGTTCGTCGACCCGTAGGCCTGGAATAACCCTTTTTTGAAAACTGAAACACTTGTACTGCGGTATAGCCGGTGTATACCCGCAGGTGTGTTTTGGAGTTTTTTCTTGAGGGGTTATAGGAACAACCACCGCATTGGGTAACACCAAGGTGGTTGATTCCCTGGTGTGTTGGAGCAGTGTCAACTCCCGGGTTACCCGGTTGAGGGTGCCCCTGCACGTTCATGACGTCTGCCAATCGTGTCAGCCTTCTCTGCCTCAACCCCTCTGGGTGGGTTTTTTTTAAATGGAGGCTTGGTCATGCAACAACGCCAGCATACGCCCCTTCCGCCGGGGTGGCTGTTTTCAGCTGACTCCTTTGGCGCCTGTCTCGTCCGCAGTGCTCCAGGCTCAGGTTACAGCCTGTTGCCTGGTTTTTCCCCGGTGCGCTGCCTGCTTCCGTTGGTTAACCTTTTTGTGTGCTTACGGCCATGCTGACTGCCTGTTCTGCAGGGTCAGTGTGCCAGGCGGTGTACTATTGGGGGGACAGGGCCCGCTCGGCTGAGGGGCCTTTGTCCGAATACGCTGGCGATGTGGGGGGCGGGGTCACTAAGTGCCCACCTGGTGGGGTCTTGATGCTGGCATCATGGACTTCTCCGGGCCCCCGTTCCAGGGGGTCCAGTCCCTTTGGTGGGTCTGGGCCTTTCCTTCGCGCTCCGCTGCTACGGCCTTGCCACGGGGTTGGGTTTGCCCTTGACCCCGTGATTCTGGGGGCAGTAACGAGGTTGTTCCCTCCGTTCGTTCCCGGGTGGCATGCGGGTTGTGCGTGTGTGTAGTCGTGGGGTCAGGCCACGGTCTGCTCACCCTGTGCGTTGAGTTGCTTGAGTGCCTCTTCGCACGGTCGGGTCCGTCGCCCTCCCGGGAAACCTCCAATAGGGGGGGTGCCCTCCATTAGGGGGGGTCGGGGGGGCTCGGCCCTCCCTGTTCTGATGGTTGTGGGGGGCCTTCAGCGGGGTGTATTTGTCGGCCGGTGGTTATGACTATAACCAAGTTCTGTTAATAGTGGTGACGCTCGGCGTCCGACGCCGCTGCAGCCCTTGATCTCACCTTGTGGTGAAAGCTTGGGAAGGAGGCGAGTATGTGGCCCCACCCCTGCTTATGTAGGTAAGCTGATAGGGGTGTGGTCAGACAAATATTGGGATATAAAGGTACATTGTGGTCTTTATTCAGTGCGCATGCACGTGTGCGAGGACAGTGCATGAGTGACGCCGAGCGTCACCCCTATTAACAGAACTTGGTTATAGTCATAACCTATCGATATACCTGTACACCCCTCTGGCTGAATGATGTTTTTGAGTGTGCAGTACACCCACAGCTAAAGAGATTGGTTTTATCGGGTATCACAGTGGCTAAAAAGCTGATAGCATCACGATGGTTCCAACCGGAAAGAATTTGCCGAAAGGTCTGGATTATTACATATCTCGATGTGATTTATCAAGAAATATCTACAGCAAGAATTTTGGGTCTCAATGAATCCAAAATGACATTGTGGTTAGAAGTGGTGGAGAAAATAAAAGCTAGCATATAATGGTAATGTCTGGTAGCGAGGGATAATGGATGGATTATCCAATGGGGGGTCCGGGAGGGGGGGGGGGGTACGAGCTAGAGCATAATTGTGTAGGGTATTAGATAGCAGGTATTGGGGGTATATCCTGTATAAGACATTTAACTATATGGTGATTTTATTGGATGTGCACTGTTAATAATGCTTGTATATATTATCGAGTGTTGTCATGTTTGTTTATTATGTTTGTTTAAAAAATAATAAAAAAATTAAACACAAAAAAAAGGGGGAACTACACCTAATTTCCCCATGTCACAGAAATATTAGTGAAAATGAGAAGCCCTCCCTCCCTCCAGAGTAAAATAATTATGAAAATACTACCACTCTGAGATATAGTTGTATTGAAATGAAAATATTGGATGACATTTACTGGTTAGCTAATGTTAGCTAACTGTTAACAGGTTTTCTGTACATTAAATACGCCTCAAATGCGGAGCTGGGTAATGTTCCCCCATGGAGCTATAAGAATGAAGTCAACCTAGTCTATTATTAACATTACATGATATAACCCTAAATAGTATAACCCTATAACATCGCCAAATGTAAACACATTTTAAATGAGTGTATTCAAGTTATGTGAGTGAGAGTGAATCAAATCAGTGTGATACAGGACAGTATAGTTAATTTTGCTCTTTCTTATAGACCTATCCAGGAGGCAAGGCTTCATCTTTTCAAATACTAAAGAGAAGCGTGGCTATTATTTGGGGAATTTTACATGGTGGGCAGAACCAGGAAAGAACATATCTAGCATAGGATTGTGTTGTGACACAGATGTTACTAAGACATCAAGAAACAGACAGAATGCAAATTCGTCTTTTATGTATGCAGACATTGCACCTGCTTTTTTGCCTTGCCGTTAAATTAATGGATTGTATTTTACACACAAAGTGAAATCTTCACACAGGCAGGGGGGGGGGGGGGGGGGGGGGTACCAGACTACACACATTCAATATAAGATGTATGTCATATTTATTCTATTAAAGTATTCCTATAATTTGTATATTGGTCTTGTGTGTGTGTGCATGGAAATAATTCTTCTTGATGTATTAATCAATGGCCTGTTTTGACAAACACTAATATATCCAAATGATGAGATCCAAGGAGTTGCAACATGCACTATCTCTGGTGATGCACCAACTGAAGGCTAGTTTGGTGAGGAGTTCTCAAAGCGTTTCATCATAAGGACCCTCAGATCAAAACAACAGAAACCTTTCTGTGTGGAACCCAAGGCGACCTGAGAGGAGTGTCCTGCCGCTGGCAATAGAAGTAGGTAAGTGAGGAAAGTAGAATGTATTTGGTCTGTGACCTGGGAGATAATGAAACTAAATGCACTTAGTTTTATTGTAGGCTACTTTATGTCATAACCTGCATGCAAGAATGCAGAACACACATCCTGAATTATTTAGGTTTGATGAATATGAGAAATTGGACTGAGTAGCAAAGTATGAGCCTGTTGTATTTGGAAAATTAGGCAAAACTTGACTATAATGCATGCATACAATATGAGATCAGTTTATTTGATGCATTGTAGCAGGGAGAACCAGTCCACCTTAAGAGCTGTTCCACCTTAAGATAAAATAAGATAAGATATTCCTTTATTGATCCCCTTGGGGAAATTCAGACATTCTCCCTTTAGGAAGTCACCCCCCACTTACTCAGGTACAATAAACAGGTAGGTTAATAAAGCACATCTTATGTTACATGTATCCAAAAAGTGACAAGACAGACAACCCAACCCGATGAGAATGAGCATCAGGCACACTGTGACGCAGGCCGGGCGAAACACCATGTTTTCAGGGAGTCCCTAACGTGGGATACTGTGATGCAGGCCGGGCCAAACACCATGTTTTCAGGGAGTCCCTAACGTGGGATACTGTGATGCAGGCCGGGCCAAACACCATGTTTTCAGGGAGTCCCTAACCTGGGATACTGTGACGCAGGCCGGGCCAAACACCATGTTTTCAGGGAGTCCCTAACCTGGGATACTGTGATGCAGGCTGGGCCAAACACCATGTTTTCAGGGAGTCCCTAACCTGGGATACTGTGACGCAGGCCGGGCGAAACACCATGTTTTCAGGGAGTCCCTAACCTGGGATACTGTGACGCAGGCCGGGCCAAACACCATGTTTTCAGGGACTACCTAACCTGGGATACTGTGATGAATATTATATTTAGGATATCTTCCAGAGGGAAGTTATTTTGGAATGATTGGATTATTGACATAAAATAGAGAAAATCAGTTATTACCAAATACATGTTTTCCCTAATAAATTCAAAGATGTACACTACATAAAATACTAGATAAAATACATAAAATATATCCAAATTGTAACAAAAAATCATATATTTGAAAGATAAATGTACTTTTGTGGAAAAGATGTGGAATCTGTTATACATATTGTTCATGAATATGAATTAGTTAATGCTTTTTGGAATAACCTACATTAATATATACTTGTAATTTACAGTAATTTATTTATTTTACTAATCTATATTGTAATCACATTTAGAATTAAATGTAATTGTTATGGTTTGTAAACAACCCCAACAGCACGACACAGACAGGTAGTTCAGAGTTAGCCAAAAACTAGGGCGTATTTATTTTCAAACAGAAATAGTGAAAAAAAAAACCATAAAGCATTCAGGGGGAATGTCCTTGAGCAGAGTAGGCTCTGCTGCTCTGCAGCTCGGCCCAGAGCAGAGTTGGCTCTGTGGCGCTGCAGCCTCTGGCTCTGCGGCTCTGCAGCTTACTGTCTATCCACTCGGAGAGGAAACAGAGAAACAGAGGAATGTCAATAACCGAACGCAGGGATTACGAGGCAGTCCAGTAATAGAGCTGAATCCAGAAATAACAAAAGGCGATACATCTTCAGTGTTAACGAAACACACAAAAAACAGAAAGGTCTTGAGTCCAGGAAAAACGAGGAAAAACAGAGCATCAAAAATATACTTCCAAACTCACCAAGGGGCAAAGTGAGATATGGGGCGCGGGTCCACGGGAGCAGAGAAGAGCAACAGCGGCGAATTCCAAGGCATACTGGAGAAACAGATGGAGAACAACAACGGAAGGAACAAGCTGCAGGCGGAGGTAAGCAAAACGACCCGACAATGAACCTTCTTCTTCTTCTTTGTGTAAATTTCCGGCGGACTACGCATCTAGGCGTATTGCCGCACTCCACATGACAGTGAGATCACTGTAGAAACAAAATTATGGCGGGTCGCGACCACAAAAGCTGCACACCGCCACCTACTGCACACACCATTCCACAATAACCTTCTTCTTCACTGGGTATAGTGGCAGATTGCGACCACAAAAGCTGCATACCGCCACCTACTGTACAATCCATTCAACCCCATAACACACAAAACAACAAACCCATCCCTAACATCACCACCCTATCCAAACCTAATCTATGAGTCCCTCCTTGCCTCCTGTGGGCTGACCCTGGCCTCCTTGAACACTCACCACCCCCTTCTCCAACTCTACTTGATCCCTCACCCTATTTAACTCCCTTATAACGTCCTCCACTGTCAACCCCTTCATACCCAAGTGTCCCACTGCTGCTTGAACTATCAACTGGGTCCTCATGTCCTACTACTAACCATCGCTGTTGTATTCACTACTCCTGCCACAAAGCCCACTAAATCCAACTTCTCCCCCCACACCCTCCTTTTCTCCTCCTGAACTTCCTCTACTGTCAGATGCCCTCTTCTAAAACCCTGATCCCCATCTTGCTTTCCCTGATCCTCCTGCACTATCCTCACTGCCAACTCCCCTTCTCTAAACCCCTGACCCTTGCCTTGCTGTCCCTGTCCTACCTGCTTCTGCATAAGAAATCCTACCTTCCCTTCTCACCTGCTGGACCATTACCTCTCGTTTCACCGCCTCACAACCCCAATACCCTACACTATGCTTCCCACCACAACTACAACACTTTGGCTCTACTCCCTGTTCACACTCCCCATACTTATGCTCCCCACTACACCTACCACATCTCTGTCCCTTCCTACACAACTTAGCTATATGTCCAAACTCCTGGCACCTGTAACACCTCAACGGATTCGGCACAAACTCCCTAACCCTATATGCCAAATACCCTAAAAATACCACTTTCGGACTAACCTCACCCTCAAACTGAATGACTATCGTCCCTGTCTCCTCCTTCTCTGCCCCTCTATTCATCCTTTCTACACTCTTAACTTTCCCATTACGATCGTCACTCCTCAAATCTCCTAACAGCTGATCCATACTAACCTTAATTGGAATTCCACTAATCACCCCCTTGCAACCCCATCCCTTTTCTCCCCTACTATCGCTACTCTACAGATAACCACTTTGCCAATGCTCTTCATTTCCCTTGCCCTCTCTACCTGCACTACACTTACACACCCTATAAACAAGTTCCCATCCCCCAACACCTTTCCGTACCTTACCTCTCCTAACTGCGCTTTAATGAGTTTCGACAGCTGGCTCGGCTCTATATCCCTAACTCCGCCTTCTCCCTCAAATCGCACCACTACATTCAACCCTACAAAACCCTTTCCTCTACCCTCATCCTCTGACTCACTCGAGCTATCTCCCCCCTCTTTCTTCCTCTTACTCCCCTTCCCCTCACTCTTCTTCTCCACCTTTGTCCACTCTTCTCCCCCACTCTCCTCCCCACTACACTCCATACCGTCACCACCCGACCCCTTGCCCTTGCTATTCTCACCCCATCACTGTCGTTCCTCTCCTCCTCGATATATCTCTTCATGAGCAATTCCCACTCCTTGCAACTCCATTTGTGTATCAAGTCCTCACTGAACTTGTTCAAATCTTCATCCACCCAAAACCCCGGATAATCTTCCATGGGCCGGGGCCAACCATGAAAACTACACGTCTCAAAAACTGACCTGTGCGCCTCCCACCACTGATCACTCCCCTTCGAGCCATCAATCAATCTTCTAAATGACTCTGCCTCCGTCTCCACTAAAGACTTCTTCTTCTTCTTAGGCATCTTGCTACGAGTCTCCATCAATGACCAAACTCAATTTTCCTCTCCAAACAAATCTCAATTGATTTCGCAGCAACAACAACAACTGTGACCGCGCCGCCACTCCCACTCTATCCCCGTTTGCAAGGTTCACAACAGCTCTCTGTTCTTAATGTTATTAACTAACGTTACTCTACTGGTCCCGCTGCACTCTGACTACGCATATATCCCACAATGCATCACTCTCCGACAATGAACCTTCAGAAACCCCGAGTATATAAGGGCTCCCTTCGAGCTGATTCGAAACTCCCTTCAGGTGTGTGGAGGTAATTGGTACCTGGAAGCGTGTGGTAAAGGACCAATCCTCACAGTAATTCTTGATAGGAAAATATTATTTGTATACATAAACATAGTTATCTGAGATTCACCCCTAAATTTTATTATTTAAATGTAAATGTATGATCTCATTAAGTCTCTAGTAAAATACAAAAGAATAGTGGATTATTAATATATACATTTTACAACCATTGGCTTAGTTGAACAGGGCAATAGCAACAACTGAGTGAAACAGCAGCTTGTGGTGTGGCTTAATAACATGTGACTTTTTCTTCTATTAGTAAAACAAAGATTTGTTTAGTTGTTTGAAAGAAAAGATAACATGATTCCGGATTAAAAAACATTGTGTCATCTCTGAGCTGAGCACCCTTCCCCCCCCCCCCCCCCCCCCCCCCCCCACACACACACATTTCATCTGGCAGGGTTTAATCATCAGAAAATTGTGCATTGATTCATAGATTTTTGCATACTTTCTACACCTTAAGTATGAACCACTCACAGTCTTTGAGTCTGCAGGTAGAATCCAGGGCCCTCATTCATCAACGTGTTCTACGCACAGATCTGTGCTTACCCTGTGCGTACGATCATTTCTAAGCAAAGAGTGGGATTCATCAATTTCGATTTGAACTTGACTCCGTGCTTACGTCTACGCACAGGTCAGAGCACACTTACCTGACGCCCAGTGGTAGAATATATTATTACAACAAGGAAATGAGCTTCTGTGCATAATAACACTGGCATGTTCTGTACGAACCGTAGTTCATTATAGTTCATTGTAAAATAGCAACAGTAGTGTAATTATGGTCAAAACCCTATAAATAGCATTTGGAATAATAGATCTTTCTCTCAGAATGAATGCAGCATGGTTTATATAGCGTTATCGGAATATACGGGGTGTAGGCTACTGACTGACTGCGCTCCGCGTAGCTTGATTGATTGATTGATTGAAAAGTTTATTAACAGATTGCAGAATGGGTACAGTACAGTACAGCTCAGTACATACAATTGTTAATTGGGGATGCAGACCAGAGAAAGACTTTCGTCTTGTTTACATCAGGGTCCCCCATTTTCAATTCATCATAAATCATAAAGCTCAACTCGTTATTATTTTGCGCAGACCGCAGAAACACGGGAACATTTTGATTATATTTAAAAGGCTTTACGTTAAACGAAACAAGTGGAATTTCGAAGCTGTAAGCAGAATACAAGTCATATGAATATAGTGTTCTTCCCCCTTTTTACTGTATAAGAAAGAATAGAAAACGCATTGCAATGACACCAGATAGTGGACAGACTATGTATATGATGGGATTCAAGTTCGCGTTTTTGTTGATCATAGGCATGCTGTCAGAGTATGATATCTTAATCAAACATTCTAGAACATTTGTCATCACAGATCATGTCCTAATAGAACATAGGCTATGGCATGGATCGTGATATTGTGTGGACTGTTATTATTACTGTACCGGTACCACCCATTGTGACAACAGCCTTGTGAGTCCCGCACACAAACATGATGGAATTCAAGTTCATGTATTGAAAGGCAGGCTACATCATACATGCAGTGAGATTCATTGTTCTTGTATATGCTCTCGTATTATTGTTTATATAGGCTACCCAATACTGACATCAAAATAGATTGTAGTATGCCTCTAGAAATCATATGCAGCAGGTAGAAAATTGACGGGAGATCCATCGCGATTTGGAATAAAATTGAGGAGAACTTTAATCCCTGGGTATTAATCAAACAACACGGGAAAAGGCAGTCATATTCCAGCACGGTATTTATTAGTGTTTGCGCTGCCCAGGCAGCAATGGTTAATAGATATCATATCCGACATCACCGTAAGTGTACACGTCTGTCAGCCTGTCTCATGACACGCTTCCCTCGGCTTAGTCCATTTTTCCACATTTCATGGGTGTATTCCATTACCGTATATGGTTAATCGGGGCGTTTCTGGTATGCAAATACGTGAAAGTGTGCACGAGCCTCGGCGCAGAGCCAAGGTGGGATTCATCATGACAGGTGTGCGTAGAGCCTGCGTACGCACGTGTGATGAATCCCGACTTCCCTGTGCGTACACTGGTTCTACATTCCGTGCTTACGTGTGGAAATAGAACATGTTCTACGCACACATTGATGAATGAGGGCCCAGGCTTGGAGAAAACACAGCAGAACAATGGGCAGCATCTTGTTGATCATCATCTCACAAAGGCAAATGCCACTTAAAAGATACAAAGAAAAGAGCTGCTTGACACCAACAACAAAGAAAATAGATATGGAAATCTTTGTGGGGTGGGGGGCTGTACTTTCTAGGCTCTTGCTATAGGTGGAGACTTGACCCCAGAAGACTCGACTCCTTGGGTCTTAACCCTTTCACTGCCACACGACAGCCGGTTAACCCTTTCACTGTGACAATACAGAAGGTTAGCCCTATACTATCACACAACCGACGGCGATGCTCCATCATTAGCATCATTAGCTCCGCGGATGCAGTTGTGTGATAGTAAAGGGTTAACCTTCTGTCGTGTGGCAGTGAAAGGGTTAAAAGTCTAGAGTTGGGCTGGTGTACTAACGAATGCCGTTATTGACAATCAATTAATCAGAAACGACCCCCCCCCCTTTCATGCATTCATGATGGAACATAATATACCGATCATATGCATTTGCATTTTTAATTGTAGCGTGTTTCGGGACGAAATGCCAATGGATTAAGTATAATATGCATCACGGCCTATTACTAGCCTCCCAGGAATGACCCCAGACCGCTCTAAAACTACAGGTTATGTATATAACCTAGTTATATGAGTACTGGCTAAGCGTCACGCTCTTAAGCCTATCGAGATATACCTCATCTCATGTACCTATTGTACTCCATCAACGACAACAAAAATACGCCCATCACCTGCCGGGCCCCGCCCCTATAGAGGCGTGCTCTATAAGATACTCAGCAATTACTAACGTCCTCGTATGAAACCCTCCACCTAGACTCAGTCTGGAGGAGGGATATACCAGACCTGGAAAGTGATTTTGATTGGCAAGAAGCCTGGGCAAATGTTCGATTTACATCAAGGAACCCGGACCATCAACAAATCAATCTTAACCATATTCACAGGACATACTTGACTCCTATAAGACTGGAAAAAATGGGTCTTAAACAAGACTCCAAATGCTCCTTATGTACAAATGGGGACGAGGGGACATTTATGCACATGTACTGGGACTGCCCACCAGTTAAGATATTCTGGAAAGAGGTGACCCAGCAATTATCAAATCTCTTAACTCTGAATATACCTGTACACCCCTCTGTATTACTGCTGAATGATGTTTTTGAGTGTGCAGTACATCCACAGCTAAAGAGATTGGTTTTATCAGGTATCACAGTGGCTAAAAAGCTGATAGCATCACGATGGTTCCAACCGGAAAGAATGTGCCGAAAGGTCTGGATTATTACATATCTCGATGTGATTTATCAAGAAATATCTACAGCAAGAATTTTGGGTCTCGATGAATCCAAAATGACAATGTGGTTAGAAGTGGTGGAGAGAATAAAAGCTAGCATATAATGGTAGTGTCTGGTTAGGAGCGAGGGATAATGGATGGATTATCCAATGGGGGGTCCGGGAGGGGGGGTACGAGCTAGAGCATATGTGTAACTGAGGGGTACAATTCCCTGACTGTATTAATCAAGTACTGATATCATTGAATCACTACCGACTTGTACATTACTGGCCAACACCGTACAATGGTATTCTAGATGACGACACGGTTTTCCACACAGAATACTAGTTTACAATATTTATTACACAAAGGGGATATTAGGTTACATCACTTGGTCACTTTAGATGCGCTTATAAGGCAAATAGAATGTGCAGGTAAATCAATAGTGCATATTAAGGATTATCTCTATGGTTATTCTGGGAAAGGGGTACTACCGGTTGTAAGCCAGCAGAGGGGGCCAAAGCTCTATGCAAGTCAATGGTTCACGGGGGCAATATCACCCCTGGAGCAGTGGGGATAGGCAACCTGGTCCCAGGATGCGCGCCGTGTAGGTGAGAGCCGTCGAGCCTCTGTTACGACAGAGACAGGCTTGAGTGATGGTCTCACGGGCAGGTGTAAATCCCACAGTAGCAGTGGGGTAGGCGGTTCTCTGTTCCAGCAGCTTGGTCAAAGCAATGAAGAAGAATAATCCTTGCCCGGAGAGTGGCACTGCCGGTGGGGTGTAAGTCCTCCGTGGTGCTGCTGCTCCGGTGTAGATATCCTCTCCGGTGCGGTAGTGCACGGCTGAACTTGACGTTACTGTACTATTAGCACGCGGCAATAAGTGCTCTATTATAGACACACAATTACCCACTTCACGTGGTCTTTGACTCGTAATGAAGGTTTACTAATATATAGAGAACGATACGACAAACAGACGTATTTAGGATAACACGATTCTATCTTGGGCGATACGAGCCCTGCTATACCTCACGTTACGTAGTGGGTAAGGCTTTACTTGGTAACTGAACCAGACTGAACTGAAGGCGAACTGAAGAGGAACTGCAAGGGGGGTTCTACATTTCTTGCGCCATATATATATCCACGGTGGACAAATAGTGCCTATCTCATTTCTGTCGCCTCTCGGTCTCGTAGCCGTGGGCGAAAGCGGGCATGTTAAGACAAGTCCGAGGCGGTAGCTTTCAAGTCCGCTCGAGGGGGCAAGGCTTTACTCGGTACCTGGCGCCATGGGATCGCTTCCAATAGAGGAATGAATATTATGGTCTGTCCTGCTAGACTAAAGGGATATTCCGTGCATATTGTACAAGGAATATACAGGGGATATCAAACGATATACAAATAGTATACATGGGATCTCAGGCAATAAATATATATATTCGGTTTAGTCTGACCCTTTGTAACAGCCGCCCCCTAATTAGTCCCACCTAATTAGCTAAGCAGGGGCAGATTAACCGCACTGTCCACTACTCAATGTCTGTGAGGGGTCGGGCAGTTCACAGAGTCAGGGGTCGTGGTCGTCATTAGGCGAGTCGGGGAGCCTTGGCGACTCGATCAGCCTCGCCACGGGTCGGTTGTAGATCCGCCCTTGGCCGAGCACTTCTGCCACTCTGACCTTTCCGTCGGTACCAGTGGTCACTTTGCTTACGCGGCCGGCCGGCCACGCAGCTCGGGGTGGTGACTGGTCTATGGTCATGACGACTGGACGGGATGAAGGGGGGCTTAGGAGGAAGCGGGCCTGAGACTGCTTTGATCTTGGCTTGGCTGTGCTTTCTCCTCCTCCGTCTGTTTCTCTTGTTCGCTCTGTACCCCGTGTGAGGAGGGGCCGGTCCCGGCCGCCCCGTCAAGGAGTCGCTTGGGGTGCTGGGTTCGAGGTCAGCTACGTCTGAAGCGCAGCTGAGGGGGGTGGAGTTCCGAACTCCCTCTGGTACCCACGGTTCTCTCACGGGCCTCTCGCTTAATGTCAATAGCCTCTGCTGTATGGGGGAGAGGCCGGTGTCTTCTTCTGTTGCTCTGGAGTGGAAGCAGCTAGTGGCTGCGGTTCGGTTGAGAGATTTAGCGAGGGGCCCTTGTAATGTCCATCCTAGGCGGGTCTCGACTGCTGCAGGACAGCCTCGGGGGCCTGTATGGACACGGTCAATCGGGACTATGAGTTCTGCATGGTCGGAGCCTATCAACAGGGTCGGGGTAGCGCCGTCCATGAGCGGGATAGGTAATTGGCGCAGGTGCACATATTTATCCATCAACTTGGTGACAGGGTAGGTGTACTGCGAGAGTCCTATTTCTTGGCTGGTGAAAGCATTTGTGATCTTGTACCGTCGCTCTGGCTGCCCGCTTGCTGCGATAGTGAAGGAGACATTCTCGCCCTTTATCGTCTTTAAATCTCTCCTTATTGTCCGAATCGTCATTTGGTTCTCGCTCCCCCGCAGTCCCAGCTGGGCCGCAGCGGACGCGAGCAGAAGGGTCTTCTCTGACCCGTCATCAAGGACGGCGTAAGTGTCCATGACTTTGTCCCCGTGGCTCAGGAGCACTCTGACCACTTTGAGGAGCACACGGGGGGTCCCGCTGTGCTGGTCAATGTGGAGCACTCCTGCTAGTTGGTTGTCTTGGACCTTCTGGTGGGCTCCGCACCGTGCTGCGCGGTAAACGGCGCCCGCCTGGGCCGCCTGGCGCCACTGGTTCACTTGGACAGGGTTCAGTGTCTTATATTCGGCGCACTGTGCCAGCCAGTGTCCGCCGTCGCAGTAGGTACAGTAGGGAGCGGTCTGGGGGCTCTTCGGTGCTGGTGCCACCGCCTCGGCGTGGTACATGACCGCGACGGGCCCACTCTGTTGTCCTGGGTGACGCTTGTTGATGTCGTGCAGGACCTCCAGGTGGGTGCCACCGCACTTGCTGCACTTTTTCTTCAGGTGGCACTCAGCTGCTAGGTGGCTGCGCGCGCAGCGGAAGCAGCGGCGGTGGTCCTTGACCCACTGGCTCACATCATCCGTGGTCAGCTTCTTGAAATCCTCGCACTGGTGGAGCCGATGTTCTCCCCCACAGTACTGGCACTCAATCTTCCACTGGTCCTCTTTCGTCGAGGGGGTGTTGTGGTTGGAGTGCTGCGGTACTGACTCTGATTGGTGCATGACAGTCACCGATCTTCTTCCATCATTTAGTCTCCTGGTTCCTTCTCTGAAGCCAGGGGTGCTCCGTCCGAATGTATCTAGCCGTAAGCTGCTGACTTCTCTCGCTAGGAAGTCGGCTAGATCGAGGAGGTTCGGTTCGGGGCCATTAGGGTCTCGGTGGTCTCTCTGCCGCCTAAAGCGCTCCTGTCGGGCGGGCGGTAGCTTCTCCAAGATCCTCTCTACATTTGAGTTGGCGTATAGTTCATGCCTACCCTTTTCCCTCTGCGCTCCCAGCATCCCTACCAGGGACTGCACTCTGATGGACAGGTCGTCCAGTGCTCGATTGTCTGTGGCTGGGGGTAGGCGGTCAATATGCCTTATCTCTTCTATCACGTAATCCCATATACGTCCATATCTCTGGTCCAGCGCTGCAAGGGCCGCTGTGTATGGTGTCGAAGAGGAGGCGTAGGCCAGCGCTATATTGTGCGCTCGCGGTACTTTCAGGTGCTTCAGTAATATTGCATACTTGTGGCGTTCATCAGCGACATCCACCATCATTGTCTCTAGGCACATCCGGAGCTCCGTGTACTGTGCTCGATTCTCATAGACGAAGTCTGGGATTGACGGCGTGGCAATGTATGACGCTGTGGGTGACTGATACATCGGTGAGCGTTGGGGGAGAGGCCTCCTAGGCGAGTCTCCTCTGGCGTGTCGTCTTGGGCTGGTACTTGGTGGGTACCGAAGGTCGGGTACCCAGGTGCTGTTCCTCGGGGCTGACGGTGCGTCAAACTCACCCGTGAGTTGAGTCGGGGGTTTGTAGCGCAGGGCCTCGGGGCTGACTTCTGGGCTGTACTGGACCTCCTGGTCCTGAGTACGTCGCTGCGGGTCGGGGCTGTACTGGGCCTCCTGGGCCAGAGCACGTTGCTGCTGGTCGGCTTGACACCCCTCCTCTTCCTCCTCCTCTTCCTCTGCTAGGACCTGGAGTCGTCTGCTCAGTCTCTCGGCGTGGTCCGGTTCCGTTACCCGGTTGCTAGGTCTCGTATGGACCGGCTGGGGAGGGGGTTCGGAGACGTGAACAGGATCCTCCTGTAGGCGGGGTGAAGGGGGGCTTCGTCGGGTAGGGGAATGTGTCCTAGACCCATGTCTGGACGACCTCTGAGAGCTCCGTGCGGAGTGAGGGGGTGTCGCCATGGCAACCAGTTTGTCCATCAGCTCCGCCTGCAGCCGGTCGCGCTCTTCCTCGCGCCGGGCATGGGCTGCGTCGCGCGCTGCTTCGCGCTGGGCATTGGCGGCGTCGCACTGCGCATTGGCGCTGGCCTGGGCAGCGTCGCGCTGTGCGTTGGCGACGTCGCGCTGGGCATTTGCGCTGACATGGGCGGCGTGGAGCTGTGCATTTGCGGCGTCGGCGCGGCTTCTCTCGACGTCGCGCTGGGCATTGGCGCTGGCATGGGCGGCGTCGGCGCGGCTTCTCTCGATGTTCTCCTCTGTCTGGAGGCGTCTGGTCTCCAGTCTTATTCGGTCGTCTTCGCTCCTTTGTTGCGCCTGGAAGCGCTCTCGCTCGCCTGCATAATGTTCGCGCTCGCACGTCTGTTGAGCTTGAAGTCGATCGCGTTCGGTGGAGGCTGCCAGGGTGGCGATGAGTGCTTGCGCCAGCATCTTGTCCGCCTCGCTGGGGGAAGACGCCGTTCGGGGCGATCGGCTCCCGGCAGTACTGGTTGGAGATCCATTCTCCTGTTGCGTACCGAGGAGATCCGTCTCCTGGGTGCGCGTCTCTTTAGGGTTGTCTTCCTCCCGGGGGTGGTCGGGGACTACTTCTTGGGTAGTGTCTGGGGGTAAAGTCGTGTCAGTTCCCTCCTGGTCCCCACCGTGAGCTTGGTCAGTTACATTAGCACCCACTAGGGCCTCTGTGGTCGGGGTAACCTGGTTGTTAGGGTCAGACATAATTTTACTTTCTACTTTTTCCGCGTTTAACTTCCCTTTAAAGCTAGGTATTGGACTGACAGAGTATGCCTCTAGGTAGGGAGGTGGCTGTCGTCTGCGCTGCGGGCGATCTAGCTTAGGAGAACCGTTTGTGGAGTGTTCGTCATCGGCCAATTCCATATTAATATTATATTAATATTACGCTAATTATTATCTCGGCTATCGAAGGACCAATTTTAACTGAGGGGTACAATTCCCTGACTGTATTAATCAAGTACTGATATCATTGAATCACTACCGACTTGTACATTACTGGCCAACACCGTACAATGGTATTCTAGATGACGACACTTCACAATAACACGGTTTTCCACACAGAATACTAGTTTACAATATTTATTACACAAAGGGGATATTAGGTTACATCACTTGGTCACTTTAGATGCGCTTATAAGGCAAATAGAATGTGCAGGTAAATCAATAATGCATATTAAGGATTATCTCTATGGTTATTCTGGGAAAGGGGTACTACCGGTTGTAAGCCAGCAGAGGGGGCCAAAGCTCTATGCAAGTCAATGGTTCACGGGGGCAATATCACCCCTGGAGCAGTGGGGATAGGCAACCTGGTCCCAGGATGCGCGCCGTGTAGGTGAGATCCGTCGAGCCTCTGTTACGACAGAGACAGGCTTGAGTGATGGTCTCACGGGCAGGTGTAAATCCCACAGTAGCAGTGGGGTAGGCGGTTCTCTGTTCCAGCAGCTTGGTCAAAGCAATGAAGAAGAATAATCCTTGCCCGGAGAGTGGCACTGCCGGTGGGGTGTAAGTCCTCCGTGGTGCTGCTGCTCCGGTGTAGATATCCTCTCCGGTGCGGTAGTGCACGGCTGAACTTGACGTTACTGTACTATTAGCACGCGGCAATAAGTGCTCTATTATAGACACACAATTACCCACTTCACGTGGTCTTTGACTCGTAATGAAGGTTTACTAATATATAGAGAACGATACGACAAACAGACGTATTTAGGATAACACGATTCTATCTTGGGCGATACGAGCCCTGCTATACCTCACGTTACGTAGTGGGTAAGGCTTTACTTGGTAACTGAACCAGACTGAACTGAAGGCGAACTGAAGAGGAACTGCAAGGGGGGTTCTACATTTCTTGCGCCATATATATATCCACGGTGGACAAATAGTGCCTATCTCATTTCTGTCGCCTCTCGGTCTCGTAGCCGTGGGCGAAAGCGGGCATGTTAAGACAAGTCCGAGGCGGTAGCTTTCAAGTCCGCTCGAGGGGGCAAGGCTTTACTCGGTACCTGGCGCCATGGGATCGCTTCCAATAGAGGAATGAATATTATGGTCTGTCCTGCTAGACTAAAGGGATATTCCGTGCATATTGTACAAGGAATATACAGGGGATATCAAACGATATACAAATAGTATACATGGGATCTCAGGCAATAAATATATATATTCGGTTTAGTCTGACCCTTTGTAATTAGATAACAGGTATTAGGGGTATATCCTGTATAAGACATTTAACTAAATGGTGATTTCATTGGATGTGCACTGTTAATAATGCTTGTATATCTTATCGTGTGTTGTCATGTTTGTTTATATGTTTGTTTAAAAAATAATAAAAAAAGTACAAGCCAATATTGCCCCTATAATCGAACACGTTAGTGCTCTGACCCAGAATTGGGCCAAGATGAATATGTCCCTCCTTGGGAAGATAAACTTAGTAAAAATGATATTGGCTCCCAAATTAAATTATATCCTATATATGCTGCCGCTGACTCTCCCGGCTCAGTTACTCAAACAGTATGACAAAGTCATTAATGTATATTTGTGGGGGGGCAAAATGCCACTATTTGGTCGGGCCAAAATGTATGCAGCGAAGGAAAATGGCGGCTTATCCCTGCCTAAGCTAGACAGGTATCACTATGCGTTCTCGCTCTCCCAGCTCTCCAAATTAAATCACTCAACTGAGGAGGCACCTGCTTGGGTCAAGATAGAGGAGGAAATGGTATATCCCTCATCTCTGGAATCCTTCCTGACACAATCAGACAGACCTATACCTTTTAAGAACCCTCTAATGGCGTTTGCCAGGGAAACTTGGAATCAGTCGCACAGGCTGACTGGTGATAGCCCATATCTGACTACAAGAGCCTCTATATGGTATAATAAAAAACTAAAGATTGGTAAGAAATCAGTCATATGGGACGACTGGATTAAAAGGGGGATACATGTACTAGGTGATATAGCCGGGGAAGATGGGGTATTACCTTTTGAGGATATTAGAGAGGACTTTGGTATAGATAATAAAAACTTCTATAAATTCCTACAGATTAGACATTGTATATCGTCATCAATGGGAGGGCCAAAATGTGGCCCGATTACTGCAATTCAAGAAATATTTTATAAAGGATGGCGTAGGAAAGGCGGTGCGTCAAGATTCTATGATGTTATAAGGCAGTGGTGCCCAACCAGTCGATCGCGATCGCGGGCTGATTTCAAGTAGATCTTGATTAATAAAATTCGATTATTAAAAAAAATCAACTCTTCCTCTCCTTGTTAACTACAACAAGCAATGCTGTTTGTTATTTAAGATGAGGTCGGACTCGGCACTGACAGATTTGTGTTCATTATGCTGCTTTTATAAAGCCTCAAATGACTGCTTACAATATACAATTTTGGCTGGTAGCTCTCGGGCTAGGTGGTAAATAAAAAAGTAGATCTTGGTTCAAAAAAGGTTGGGCACCCCTGTTATAAGGGAACACAATGCACCCAAGTTGGCGGGTCTGAGGTTGAGCTGGGAGAACGATGTACGTGAGGATATTACTGAGGAAATATGGGAGAAGCTGGTATCCAAATGGGGTAAATTCTTGCGGGAGGCACAATCACAACTTATCTTTTACAAAGTTTTAAACAGAAGCTATTGGACGCCTAGTAAACTGGCCAGACTAAAGTTAAGGGACAGTGACATCTGCTGGAGATGTGAGAAGGAGACAGGCACTTTACTACATATGTTATACGAATGTGAGAAAGTCCAGAAAATGTGGGATCAAATTGTGATATTCCTAAGTAAAGTTTTGGATGTAAAGGTGAATAACTCCCCAATGGCATGTGTTTTGGGTATAGTACCGAAAGAGATTAAACTGCCTAAATACCAGGGAATGTGGTATAGAATGGCCATGATATCAGGATGTAGAATTGCCTTACGACATTGGAAATCACCCATTGATATTACTTTTAAAGAATGGATGGAACTAATGTTCCGGACAGCATCATATGAAAGGGTAACATATAGAGTCGCAGGGAGAGAGGATATCTTTGCTGAGGTATGGGACAGTTTTCTACACCTGACTGAACGGTCTGGGGACGAATGATTAAGGTGGGGTTTCAGTATTATCAATGATGAAGGTGAAAAATGGGATCTGACCTGATGGTACCTATACTTTATATTGTATTATGTATGTATATGCATTAACGTATATGCATCTTGGTTATATATGCACAGATAGTAATGTTCTTTTGTTTTTTTTGTAAGTACTTTTTTAATTTCCATGTCTGTTTTTGGTATGTCTGTATAAGTCTTTTGTATGTTTTATATGTCAATACGAAAAAGAAAAAAACAAATCTTGGACTTTGCATATTATGCTGTTGAAAGATGTCTCTTGAATATTTGTAAGATTTGTGCAAAAATACAAAAAAAAAAAAAAAGAATACAAAAAAGATACTCTGCCTGGTCACCAAACACTCTTCCTCGCAAAAAACCCGTTTCCAGGAAAAGATTTCCCAAGGGAACTCAGGGCCGCTTAAGAGCGGGACGCTTAGCCAGTACTCATATAACTAGGTTATATACATAACCTGTCGTTATATTATCGTACTTGGCCATCGCGTCCCGCTCTTAAGCCTATCGAGATATGGAGTAGAGCGGACGCGAGGCCAGACAGATGTACCCCCTGAGGACCCGTAAGCCCACATCAAGGGGTTGGGGAGTCCCGTCACCCCATCCTTCCTAATGAAGGGGGGGCGCAGTCAACTCCACCCGAGTGCGAGCAAGAGGGAACTAGAACCCCTTGAACACACAGCACAGGCGGAACCACGTGTGACCCAACACACTGTGGCCCATACCCACACACTCCTGCTACCCTACCAAAGGACGGGAAGCAGGAAAGGCCACAGACCCCAGAACCGCCTGGGAGACAGAACCCCCGGTCATGTCCATGAGGTAAAACCTTACAAAGGGGCCCAGGGAGGACCATGAAGCTGCAGCACAGATGTCCTCCACCGAGGCCCCACTCAGCAGAGCGGCAGAGGCAGCCACCCCACGAGTGGAGTGCGCCCTGACGCCCCCAGGGGGATCCAGCCCGGCCAACGTGTAGCAGAGGGCAATGCCCTCGCACAACCAATGGGACAGGCGCTGTTTCGATAGTGCCTTACCGGCATGAGAACCACCGTGACAGACAAAAAGCTGATCGGTGACCTTGAGGTCCTGAGTACGGCTGAGGTAAATTCCCAAAGCACGGACCGGACATGACAGGTGAAGGCCCGCATCTAACTCACTAGCGCGAGGAGGCGGATGAAACGCCTGAACCACAATATCCCTGGAGCGGAAGAACTCCGGATATTTTTAGGCACAAAGGCAGGATTAGGCCGCAGAGTGGCACCGCAATCGGAACGAAAGACAGGCACTCTGGTCGTACCGAGAGAGCACAAAGCACACCCACGCGTTCAGCGGAGGTGACGGCCAGCAAGAACGCGGTCTTGAACGACAGCTGTTCCAACGGCGCCTGCTCAAGAGGCTCAAACGGGGCCAATGACAACCGACCGAGGACCAATTGAAGATCCCAACTCGGAGCCAAAGACCGTTTTACCGGCTTAACGCGTCGGGCGCCAAGCAGGAAACGCTTCACAAGAGGGTGGCTGAACAAAACATCACCCTCAAATCCCTCATGATAAGAGGATATAGCTGCTGCATATACCCTCACCGTCGAAGCCGACAGTCTATCAAGGAGAGACTGAAGGTAACAAGGACAGTATCCAGGGGGCAGGACACCGGTCCCTGCCCCCGCCTTACACCACTCTTGGAACATACGCCATATGCCCGCGTAAGCGCGACAGTGGCGTACCCTGCAGTGATATTACTACCACCCAAATCACGCGTGCCTGCGAGACCACTGCCAATCTTTCAGGAGTGGGAGGCACCAACATGATACCTGGCCTGGCGAAGGCGAGGCCGGGGAAGCCCGCACTGTGTGCCTCAAAAGGTTTCGAGCCCCCCTGCTGACAACACTTATAGTTGACAGACGTAACACCAGGCTCAACCAACACAGCTTATGGTGTGGGAGCCGCTTGACAGCACAACATTCTCACGGACAGACCCAGGCTCAGCCATCAACTGGGTGTCAGCCCCTGTCCCCATGAGAAGCGAAAAGTGGGGCCGCCCGCGCTTCAACGAAGGCACGTGGCCCGCAGCCAAAGGAAACAATCAGAGCCCCCTTTTCCCGCTGGTGTTGGGGGAGGGAGTGATCGGAGAGCGGGCTGCTTGCGGCAGGACGGTGGCGGCTTGTTGTTCAAGCCGAGCCCATCCAACATGGCCGATCCCTCGGCCGCCAAGGCTGTCGGCCTTGTGGACACCTGTCGATTCAACGCTCAGGATACCTCTGGCGGGGGAAAACATGGCCGCCTGTCGAGGGCCTCGTCATCGCGCGCTGATGAGGCCGTGCTCTCTCTTCATCTGGCTGCGCGGTGTGAGGCGGTGTGGGGCCTAGGACAATACCGCCCGCGCTCCAGCAGAAGACCAAAATCCCCTGCGGAGAGGTGAACCCTGAGCGGTTATAGCTTGTGGCTAGGTCAAAGCTAATAACGTCAACAACCTCGCGCGATGTGTCGACGTCGGCTGGCCCTCAAGGCCCCGCCACCAGACACCATTTTTTTGATAGAAAAAACAGCAATTCGAACACAGTTCTAATCGCTGCCAATTCCATACCGTGGCGGTACAGGCTTCAGCAGCCCACCAGCCACTCGCCAGGCCGACCCACCCATGGCGTCGGCCGGGCGGGGCACTGTTTCAATATGTCAAAAGCAAAGGACTGATGTTAACACGGAGCACCAGTGGTGGTTGCAAACAGCAACCTCCACTGTGGTGTGCACCATGCAGGGGTTAATGAATAAAAGAACTAACACCACGAAAATACTGTAGAATGAGCAAGCCCATGTACACAACGTTAAGGGGAGGCAGACCAGAGAGAACCAGTCCTGCATTCATTCATAATATTCACAACAGCACACCAGCCCTAGACCTTAGCCCATTTACCCAAAAAGGTAAACAAAGCCCCCCCCCCGCACTACTCCCCCAATAGACACCGATTGACCGTCAGCATGAATGGTTGAGAGGAGAGAAAGCTGTAGCATAGACAGACATTCTCGTAGCAGAGAGACAGAACAAACAGTAGCCCACTACACTACTATAGCATAGCATTCAACGCTACTATGGACAGAAAACAGTCAGCTGAGCCACAACACGGGCCGCCGCTAAGTCCCATCATGCAGTAGTATAGCTCTACTGCCACCCGCTGAGCCTCAAGCATCGGCTTCCAGGTGGGAACACCGTTCAAAACCCTGCCGGGGCACAGGATTAACGCTACCTGGCTAGGCTACCTAGCCACGGCCCACCCTGTTGTCAACCCATTTACCCATAAAAAGGGTAAAATAGGACTCAGCAAAACCCCCACATTAGCTACCGACTGACCTTCATTGATGAACCGGGCAAGAGGAGGGAAAAGCGGCAACATCTCACGGCGGAGACATTAGAACAGCGTAGCAGTAGTGTTAGCATTTAGCATTAGCATTTAGCTTAGTTGTTTAGCAGCACGCTTCCAGGACCGCTCGGAACCCGTCCACTGCAGTGAAACGTTCACCAAACCATCCCGCCCCCGGCGCCGACACACAACATGGTTGTGTAACAAAACAAACCAGCATTACTAACACCAACATCAATGCCTGTTTTTTTTTAAACAATATGTTTATTGGTATTTTTTTTTTTTTTTTTCAGTTTTACAGCATCAGTTCAACAGTTCAACAACCATACAAAAGGAAATTCTGCCAACTGCCCCCCCTCCCAGAGTTACAGAAAAATAGATACAAAATAAAAATCAATAAAAAAAAAAAAAAAAAAAAACTCTAGGCCAGACCCCCTCTCCCCTCCCCCAGACTAGGACCTCAACAAATTCAGTTTTTTCTTTTTCTTTTCTTTTTTACACATTTTGAGAATTTAGTAAACCCAGTTACACCCGTCTAGAATAGAATAGAATAGAATAGAAATAATTTTATTATCCCGTGGGAAATTAGACACTGCAAATCGCTCAACATTTAAACATTTAGACAGGACAGGTCACAAATTAGAATAATAACACAAATCAAATCAAGTTGCCTAGGATAAGAGTAGAGTAAAATAAAATAGGATAAAATGAAATGAAATAAAATATACAGAAATAAATACAGTAAGAATATGCTGAGCATACTGAGCATGGGGTAAACAATTGTCAATATAATTATAATTTAAATCTAACTAAATGAAATATGAAATATATATTCCAGTATTCAGTGTAACTAGGTGCAGTATGCTTTAGGTAGTGTATTGTCCTCCTTGGGTTCCAATAAGACTTAGATCAATGTCTGGCAGCCGTCGCTGCCCCCTGTTGTGGAGCCTGGAGGCCGCTAGTCGCGTCCTCCTGCCACTATTGAGCTGCCGCTCTGTGCTCAGTGATGCAGTGAGGCACAGTGATGCATTATATAGTCTGATGGCTGTTGGAATGAAGGACTTCCTGTGCCGTTCATTGCTGCATTTGGGTAGTGTGAGCCTAGCACTGAACATGCTCCTCCTGTCAGCCAAGTCTGTGTATAGTGGATGGGTGGGGTTTTCCCTGATGGCCTGGAGCTTAGCGAGGCTCCTCCTCTCCGCCACCCTCGCTAGAGAGTTCAGCTCAACCCCAACCACGCTGCTGGCCTTCCTGACCAGCTTATCCAGCCTGGTTGTGTCCACTGCTCTCAGTCCGCTGCCCCAGCAGGTCACAGCGTACAAGAAGGCGCCCGCCACCACCGACTCATAGAACATCCTCAACATCCTTGTACAGACATTGAAGGATCTCAGCCTTCTGAGGAAGTAGAGTCGGCTCTGGCCCTTCTTGTATAGTGCTTCTGCATGTTTTGACCCGTTCAGTTTGTTGTCGATGTGCACACCGAGGTATTTGTACACCTCAACCATGTCCACATCAACTCCCCTGATGGAAACGGGGGTCACGGGTGCACTCCTCCTCCTCCCCAGCTCCACAACCAGTTCCTTGGTCTTCGCCACATTTAGCTGCAGGTGGTTTTTGTCGCACCATGTGACAAAGTCCACTACCAGTTCCCGGTATTCCCTCTCGTCACCGTCCTTTATACATCCCACTATCGCAGAGTCAAGTTTCAAGTTTCAAGTTTCTTTAATAGTTGTCATACAGAAGTACAGAATACTTCATACAAAATGCTTCTTACTGTTACGCTCCAGAGACTGTGCTAGACAAGATAGTATCAGATAACATAGTATAGCATGTAATTTAGAAGAAGAAAATGAGGTCACAGTGTTCGGTATAGACATATGTACAATGTTCTGAGTTACCATATAATATACAATACTATGCAGTGTACTAATGTACAGTACTATATAGTGCAAAGCAGAAATGGGATGAGGTACAATTTAGGTACAATTTACAGTAAGGTGTACGAGTTGTAGTGCAATCCTTCATCAATAAATATAAAGTGTGGGGAGTGGGTGCTACAGTGTGTTTGTTTAAAGTGGGTGTGTGCTATAAAGTGTGTGGAGTGGGTGCTACAGTGTGTTTGTTTAAAGTGAGTGTGTGCGTGTGGATGTGTGTGCTATGTGCGTTTGGTGGTTGTTGTTGTGTAGTGTTCATTGTTCGTTTAGCAGCCTGATGGCCTGGGGATAGAAGCTTCTTCTGAGTCTTTCTGTGCTCGCCTTGAGACTCCGGTATCGCTTGCCTGACCGCAGCAGTTCAAAGAGGCAGTTGTTTGGGTGACTGGAGTCTTTAATGATTCTCTTAGCCTTGCCCTTGCAACGCTTGTTGTAAATGTTCTGGAGGGTGGGGAGCCCCCCTCCAATTGTGCGTTCGGCTGAACGTGTCACTCTTTGTAGTCTGCTTCGGTCTTGTGCAGTGCTATTCCCAAACCAGGAGGTGATGTTGCCGGTCAAGATGCTCTCTATTGTACATGAGTAGAAGTTCTTAAGGATCTTCTGACTGACTTGGAACTTCCTTAGGCGCCTGAGGAAGTAGAGGCGTTGTCGTGCCTTCTTCACAACACTGTCAATGTGTGTGGTCCATGTCAAGTCCTCGGATATGTAGGCTCCGAGGTACTTAAAGCTGTTGACTCTCTCAACCGGTGCCCCGTCGATGCTGAGGGGGCTGTAGTCCTTGACCCCCGACCTCCTGAAGTCCACAATCATCTCCTTTGTTTTGCTGACGTTCAGGGAGAGGCTGTTTTCCTGGCACCATCCCGCCAGGACCTTGACCTCTTCCAGGTAGGCCCTCTCGTCGTTGGCAGAGATCAGGCCCACCACCACTGTGTCGTCAGCAAATTTGATGATTGTATTGCTACTCCGCTGAGCCACACAGTCGTGTGTGTACAGGGAGTAGAGGAGGGGACTCAGAACACAGCCCTGGGGGGCCCCTATGTTGAGGGTGATGGATGAGGAGGTGCAGTTGCCTGCTCTCACCACCTGGGGTCTGCCAGTCAGGAAGTCCAAGACCCACTGGCAGAGGTCATAGTTCAAGCCCAGGTCCCTGAGCTTGGCTATGAGTATGGAGGGGACTATGGTATTGAATGCCGAGCTGTAGTCGATGAATAGCATTCATCAGAAAACTTCTGAAGGTGGCAGGACTCTGACCGATAGTGGAAGTCGTTGGTGTAGACAGTGAAGAGGAAGGGAGAGAGGACTGTTCCCTGCGGGGCCCCGGTGTTGCTGACCAGTCTGTCTGACACACAGCTCCGTAGGCGCACGTACTGTGGTCTTCCCGTCAGATAGTCCACAACCCAGGACACCAGGGGGGCCTCTACTTGCATCGCCTCCAACTTCTCACCCAGTAGCCCAGGCCTTATGGTATCGAAAGCACTGGAGAAGTCAAAGAACATGATTCTCACAGTGCTCCCCGGCTTGTCTAGGTGAGTGTAGGCTCGGTTCAGCAGGTAGATGACAGCATCCTCTACCCCCAGTCGGGGCTGGTAGGCGAACTGGAGTGGGTCTAGGTGGGGTTTGGTCACCGGGCGGAGTTGCTCCAGGACTAACCTCTCCATGGTCTTCATTATATGAGAGGTTAGAGCCACCGGCCTGTAGTCCTTGGACGTGCAGGTGCCCATACTTCTACACCAAACAAATAAATATCTACCGTTACATCTTTTCTCTTCAAAGAGCAACTAATAACATTTACAGTATCATTCATTGCAATATATACCCATCAGAAAGACAAAAGGGAGCTTCAATAATAGCCTACATCGTCAACCTACTATGTAATCTGTTCTAAGTATTGCCTAAACCCAGCCCAGCATTTATCAAAGAGATGTGGTTTTTTCTAAAGATTGAACATTATTTTCTCTGATGCCATGTACGAAGAGATTTCACTAATATAAGCCACATAGACATGGGGGGGGGGGACTCAGCACTCTTCCACAGCATGGCAATACACTTGTTCCCTGCAATCATGGCCAATTTAATGATCCGCACCTTGCCTCTCTTATCTGGAGAAATGTCAGACATGTCTCCTAATAATGCTAATTTAGGTGTACATGGGATCTCAAACCCTGTGACCTCTTCGAGAATCTCCCAAATTGAGCCCCAGTAAGGTCTCAGTTTGTTCCCAGAACATGTGGAGCAGGCTACCTGTTTCCGTTGAGCACCTAGGGCAAAGGTCAGAGATAGCGTCATTCATCCTGTGAAGTCTTTCCGGCGTAAAATAGGTTCTATGGAGAATGTTAAATTGCATAAGTTTATGTCGAGTGTTATATGAAAAAGATAGTGCAGACTCACATAGTGATTCCCATTAATCTTCATCAAAGGTACATTCCAGGTCCCGCTCCCATTTGTTCTTGGCGTTTAGGGGTATAATTTCTGTACTGGTCAGAATTCTATCATATGTTAATGATAGGATGCCTCTAGTGTGAATAACTCCTTTTAGAATATCATCTATGAGGAGGTGTTTTGGAAGAGTGGAGTTTCCTCCCTGACCTGTACCTATGAAGTGTCTGACCTATAGGTATTTGAAGAAATTAGTAGTTGGAAGGTGGAAGGCGGCGCGTAACTGTTCAAAGGACATAAGTATGTTATTATCATATAGGTCCCCAAAAGTTTTAATTCCCTGAGTGTACCACTTCTTGGTGATGCCATCTCTAAGTGATTCTGGCAAAGCTGGATTGTTGTGGAAGGGAGTCTTCCTGTGAAATGCAATAAAGCTACCAAGATGTGTCTGAATCTCAAACCATGTTCTTGCTGTGTGTTTAATAAATGGGTTATCTGAACTATTCTTCATGGTGTGGTACTTCCTGATAAAAGGAATTCCGGCCAGCGGTACGTCCATCATATGGCATTGTTCTATTTGTCTCCAGGCAGGGGAATTAATCGACTCATTCTGCCAAATCCACAGAGCCCTTGTCTGTGCAGCCCAGTAATAGCGTTGGAAGTCCGGGAGTTTCAGTCCACCACACTGGGGGGAATTATATAGGGTTTTAATTTTAATTCTAGGGACCTTCCTTCTCCATATGAATAATTTGATCAATCTTGACGTGATGTATTTAAATTTGATATTGATAAATTAATTTCCAACATTGGATCAGTATTCCCAGGCCTACCGAACACAGGAATAATCTGTTTCCTATATAATGCGGCTATGTTCCATTTCAACCCAATACTGATCAATGGGATAAAAAAAAGTAAGAACTAATGTAAAAGCTAGATGTCTTTAAATTCTCGGAGTTAAACTATGGAATAGCCTTAGTGACGGGTTGAAGTTGTGTACTTCTCAGGGGAGATTTAAAAAAGCCTTAAAAAGTAAAATAATTCAGGAGTACAATTTTGAGTAAAATATATTTTTTCTCTCTTATCTTGCAGCATATTTTAAGATTTTTTAATATTATAATATATATTATGTTTTTAAGAATAGTAAAGGATAAAAAAATAAGCATGTGCCTATTCAGCCTATTCCTTTTTCAGTCATTGAGTTGTGATTTTGTGTGTGAGCTTACTTTGAATATGTACATTTGTGATTTTTTCTTTTTGTAAGTTCCATTTAGAATCACTACAGGACGTGATATGTTCCCTATTTTCAGAGCCAATCAGCGGCAGAGTAGGGGCGCGGCACCGAGCATTGGCAGGAAAGGATGGCAGACTGTCATGTAAATTGAGCGTAATGTTAAGCTATTGCCCATCAGAGGTATTTGGGTAGCTTTTCAGTGATAACAATACTACCACCATTCAGTGGCGGCCGGTACATTCTTCTCGATGGGGGGCGCTATACCAAACATTTTGCAAACATGTACCACGCATTGGCATGTCACTGGCAGCGGACAGCTGACCAAGCGAACACTGACTCCCCACAACACTACCAAACCACCAACAACACACAACCAGTCAAATAAAGTACAGTCTAATTCACAACTTGAAACACAATATATAAATAGAAAAGTTAGAAACAAACTCGCTCCGTCTCCAAACACACGCAGAGAGAGAGAGAGAGAGAGAGAGAGCGAGAGCGAGAGAGAGATAGAATCACGTTAGTTAGTTAGAGAGAGAGAGAGAGAGAGAGAGAGAGAGAGAGAGAGAGAGAGAGAGAGAGAGAGAGAGAGAGAGAGAGAGAGAGAGAGAAGCGTTAGCTGAGTGGCTGAGAGAGAGAGAGAGAGAGAGAGAGAGAGAAGCGTTAGCTGAGTGGCTAACAGCGGCTAGCGTTAGCTGAGTGGCTAAGAGAGAGAGAGAGAAAGAGAATTAACTCACTTTGTTTAATTGAAACGTGGTCCAGCCGGAGGGCTTAATAAAGTGTATGTCCACTGACTGTCCCCCAGACTGTTGTCGATGTATATTCCACTGCCCACTGTCCAGACTCGAGACTGCATCACAACACACAGCATCGAATATCCGGCAAACTACCTGGCGATCTACCATCCACTTCTGCAAAATGCGGCTACGGAAAAGTACTGTCGTCGCCGCGTCGGCCAATCAGAGAGCGTCTCCGCGAAATGCGGCTACGGAAATAAAAAAAACTGCTAAGGCTGCTTGCCTAGACCGCTTCAAATCGCGCCCGGCTTCCAACACAATACATCATATTTCAACGCACAGCGCGTTACGCACTGATTGGCTGCGACGGATACAGCGATGACGCACTCAGAGCGCTATTGCGTCTAGCCCGGGCGAGAAATACGGCTAGGGAGAAATGCGGCTATGCGCAGTGAGTCACTTCCTGTTCAGGAAAACGATTATTTTTTATTTGATATATTAACGTTATATTGTGCATTGGAAACACAAACATACTTAAAATGAGTAAATATTATTCATTTTAAACATGTTTATATTATTTATAGGGCTATAAAACAAAAAACAAAACAAAAAATTCTTTTCTTCTCTCTCTTTTAACAGGGGTCGGCGCCCGAGCGCCCCCAGTGGCCAGCCGCCACTGCCACCATTTCATAAATCTATAATACTGAGTTGAGACTTTTCAATGGAAGAACCAAGAACATATCATTCATCAATTATGTAATTTTACATAATGAATAAATGTGAGGCTTAACAAGTCCTCCACCTGTCCTAGGATGGCAGAGTGCATCTCATTCTGTAGTGACAAACCCTCTTCACCCTGAGACCTGAAGACATACAACGTTCTCTTAGGCATTTCCTGTTTGTTAAACAAGGTGAAATGACCAATAGAGTGAAGTCACAAAGGTCTATGTTCTGGTTCTGATAAGATCAGAACCGGCTGGATCATACTCTGCGTTGTGAATTGTGTCCCCTAAAAACCCTTGTACTTTCAAAAGACCAACTGGTCTTGTTCGACAGCAGCTAAGCAGCAGGAGAAATGAAGAGGAGAAGGTGTACTAGCATCTGTTTAATTCAAAGTTAAGAGTGTAATTACAATGGTTTTGGTTCAATTACAATAAAGAACACTATAATATTCAAGGTACCGGAGCACTATGCCGCTTGTCCTTCTAAGAAATAAGATTAAAGAATGTTAGTTGTTCCGTTGTTGATGTTCTTTGCTGTCTGGCTGACAAACAAAGAATAGTCTGTTCTCCCTCCAAAAGCTCTTGTCCGTTGGTTCTCCTCTGCCCGCGCCGTACTCTGTGTGAAGGTGGGTGTTGTCCTGTGTCGTTCCGTTTCAGAGTCCCTCTACCGTTCCAACACCCCCTCTTATCCCTGAGCCAGAGACCCAGGGCGTGACGTCACCAAGTGACCTCACGCCCAGGATTTCCACCCAATCACGAGCCGTCACAGAGTATTTGAAAAAGAGGGGCTGTCCCCTGAGGCCCACCAGCTATTTCCTGTGTTTTCCAACCAAAGAATAAATACCGTCTAACTAACATAATACTTTGGTTGTTGAACCCAAGATATATATATTCAAATTGAGATTGATTTCATAAACACAGAGATATCATTTTTGAACAGTTTCTTGTGATGCTAAATGAGAATCACAGTAGTTGTATCATTTAAGCCCCCGTCCAGTGTCCTAATCATATTCTGCTAACTTAAATCAATATCTATTTTATACAGTTATTATTCAACACATTTAAGTATTTTCCAATGTCGATTCAGACGTGGCCTAATTTCAAACTCTGTGATTCCCAGTCATAAACATGGCATATTTTACATCATTAGATTCAAGATTATTTCCACAATATAACAGGACCATTTGTAGTTCATATTAAACTAATCTAAGTATAGAAACAGACATTTGCAAGTGTACTTTATGTTACTGAGAATGGTGACGCTTTGCTCCTCCCCTACATCTGTCTCAACATGTAATAATCAGACCAGATGGCCTGGCCTCGGGGCCTAAGATAACGACTTCCTGTGATGTAGTAAGGCCATAGGACCAGTTTACCCGCTAACACAGGATATCTGACTCCTGATCTTTTGTCTGCAGCTGCCAACAGTTGTATGCAAATCACCTCCTGTGATGAGCCCCTGGTCTCTGTAAACACACACACTCTCTAAGCTTGTCACCCTCGTCAAATCAGGTTTAATGATAAACTATTTTTGATTGGCAATCTTTCCACTTTGACTGTTTCTACAAGACTAGAACACATTATTTTGATTTGAACACCAGTTTCAGGCAACCTATGTCTATCTATGGTTACCAAATACTACTGGAAGAGAATGTTAAATAATTAATCTACAAAATAACACTGTTCTAACAGGACAGTAATGATGTTTATTTGCATATGGTCATCAAATAGGCAGAGGTAAAGCACAGTCCAGGTTTGATCAACAACAAAAATAAATGATGGAATAATGAGACTGGCCTCTGATAGCACATGGTCTTAAGAAGATTTGGAAATGTGAAACATAGTCAATTTTAACCATTGTGTGACTGAAGCCCTTCCTACATTGGTATTTTACGTCTACAAGGCTTACAACTTATAATAATAATGCAGGGTATTGTGGGTATAAACAATTTACATATGCACTATGGAGTTTTGTTTTCGTTTATAATAACACAAGAGAGAAGAAAAACAGTAAATGTATATAGCAGGCTCTGCAAACAAAACCCCTTTTCTCAGAAACTGCGTAGTGCACCTTTAAAATAATATTTCAAATGGAGGAAATGTTCCTTTAAAAAATCAATGAAACCATTGGCATTTTTTTTAAATCAATGATGGATAAGTACATGCAATAACCTCTTGAAATGTTTATTACAAAATCATATTAAAGCTGCAATAATTATTTTCTGACAAGTAGAGGGCAGCAAGGAGCAATTGTAAACAAAGCAGTGCCTCTCTTTCTCCCAAAACAAAAGCCTTGCATTGTCTCACTAAAGTGATCATTGTATTGTTGTCATTGTTGAATATGTAAATGTTTTAAGCAGATTTCTACTTATTTTTTGTGTTTGACACCTGTATGAATACGATGGTGATTCTTTATGTTTCCAGAGTGAACAAAGCTCTTCCCACACTGGTCGCAGGGATAGTGCTTCTCTCAAAAATGAATATTCTGGTGTCTCTTTAAGTGTCCAGATGTACTGAAGCTCTTCCCACATTGGTCACATTGGCTTCTCTCTTGTATGAATACGCTGGTGTCTCTTTAACTTTCCAGACTCACTGACGCTCTTCCCACACTGGTCACAGGGATAGAACTTCTCAAGTTTCAAGGTCAGTGTTCCAACTTGCAAAAATGCTGTTTGTGGATCATCAGTCTGTAACTTCCTCGTTCACTGAGGTGTGTACTGCCATGCTGTTATTCCTGACGTTACCTGTGACTGTGGCGACAGCCGAGCGATCCTTCTCCAAGTTAAAACTTATTAAGACCTACCTGCGGAGCGCCATGGGTCAGGAGAGACTGAGTGGGCTTGCAATCCTGTCCATTGAAAACACCAGAGCCTGGGAGTTGGACATTAAAGACATTGTCGAGGATTTTGCACAACGCAAGGCTCGTCGTAGGTGAGTCTATAATAGTATTTATTATCTGTCTGCTTTATATACCGCCGCGGCCTCACGGCCCGCACCGCGTCAGTGCGGAGAACACTCTCCGTGGTGCTGAAATGTTTTTTCCTGTTTTATTCCACTATTCCAGGAATTTCCAGAATTGTGTGTGAGAGATGGGATCATAGGAGAGAGAGATGGGAGAGAGACCTGCATGACCCAGCTTGGCTTCACAGTAGAAGAGAAGACAAAAGCGATTTGATCATTCTTTATTTTTTTATGACCCTCCGTGCTCCGTGACTTTAAGTTGATGGACACATATAGGCTAATAGGCCTAATTACTATATATGAATGTCTATTCTGTTTCAATGGACCTTTCTGGCAAACACATAGGCCTAGAATAGATATATCATAGAGTCATAGACCTATGGGCTATATATTTGTACAGTTTTGGAGTGGACCATTAAACGATTTTCAGTGTGTACATCCTTATTGAAGCGTTCTTATTAACATGCGTGTTGCGCACACGTGGGAGGAGGGAGGGATGTCCCGGGTGCCGGGTGGTGTGTGTGTGTGGGGGGGGGGCCCGAGCTGTCAATCTCGCCTCAGGGCCCGTGGGGCATTCCAACCGCCACTGTATACAATATACTATGCAATATACTAATATACAATACTATATAGTGCAAAGCAGAATGGGATGAGGTACAATTTAGGTACAATTACAGTAGGGTGTACTGAGGTATGGGTTGTAGTGCAAATCCTATACCAATAAATATAAAGTGTGTCTAAGTGCTCTAAAGTGTGGAGAGTGGGTGCTGCAGTGTGTTGTTTGTTTAAAGTGAGTGTGTGCGTGTGGATGTGTGTGTTGTGAGTGCATTTGATGGTTGTTGCATAGTGTTATTGTTCGTTGAGCAACCTGATGGCCTGGGGATAGAAGCTTCTTCTGAGTCTTTCTGTGCTTGCCATAAGACTCCGGTATCGCTTGCCTGACCGCAGCAGTTCAAAGAGGCAGTTGTTTGGGTGGCTCGAGTCCTTAATAATTCTCTTAGCCTTACCCCTGCACCGCTTGTTGTAAATGTTCTGGAGAGTGGGAAGCCCCCCTCCAATTGTGCGTTCGGCTGAACGTACCACTCTCTGTAGTCTGCTTCGGTCTTGTGCGGTGCTATTCCCAAACCAGGAGGTGATATTGCCAGTCAGGATGCTCTCTATTGTACATGAGTAGAAGTTCTTAAGGATCTTCTGACTGACTTGGAACTTCCTTAGGCGCCTGGGGAAGTAGATGCGTTGTCGTGCCTTCTTCACAACACTGTCAATGTGTGTGGTCCATGTCAAGTCCTCGGATATGTGGGCTCCAAGGTACTTAAAACTGTTCACTCTCTCAACCGGTGCCCCGTCGATGCTGAGGGGGCTGTAGTCCTTGACCCCCGACCTCCTAAAGTCCACAATCATCTCATTTGTTTTGCTGACATTCAGTGAGAGGCTGTTCTCCTGGCACCATCCCGCCAGGACTTTGACCTCTTCCAGGTAGGCCCTCTCGTCGTTTGCAGAGATCAGGCCCACCACTACTGTGTCGTCAGCAAATTTGATGATTGTGTTGTTTTCCCGCAGAGCCACACAGTCATGTGTGTACAGTAGTGATGTGACGATTCATCGATTTGCATCGGTGCGCCGGCATACACGTTCAAGATGCAAGTGCACCGGTGGAATAAGTCCGCGTCGGCAAAATGTCAGGCTGAACTCGCGATGCATCTTGTTGTAGCGTCTTTGCATCGGTCAAAAACCGATGCATTGATATAATTTCCTCTCATCCACTTGTCAGCAGTGCACTGTGACTGCACACACACACAGCAGATACTATTGCTTTGCTACTACATAAGGCGAGAGCCGCGTCACACTTATCAACAAACAGTGGAAGTCGAGGAGACATGAATAGAATTGCTCAACATGCTAACGCTAGTAGCCTCTGGCTAACGCCAGTTAGCCGTTCAGCTAACGCTAAACTAGTGTCTAACTAAAGTGACTCTGCAACACCAGTAACATTAGTGAGGAGGGGGGGGGGTATATTGAAGACGCTTGACAACAGGGGTTCAAAGATAACTTCACATTTATTGGTTATTCATTTCTTAATTATATCGCTTCATGCAATCCATCCAGCCTGGCTCCGTGATGTTGACATAATGCTACGGTCGGAAAGTACTATAGACGCATCCTAGTGACCTAGTCTAGTGTGTGACATCATCAACTGTCGACGGGGCAGCTCAGACGGGGAGGGGCTCTCTCTCTCTCTCTCTCTCTCTCTCTCTCTCTCTCTCTCTCAGATTCAGATTACTTTATTCACCATATTGTACAGGTACAAATGGAACGTGATTTGACATTTCAGTGCATGATTATTCACAAATAGGAACAACAAAATAATAATAATGATAAATAAATCTCGTGTGTTTTTAGCTAAAGTGGATAGAAAAGACAGTTTATGCAAAAGTCTTCTTAGGCACCCAAGACTTTTTATATAAATTGTCTTACAGTAGATTCTTTTATTTTTAATAATAATATAAGCTGCATATAAGGAATACAACCAAATCCTCTGTCATACCATAACATTTTATTATTTATTATTATTATTATTATTATTTTGCATCGTGTTGAATCGCATCGTATCGCCCCGAATCGCATTATGTTGAATCAAATCGTATCGAATCGTATCGTATCTCAACAGGGGGTGAATCATATCGCATCGCCCGGTGCTTCAAATGTATCGTTAATGTATCGTATCGTTGGCACCGTATCGAGATGCACATCGCATCGGCCTCAGTGAGGAGATGCACATCCTAGTGTACAGGGAATAGAGGAGGGGACTCAGAACACAGCCCTGGGGGGCCCCTATGTTGAGGGTGATGGATGAGGAGGTGCAGTTGCCTGCTCTCACCACCTGGGGTCTGCCCGTCAGGAAGTCTAAGACCCACTGGCAGAGGTCATAGTTCAAGCCCAGGTCCCTGAGCTTGGCTATGAGTTTGGAGGGGACTATGGTATGTATGAATGTTCTGGTGATACTTTAAGATGCCAGACTGTCTGAAGCTCTTCCCACATTGGTCACAGTGGTAGGGCTTCTCTCCTGTATGAATACGGTAGTGTCTCTTTAAGGTTCCAGACTGACTGAAGCCTTCCCCACATTGGTCACAGTGGTAGGGCTTCTCTCCTGTATGAATACGGTAGTGTCTCTTTAAGTTGCCAGACTGACTGAAGCCTTCCCCACATTGGTCACAGTGGTAGGGCTTCTCTCCTGTATGAATACGCTGGTGTATTTGAAGTTGACGCTTTTTGACGAATCTCTTCCCACATTGGTCACAGCAGTGAGGCCTTGACTCAGCCATTATTGTATTTGTTGTTGGGGAACAATTGTATCTGGAATAGAGAGAAACATTGCAATGAAGATTTCAGATTATCCCCACTCAATTACAACCCACACATCAGAGAAACATGTGCAGTATGGGCAGTGCAGAATCAAGCAGGCCTCTGTTACCTGGAGGTCACTGTTTGGTGGCATTACAGATTCTACCTTTGAAAGTGAATCTGCTCCATGGATGGGTATTGAAAACTGGTCAGCATTAGCTAAAATACTGTGCACAACCCAATGGACGGTAATCTGCAATTTGTCATTGTGGTTGTTACTGTACAAATATACCTTTACACATAGACGCCTGCGTAATTGAGCACTCGGAGCATCTGCTCTCCCACTATTGAACTTGGGGGAGCAAAGGTATGCTCTTGCTCCACCACTTTTTGATCATATGAAAAATTTGATATATCCCCCCCCCAATATATATTTCTAACCATAACTACGTAATTTCAATCAAATTAATAATACGCAATGACACTTAATAGCAAGTTTTTAAGTTTCCAAAGATTGCGACACCCCCCCCCCCCTGCCCCCCCATATGGTTTGATCCAGTGCCTCTCCAACCCCCAGCAGAGCAGACAGTGGCGCACGGCGCTGGCGCTGCAGGTAGGCTGAGTGTAAATATCAAAGGCCACAGAAGTGTGTCATTTGGTGGCAGGCAGGATTTTTCAGTAAGTTGTTTATGATTGTTAAGATTATTTATGTTAGACATGTCTTTACTATTGAGTGGTAGAAGTTCTACCACGCAATACAATAAAAGTGTTTCACGTCCCGAAATGCCATCTGGTCATACCAATAATAATAATAATAACAAAGTTTCCCTCTGGTTGGCGTTAGCTTTAGTGCTAGCCGCTAGCTAACGTTGTCATATATCTAGATATGTGGTGTCGCGTCAGCTGGATAACGTTGATTTCGTTTGCAAATTTTAACGTTCGCTATGGCAGACGAGCAGGGCCGGATTGACGACGGCCGCGGCCCGTGGGCCTTTAGTGACGTTTTTTTTTTTTTTTCACTTTTTTTATAATAATAATAATGCAATAAAAGTCTGAAAATGAAGGGATTATGTCCATGAGTGTCATTTTTAAAAATTAAGGCCTGCCTCTTATATAAGCCTCTCTAATAAAGGCCTGGTGCTCTTTGCAGCTGAGGTAAATAGAAGACCCGTCCTATATTTGAGGATTTACCGTAAATCAAGATGTTCAATTATCTTAAGGTACAATACCTGAAATGAAAATGTGTGTGTGTGTGTGTGTGTCCAGCCAACCAGGTAACATGGCAGAAAAAAGAAAGAATACAGACATCGGAGCATTTTTCAGTACACCAAAACGCAAAGTAAGAACCCTAGTAGCCTAATAGCTCAAAGACTTAAAGGGCGGGCTCCACAAATAATGGATTGCACGGTGTTAATTGCACCCTTACTTACAATTCATTATGAATTGTAAATGGGGGACCCTGATGTAAACAAAACAAAAGTCTTTCTCTGGTCTGCATCCCCTTAACAATTGTGTGTATTGAGCCGTACTATATTGTACCCATTCTGCAATATGTTAATAACATTTTTAATCAATCAATAACAGATTGCAGAATGGGTACAGTACAGTACGGCTCAATACACACAATTGTTAAGGGGATGCAGACCAGAGAAAGACTTTCGTCTTGTTTACATCAGGGTTCCCCATTTTCAATTAATAATGAATTGTAATTAAGGGTGCAATAGAAATGTTTCATAATGATGTTCAGTGTATTCATACGTGTATTGCTCTCCTTAATGTAGAATGATATGGTGACTGTACAGACTCAGGAAGGAGAGAAAGAGACCCAAGAGTTACAGGTAATGGAAATATCAGACAGTCAGCTTAAAGTGTAGGATAACATAACAAATTAAGACACAAAATAGGCTATATTTACAGCCCTGTTATTGTTCCTTGTTGGTATTTTTTCTCTCTTATTAAAAACTTGGCCTATTTGAAAGGAGATTGATTTAATAAAAATAAAAGAGCAAAAAATCAATATACAGTATATATACAGTATATATATATATATATATATATATATATATATATATATATATATATTGTATATATACTGTATATTGATTTTTTGCTCTTTTATTTTTATTAAATCAATCTCCTTTCAAATAGGCCAAGTTTTTAATAAGAGAGAAAAAATACCAACAAGGAACAATAACAAGGCTGTAAATATAGCCTATTTTGTGTCTTAATTTGTTATGTTATCCTACACTTTAAGCTGACTGTATATATATATATATATATATATATATATATATATATATATATATTAATATATTATTATTATTATTATTATTATAGTAATAGGCTATCATACTGCAATATAAACTGAGTTTTATAGTGAAAAGAGCAGCTTTATTGGTCAAGATTGAAGGCTCTATATTGCAGGAAATTGCACGTACAGGTTCATTAAATGAAAAAAATATCTGCCATGGAGGGGGTCGTGCCGGACACCCTCCAAACCACCCCTTGCCTGTCACAATAAAAAGAAAAAAATTATATAAAAAAAAAATATATAAATAAAAAAATATATATATATATATTGCACCCCCACTTTCAACTATAACTAGGCGGCCATGCCTTTACATATACATATTGAAGAGAAATAAACAACAGCTTCTAAATATTAGACACCATATTTAGACGGAAAGTAAGAGGCTCTACAATGCCATGGAAACAATCAAATGAATAATTGTACTTACCGATGTTGTGGTGTCAAAAGTCTGATATATGTTATCAGAAGCCAGTTTGGATCCAGATGGTTTTAGTATAAAGTCTTGTTCCAGTAGAGAATGTGTTCTGCCACAGAGAGGGGTTCAAGTCAACCAGCAGACTATCCAGTGTTTTTGGTTGAATGAGTACCGTACTTTTCGCACTATAAGCCGCACCTGACTATAAGCCGCAGCAGCTAAATTGAATGATGTGTACATATATAAGCCGCACTGGACTATAAGCCGCATGTGTTTTAATGTTTAATTACCATATGTAAGGAGTGGCTTAATTTGACTCAACACGGGAAACCTCACCCGGCTCGGACACGGAAAGGATTGACAGATTGATTGCTCTTTCTCGATTCTGTGGGTGGTGGTGCATGGCCGTTCTTATATTGAGCTTTAAGTTCCCACCTCTACAGAGAATGACTCCCACCTCTACAGAGAATGACTCCCACCTCTACAGAGAATGACTCCCATTGGGACACAATACTGTCGGACAAATAACAAGAATTAACTCATTTACAAGTTGTATTAAGTAAATAAGGGAACAGATAAATAACATTTCAATGCAGTAAAAAAAGCAATATTTCGATTTTCGGGTTTTATCCACATATAAGCCGCACCGTTATATAAGCCGCAGGGTCGAAAAATGGGGGAAAAAGCCGCGGCTTATAGTCAGAAAAGTACGGTAGTTCAGTCTGGAAAACAGCCTGTTCTTATACAACTGAGCCAATAGTTGGGCAGTTAGCTGCTTTGAACCGATTGGCCAATCAGAATAGACACCCCATCCATCAAACACAAGGTGGTATTTCCTCTTATAATTATCTTGGAAGACAACTATTATGCTACACTTTGTACAATCACTATGTATGTGTGCAGCATTTGCACTTGTATATATTTTTGTTTTATTTGTGCTTTCATTATTTCAATATTCTTTCTCTTACAAGATACTGGATGGTCAGAATTTAGCCCAAATCCTTAAATATTGACATATTTTAGGTTCCAAATCAAACACAATCCTCAGTTGGACTTTTAATTTAAGTGTCTTTAGGAAATGTATTCATTTGATGTATTCCATGGTAATAAACATTGAGTCTGACATTACTTACATTACTGACCATCCAGTTGGCTGGTGAATGAAGAGATTATGGCATCAGATAAAAAAAAGGGAATTTGTCAGACCAAGATATTGTCTAACATAGAGTAATCTGGTTAGAGATTTAATTTCAAGATGTATGAAACATAACCGGTTTATTTGATCAAATTATGTATTTAAATTTGATATTGATAAATTAATTTCCAACATTGGATCAGCATTCCCAGGCCTACCGAACACAGGAATAATCTGTTTCCTATATAATGTGGCTATGTTCCATTTCAACCCAATACTGATCAATTGGAAATATTAACATTTGTTTTTATCAAATAAAATAAGCACTGATCCCCACATTGCCTGTGTTCAAATCCATTGATTAACTTCAATTTGAAGTTACCATCATGGAATCACCTGAACGTCTTGATGCTGCTGCTATTTCCAACTATGTAGACACTCTGCTCCAAAGACTCTTGTAAGACTCAGAATTGTATTTGACAATGCAAATGTTTGTTCTTAAAACACGTACAAAAAAAATAATAAAGTTAGATGTGTTTAAAGTTTGGGAGTTAAACTATGGAATAGCCTTAGTGACGGGTTGAAATTGTGTACTTCTTAGGGGAGATTTAAAAAAGCCTTTAAAAGTAAATAATTCAGGAGTACAGTTTTGAGTAAAACATCTTATTTTTTTCTCTCTAATATTGCAGCATATTTTAAGTTTTTTTAATATAAAAATGTATTTTGTTTTTAAGAATAAGCTTATTCCTTTTTCAGTCATTGAGTTAGGATTTTGTGTGTGACCTTACTTTGAATATGTACATTTGGTAGACAATTCCGCACGGGGAAATTGTGAAAGTGTGGGTGATGCCTGTGCACCGCCGGCCAATGGGAGAGGGTCTGTATTGTCTCTATATTGTCTCTTTCCACAGCTAAGCGGTAGGCAAGGCACCTTGGTTGAGAAATGCAGGCTTCAATCTATGTTGTTTAGTCTATCTGTTCAGTCCTGTTCAGTCCTGTTTCAAGATGCACAAAGATCTTCTTCTTCTTCTTTTGAATTTCCGGCAGAGTAGACGCATCGTGGCGTATTACTGCCCTCCGCACTTCTTTTGATGATCTCTTCTTCTTCTTCTTCTTCTTCTTCTTTCTTGGCGTATTTCTTCCCTCCTCATTTCTTATACTACACTAGTGGTGTTCCATCTTTAGGCCTCTTCAACTCACACTTTCTCCTTCTTCTCTGCTCCTCTTGCCTGTCCAATACTAATACATACACTAACGCTATATCCTCTGGTACAACTCTGAAGCATGCAGAAATGTCAGCACTGCCTCTGTGATCAACTGGTGGTTCTCATTATCCATGCCAAAGAATGATTTAAGAGAGAAGGAAGAGACTCCCAGCTCTACCAGACTTTTATAAAAGATTTCCCTCTCTTTCCTATACCTTTCACATTTTAGGAAGACATGCCCGACAGTTTCAGTCTCTCCACATTCACACACCCCATCTGGATGTTTGCCCACAATGCACAAGCTACTGTTCAACCCACAGTGCCCCAGCCTCAGTCTACACATCTTCACCCTATCACTCCTTGACCCATATCCCTCCACCTTGATCTTGACCCGAGGCTGCAGAGAGAAATAGTGCCTTCCCTTGGTCCCCCTTTCCCACTCATCCTGCCACTCAGCCTCAACTCCTTTCTTTATCTTATCTCTGAGTTCTACTCTTCCCATTCTTCTTCTTCTTCTTCTTATTTGAATTTCCGGCAGAGTAGACGCATCGTGGCGTATTACTGCCCTCCGCAATTCTTTTTATGGGCTCTTCTTCTTCTCCTTCTTCTCCTTCTTCACCTTCTTTTTCTTCTTCTACTGGACCCCGTCACCAACTACATTGTCCATTGGAGTGCAGCTACTGCTGCTACTTCCTGCCTGAGCCCCCCTCCGCGGGACCCTCCTTGCCCCCTGCTATCTTATCCTGGGCTGCTTTGTCCCTTGCAGCCTTGTCCCTCGCAGCCCCCTCAGCCAATTCATTACACAACTCCTTCCAGTCCAGACCTTCCAATCCCAGATGTTGAACCGCTATCCTAACAATCATCTTCACCATCTCTGTTCTACCCTTAGCCTCTGCCATACCAGTAACTACCCCTGCCACGAAGGCCACAATACCTAATTTCTCCTCCCTTCCCCTCTCTCTTTCCACCTGCTCTACCCTCACTGCCAAATGCCCTCCTTCAACCCCCTGCACCCTTTCTTGGCTACCCTGTCCTGCCCTGCTAACCGCCCCAGCATACGTCAACTTACCCTCCCTTCTCTCTCTCCGATCCGCGACCTCCTTCATCATCACCTCGCACCCCCGAAACGCTACACTATGCTCCCCACCACAACTACAGCACTTCGGCTTCACTCCCTCTCCACACTTCCCATATTCATGTTCCCCGCCACACCTAGCGCACCTCATCCCCTTCCTACACGTAGTAGCTATATGGCCAAACCCCTGGCACCTATAGCACCTAAGAGGATTATGAACAAATTCCCTAACCCTATACATCCTACTCCCTACAAACACCTCCCTAGGAACAACCCCACCCTCAAACGTAATCACTACCGTCCCCGTCACTGCCCTCTCTGCTCCCCTCTTCATCCTTTCTGCACTCTTAACTATGCCATTACGCCCGTTCTCCCTTAGCTCTTCCACCATCTGCTCTACTATAACCTCGACCGGTACCCCAGCTATCACCCCCTTACATCCCCCCCCCCCTCTTCTCCCCTACTCTCGCCACCTTGAATATATATAGAACACAAATGTTCTTGAATGTTCTATTAAGACATCATACTGTGACATCACAAATGTTCTAGAATGTGCTATTATGACATCATACTGTGACATCACAAATGTTCTAGAATGTGCTATTATGACATCATACTGTGACATCACAACGGAACATGTTTGAGTTCCATTTGAATAATATAAATAATATGTTTGGTAAGGCTGTCCACGAAGCCTGTTTTTGGGATTCAAACTTCGTCAGGGTTCTTCGAACGGACGTTCGAACCTTCGTTTTTATTCGAATTATTATTATTATTATTATTTTTTATCCTCAAACTAAATCCTCAATTTGAATAAAGTGATTAACCTAACCTGTTCCACCCGACGGGGTCGGTACCGACCCAAAAATGGCATATGGTCATAAATCAATATTTTTCAGAGTGTTGCATATTTTTAGCGATTTTTTTATCAAATGTTTTCAAGTATTAACATCACTAACATGTCACAAAAGCATGTAGAATGTATATTATCATCAATACGTTAGTTTAGTAACAGGTTAAAAGTGCCATTAGATTTTAACTTCTCGATTTGCTGAAGTCTATTACAAGACGGTGACCATTTTGGAAAATTTCAATCATGGGAATTGTAGCCATTTTGTCGAGGGGATGCGTAGCTGTGGATCAGCGTTGGAATTATTCCGAACTACACTTCCTGTCAGATACTGTGGGGGTTCAAAGTTCAGCGTTCTGAATGAATTATTTCAATAACTGTTATTATTCGGGATAATAAGCCACAAAAGGTAACGTTTTTGACAAATATTGAAACGCAGTTAGTTTCTCCTCCCTATTGTTAGCATATAGCAACAATTAGATCTGAAATTTGTTTCAAAATGGTTGCACTGTGGTGAAAATAAAAAGGTACAGTAAATTACAGTAGATATCATTATCTGTTATTATGCACGCCTGGTGATACTAAATCCAAATTGAACTCGGGCATTTGAAAGATAATATATGTATATATATATAAATGTGCAATTTGGCTATAATAAGGTAATTTATAACCATCATATTCTATATTCTATAATAATATTTAAAATTGCATTGGTCCGGATGGGAGAATTCAGTACTGTATCTACAGAACCTTCTGTTTAATCATCTTCCCTTAATTAATTTCCTTAGATTTTTTGTACACATGATCTCAAGAAAGTACTGAACAAGATCAGTGGCAGTCTTCTAAGTTTGGGCATTATTATCATGGTGTTATTCACTGTCAAAGATTCAAAGAAAAATCATAATTCATATTCTCCTTTGTTTCATCACAATTTAAGCAAGCCTAGTAATATACACAATATTTCTGACACTGTGAATACATTCCCTGAGGTCCATAGATGTACCTAGATACCAAGAATATGCAAATGTACCTTGTAGAAGTGGAGCAATATTCCATTTACCTAGGTATATATTTTAGGCGAAAATATTCCACGGGTGGAACATACGGTTATCCTATAACCATAGTTATATGAGTATAGCGAGCGCTCTGCGCTCTATTGGAACATATCCATATCCAGTCTAATACTGAATACATTTCTTAATAATAATAATAATAATGACTTGGATTTATATAGCGCTCTTCACTGACCCAGAGCGCTTCACAGAGTCCATTATTCGTTCATACACAGTCATACCGGTGGTGGTAAGCTACAATTGCAGCCAGAGCTGCCCTGAGGCAGACTCACGGAAGCGTGGCGAATAATCATCGCCTACGGCCCCTCCGACCACCACCAACATTCATTCACATGCATACACATTCATACGAGGCAAGTAGGTTAAGTGTCTTGCCCAAGGACACAACAGCAGTGGGATGGACATGGGCTTGAGCGGGATTCGAACCACCAACCCTTCGATCATTGGACGACCCGCTCTACCCCTGAGCCACGCCGCCCCAAGCTTCACATGTACACACCCATCCGCCTGGCCACACCCCCATCCGCTCCTCTACATAAGCGGGGATGTGGCCATACTAACAGCTCCTTCCCAAGTCTTTCACCACCGAAGGCGAAGACCACGGGCTCCTCAGTGAGTCAGTGCAGAGCGCTCGCTATACTCATATAACTATGGTTATAGGATAACCGTATGTTATATATCGTATAGCTTACGCTCTGCGCTCTATTGGAACACAGGAGCTGAGCAGAGCGGAAGCTGGACAAATGTACCCGCTGAGGCCCCCCACAACCATCAGAACCGGGGAGGACCCGAGCCCCCAGACCCCCCTAGTGGAGAACGGGAGGGAATCGGATCCGACTGTGTGAAGAGGGTTTAGCTAATCAAACACACAGAGTGAGCAGATCGTGGGACTTACCTTCCCACAGAAGAACCCACGACTACACAGGCGCACAACCCACATGCCACTAGGGAACGAACGGGAAGAAAAAAAAACTGTTACAATCCCTAATATCACAGGGTCAAGGTCAAGAATCCAACCCCGTGGCAAGGCCCTAGCAGCGGAGCGCAAAGTAGGACCCAGCCCCAGGAAGGGACAGGACCCCCCGGAAAAAGGGGGCCTGGTGAGACCAACCACGCCGCAGCATCGAGACCCCACCAGGCAGTCACCACCCCCCACATCGCCAGCGTATCAGACAGGACCATTCCAAGAGCAGGCCCTTCCCCCCTACAGCACGCCACCCTGAAGCACTCAAAGAGGCTACACCCCGACAGCGGGACCAGGCAGCGCACCGGGGAGACAACCCCCAAAGAGGTTGATCCCTCAATCCAGGCAACAGGTCAAAAGGACTCTACCTGAGCCTGGAGCACTGCGGACTAGACAGGCGCCTAAGGGGTCTGCTGAAAACAGCATCCCGGCGGAAGGGGCGTTCGGTATGCTGTGCACCATGTCCCAGCCTCCACAAAAAAAACCTGACCCTCTAGAGGGGCCGAGGCAGAGAAGGCTGACACGATCGGCAGACGTCATGAAGGGTGCGGGGGCACACTTGCAGGCAGATGGGGTCAAGCCTGGCCTAACCCGAGCGTCGACTCCGCTACCAACACACCTGGAAACCAACCACGACCTAACAGGAGGCGGTTGTTCCTATAACCCCCCCAAGAAAAAACTCCAAAACACAACTGCGGGTATACACCGGCTATACAGCAGTACAAGTGTTTCAGTTCTCAAGAAGGGGTTAACCCAGGCCAACAGGTCGACAAGAACGAGTCCGGACCTGGGCCCGGCGGACCGGGACGTACACACGGATGCCAGAGGGGTACAAGAACCACCTCGACAGCCCCCTCCCAGCCCCGCCAAGCAGGAGAAGAGAGGGGCCAAAAAAGAATGGAGAAGGACCAGGCTCCTTTAGCACAGCGCAAGGTACAACACAATATGGACCAAGCAATAGTGAAGGACAACACGCAGTGACATAACCACAAACACCTCCATAACATCAACCCCTGCAACGCCCGGGCCAACCCGGCATTTTCCCCCCGAAAAAGCACAAGTCCTTCAGGGTACCAGAACAGCAGATCTGCGCCCCGGTGGACAACGAGTTAACTGACCTGGTCCGGCGCGACCAGAACCAGTCCCGTGTCCTAATCACGCCACCATCCCCAAACCTAAGAGGGGGGTAGGTACGCGTGTCGATCCAAAACATCACAGAGGGCGCCACCAAGACGGTCAGAACATAAAGCACCGCGCCCGGTGGCCCACCCCAAAAGCGTGAGACCCCTCCGCCAATGCTTTGATCTATTCCGTTATCTCCCCCCAAAGATGAACGAGAATTCATAGAGACTAACCCAGTACACTGGCGCTCGGAAGAGACAAACTCCATCCTAGTTGCCCCATAAAAACGCTGTTTCAATGATGAGCAACCAAGGCGCGCAAGCCCATGCGTGGTTCCACACAGAAGCACCCAGGGCCAGCACTATGTACACGTCGAGACCCAAAACATATCAATGGTAATTCTAACAAGAACCCAGATAACGTTGCCTCCAAGCCGCCTGGGAGAGCGGCAGGAAGCTGGCCAAGCCACAGATATGGGTCCCATATGACGCGTCCGAGGGAAAACACCCCTGTCAACCCTGCCCTGTATAAAAGAGAGGAGACAGAGAACCCCCAGAGAGACTTCCCACGTGAGTAATAATTGAAAAGATATATGTAACATTGAGCTACGTGACCAAGCTCAAGACATATGCAACAGAGCGCAGAGCAGAACTTCTTTTTAAGTTCTCACGCACCGCATAACTCATCTTGACAATAACAGAGGTCCACAACATGGAGCCTGAAAATAACTCATGGAAGTCTCACAACCAATAGAAACGCGCCCAGTGACGTACTCTATGGCGGGGGAATTCTGTGACCCACCTGCCCAAATATAACATGGGACCAGGGAACTCCCTCCCCCCCCTCTCCCTACCCTGTGACGCGCTGACCCAACAGCGTGACAGGAAGCCCGAAGGACAGGAGGTCCAACCCCCTGACCAATCAGAAAAAAGGGGAGGGAGGGTTTATCAGTTCACCCCCTCATGACCCCTCACCCCTGATACGATGCAATGACAAAGCAGAGCCATGACACCAGTCATAGCGTGCTATATGAAGCGCATGTATACCTGTTTAAGGTAACAGCTTCACAGGCTCATGTGCGAACCTGCCACCTGAATTTGTACACCTTTACCCTAAAGGAAGAAAAAAACACAGACCAAGAGAGGGGCCAAGGGCCCTGGTACAAGAGCTTACACATGTAACTTCCTAACCCAGTTGTGGATCTTAAACGTGAAAACGATACACACAACCCTCCATCACAACAAAAAAGGGCAAAAGTACACTCTCACTACTGTAAGAGGAACGCCGTTTTTCATGATGAGAGAAGAGATAAGTTCTCGATTAAGTACTGGTCACAGGCCTTGCTAAGTCCACATGACAGCGACCAAAAAAAATCAGAAAGAATTGCCTCTCCCTAAACAAGACCACAACCCCAGCAGAAGCTGAGGGATTACACTGTATCCCCAAAAACATAGTGAATCAACACACATTTTGTAAACAAAATCATATTTGAGGGGAGGGGGGGGGGGGCCCAGGGGAAAACCGGGGAAACCCACCCCTCACCACCTTACCCCTGATACGACGCCAAATGTGTAGAGTAAGCTTTACATCATGCACACCAGCACAGCCGAATACCTTGTTTGAACAGGCACAGCCCTACTTATGTGTGAAAAAAACTTGCCACTTGTTATTGTCATCATTACCCTCAAGTAAGAATAACAAGCTGAGAGAGGGACTCATCCCTCGATCACATGCCACTATGCACAGTATTGTAGGGTAACCCAGCCAGTTGTGGGCTCAGCCATGTTGTCTAACGTTACATGAACAACAACTTCTCATCATACAACAAAAACCCAGTTCATTTTTACTCACGTAAAAAACAAAAAAGCCAACGCTACCCAAGCTATACAAAGCGACCAAGACAATTCACACAGAGCACATGTTGTATCTCCAAATGTAGTGAAGTAACATAATGTTTTGCAGACAAAGACATCGTTATTAACAAAACATTTGGGAGGGGAAGGAAGGAAGAGTGGGGTAATGTCCAATGGACATCTTACCTGCACCAAGGAACGCAGGGCGAAAGGCCGCAACACAGGTTGGTCTCCACGTTGACGAAGGGGCAAAAAGAAGCTATGGCCGGAGCCTCGCTCCGGCGAGACGCCCCCCTCCTGCAGCCGGTCATGGTGCAGGCCCGACTACATCTTCTGTCAAAGATGATGTCGTAGTCAGAGTGCCAGGGCCTGCTATTCTCACGGCTAATGCCAATGGTTGTAGCACAAGCTAACAGCTAACTCTAGGCTAACTGATAGCATCAAGCTAACGTTCCCAGCCGAGCAAAAACGGGTAGCTAACGTCGTAGCTAACAGCTAACTGGCTAACAGTTAGCTCAACCCGGCTATCGCTAACCACTAGCTAACGCAGAAGCATGCTAAGCGGCTACCACTGAAAACTGCACAACGTGAGAAAAGCAATACAGGCCAACACTTCAGACAGCCGCTGTCTTTTCCTCTTCTCATCCGAAGAAAGAAGGGAAAAAAAGGCAACATACATCCCTCTTCAGAACGGTGTTTACCAGACACAGCGGTGCCGGCAACAAGTCCCTCGCGGACTATAGCCGACTTGAGCATGGAGATATTCTCATAATGAAACACCAAGCTCACCTCCCTCGCACCGGGTGCTTTTCATCTTTGAAAATCAGGGCCAGTACGGCGACAGTGGGTATCCGTTTGTCCAGAGACCCGGGGAATTGAACCGCAGATTCGGAATCACGGTCCCAGGAAAACAAAGCTCTTACTCGATGAGGAGCTAATGTTAACGTGGGCATCAAACCAGAACCCCCTCCATGCCGCTAAGTGGCAGCGAAAAAGGATACCAGCCTGGAGCCGGTCTTCGTAAGCTGTGTAGTTGTTCCCCCCACAACTGACACACCTGGCGCCTGCGTCGCAAAAACATCACCCGCCGAGAGGCCGTCAGCCCTCACACGGCCGAGCGTCTCCCATGCAAAGTGTCCAACTGCAGAGCCGGAGGTAATGCCGGTAGGGATTGCTCAGCGACGCGAGCCCCTAATACGAAGCGCCGGTGGTAGTCAGAATGATCATCATCTTCTAGACACTCCGGTGGCGAAGATATCATCGCTGTATTTCCTCGAAAATAGTGAGAGAAAACAAAGATATAATGTCAACGCAGCTCCTTCTCTTCAACGTAGCTCCTTTGCAACTATTTCGGCACTAAACTCAAGTGGTGTATACAGACACTTGTCGGTGGTGAAAATAAGGAAGGAGCTGTTAGTATGGCCACATCCCTGCTTATGTAGAGGAGCGGATGGGGGTGTGGCCAGGCGGATGGGTGTGTACATGTGAAGAAATGTATTCAGTATTAGACTGGATATGGATATGTTCCAATAGAGCGCAGAGCGTAAGCTATACGATATATAACAATAACAATAACAATAATAATAATAATAATGGATTGGATTTATATAGCGCTCTTCATGACACCCCAGTGACCCCAGAGCGCTTACAGAGTCCATTATTCGTTCATACACAGTCATACTGGTGGTGGTAAGCTACAATTGCAGCCAGAGCTGCCCTGAGGCAGACTCACGGAAGCGTGGCGAATAATCATCGCCTACGGCCCCTCCGACCACCACCAACATTCATTCACATGCATACACATTCATACGAGGCAAGTAGGTTAAGTGTCTTGCCCAAGGACACAACGGCAGTGGGATGGACATGGGCTTGAGCGGGATTCGAACCACCAACAGTACGATCATTGGACGACCCGCTCTACCCCTGAGCCACGCTGCCCCACGAGTGATTTTTTTTTCTTTTATTAAATCAACTTTCCAGCCCCCTGTCAACTGTCAAATGATGTCAACTGTCAACCTGAATTAACATTCAGTATTCAATATTGTCTGATTCAATATTAATATTTATCAGTATTCAAGTAGAACAGCTAGCTAGCCGTTGTGGACACTCACCTTTCCACAGCTAAACGGTAGGCAAGGCACCTTGGTTGAGAAATGCAGGCTTCAATCTATGTTGTTTAGTCTATCTGTTCAGTACTGTTCAGTCCTGTTTCAAGATGCACAATGAGATTTTCGGAGAGAATTGTTGAATATATATAGATACACAAATGTTCTAGAATGTTCGATTATGACGTCATACTGTGACATCACAAATGTTCTAGAATGTATTATTATGACATCATACTGTGACATCACAAATGTTCTAGAATGTTCTAATATGACATCCTACTGTGACATCACAACGGAACATGTTTGAGATCCATTTGAATAATATAAATAATATGTTTGGTAAGGCTGTCCCCGAAGCCTGTTTTTGGGATTCAAACTTTGTCAGGGTTCTTCGAACGGACGTTCGAACCTTCGTTTTTAATTAAAACATTAAAAAAAATTTAATTATATATTTTTTTGTGAATATATCCTCAAACTAAATCCTCAATTTGAATAAAGTGATTCAAACTTCGTTAGGGTTTTTCGAATGAATGTTCGAACCTTCGTTTTTAATTAAAAAAATTTAAATAATTTATTTTTGTATAAATATATCTTTTTTTATATCCTCAAACTAAATCCTCAATTTGAATAAAGTGATTCAAACTTCGTCAGGGTTTTTCGAACGGACGCTCGAACCTTTGTTTTTAATAAAAAAATGTAAATAAAAAAAATTATTCTCATTTATTTTGTATTAATTTTTTTATTTTATTTTTTACATATCCTCAAACTAAATCCTCAATTTGAATAAAGTTATTAAATTAGTCTTTTTTCTTTTATTATTTTGTTAGTGATGTAATAAAAAATAACACTAATAAAAAATGATAATATACGATTGGTAAACACTCTGATTAACCAAAACACTTAAAAGAAAACTGGATGAATTATTATAATAATATGTGGTTGGCACTTCTTTATCGTTGCTATTGTAGATAACTGTGGCAATTCTAGAGTTAATACATGTAAAAAAAAAAATTATTCATTGATAACCCAAAAAAAAACATTATCTACTTGAGGAGAGAATGTGTATATCTGTTTTAACTTTGTGTACACACTTACCGCCCATAATGGGAGTAGGTATGCGTTACTCATAAATTGTTTCTGCTTGGGGAGAAGTCTTGGTTTTGGGGAGAGTAATACTTAGGGTTTCCAACCTGCTCTACTTCTAGAAACAAAACAGTGAACAAAATGTGTATTTTAGCAGCTTTAGGGGCTACAGGCGTGTAGTTCACCAGTTTGATAAGAATCTATTATTTGGGTAACAGAAAATACTCTGTTACACTATAACCACTTGTAGGGCTGGGCGATATGGCCAAAAATTATATCGCGATAACGATATCGATAACAATATCATATCACGCGATTGTTATAAGTATTATTTTAAACAACAGATGTATGTTTATTTTGCAGCAATTCTTTGTCGTTGCCGCCATCTTTAGTGTTACAGCCCCTCACACTCCAGTTCTAAGGCTGCAGCTGGTTTGAAAGCTAAAGTAAACCGGCTTCTCTGCTGGCTGTGGCTCCAGGGGAGTTGAACAGTTCTGGCTCTGCTAGTTTCTTTTCTATCTTTTGGCGGTTTTTTGGTGGACAAACCACCGCACATGTGCACCGTGACTCGTGACTGGAGACTAGCTCTGCTAGCACACATAGCCTACTGTGTACAGATGGTTTCAAACTGTATTTTACATTAGAAAGCAAACAAAATAAATGGACATTCGAAAAATATATCTCAATTTGGTCAGTATTGTCATTTGGACAAGCAAAGCCATTACTTTAAGTTGCAGGCAAGAAAGACAAGTCTGTCCACTGTCTCTGGGTTTAACAAAACAAAACAAAAATCGATATTATTTTTTTTCTCTATATCGATTATTAAAATATATCGCGATAATTATGGTTATTGTTATATCACCCAGCCCTAACCACTTGAATGTGTAAACACCATGTCTCATGCCTCACCATAGTGTGAACAATATGTATATATATATACCATCTTATACAGTATATCTTTACATATTGTTCTCAAAGGCTTTTTTTTGGTCTCATGAGTGTTTTACAAAGGTGAGAGAGAGAGAGAGAGAGAGAGAGAGAGAGAGAGAGAGAGAGAGAGAGAGAGAGAGAGAGAGAGAGAGAGAGAGAGAGAGAGAGAGAGAGAGAGAGCGAGAGAGAGACAAACAGCCATGATATAGAGACAGACAAATGATCAACCATATATCCTTTGCTATTTTAAGCTTGTTCTGGAAGAAATTACTGTGAGTGTCAACCTTTAGTAAAGTCCTGTCTTTAGTTATCCTAAATAAATATTATACAATTGATATCTTAATTATAACTTATTAAACTTAGTTGTATAGTGCATAATGAAACGTTTGTCAATCTGTATTGTTCTAGAGAAAGAATGGGCATGTATTCAAGTCAAAGTTCATTTATCAGCAAAAGCATTCCTCACTCATCTTCATCCTCCCTCCCATTCACTACGGAAGCCTCACACCCATATATGGTCAGCACTCCTTCACCCCCTGTCAAGCTTCTCACTCAACTCAGCTGCACCTCATCTCCTGATTCACACGCTGCCAGGCACCTCACTCAACACAGCTGTATCTCATTCCCTGATCAACAAGACACTACATCTACCGGAGGATTCTGACCAAACCTCGTTGTGGTGTTATTCTCATTACCTAGGTACAACAACTCAGTCTGAAGACCTGCTAGACCTTCTCTTGTGATTATTCCCTGCTCTAATATTGCTTCTCTTGTGCCCAGGACGTCCGTTCCAGTGAAACTCCCTGTCTGGACCCCTGGAGCTGTACAAAGAGTTCCTGCTCACTCTCTCAACACGGACCTGTGTCTTCTGTCCACAGCTGCACTGGAGTGTACCTGCTCTCATTGCCCCAAGAAACATTCCCAATACCTGTCTGTTGTACATTTCTGGATGTAACTCTTGTCTGCTTGGGGAATACAATTAAATACCCTGAAAACGCTCCATTCTCTCTTCTCCTGTGTTCAGCTATTGGGCTCTGCTTAAAACCCATTCTCACAGAACACCACAACCAATGATGTCAGAACCAGCTTCACTCGAGCTCGAGGAATAGAGGACGTTTCAGAGGCAATCCGTGAGTATCATCAACGGCCAGACCGCTCGGGTAGACCAACTCTCACACTCAATAGATGCAATCACTGCTCAGCTTACCGCTCTCACACTCAGCTCTGCGGAGCGAGACAGACAATATGGCCGTTTTGATGCATACGTCACGGCCCAGCAAGCCTCGCCAGACACCCCACCCATGGCTGCGATTCGCCCCCACAGAGAGCCCCACGTTCCCGCACCGGAGCGTTATGACGGAAGCGTCTCTAAATGTTGAGCCTTTATTTTTCAATGTTCATTAGTATTCGGGCAACAGCCACACACTTTCCAAAGTGAGAAGTCTAAAGTCGCTTACCTGTCGGGTCTGCTCACGGGTCCTGCGCTAGAATGGGCAACCGCTCTCCTCCCTCTGCGATTCATATTCCGCATATATTGACGACATGCGCAAAGTCGAATTCCATATCCTGGCAGCCGGCTCCGACTGGGGTGACACGCCACTACGAGGGGCTTTCCGACAAGGCCGGAGCGACGTTCTAAAAGACTAATTGGCGTCTAAAGAAAAGCCGGATTCCCTAAATGAGTTAATCCATTTAGCCAGAGAACTGGATATGCGCCTTCGTGAACGCCGCCGAGAGAAGGCTAGCAGTGCTCGCTCTCCTGTGTCCAACTCAACTCACTCTCCCCGCGCCGTCCGCGCTGAAAGTAGTTCCTCTGAGCCCATGGACCTAGACCGATCTCGCCTCCCCTCCTCACGCCTCTAGTACCGGAGTGGGGCCGGTCCTTTCCCAACGCTCCGCTCTCGACCAGAGACTGCACCCCTGCGCCTTCTTCTTGCGCCGCCTGACCCCAGCAGAGGTCAACTACGACATTGGAAACCTGGAGCTCCTGGGAGTCAAACTGGCCCTGGAGGAATGGAGGCACTGGCTGGAAGGCTCAGAGATCCCCTTCCTGGTCTGGACGGACCATAAGAACCTCGCCTACATCCAGGCGGCCAAGCCCCTGAACTCCCGCCAGGCCCGCTGGGCGCTGTTCTTCGCCAGGTTTAACTTCACCCTGACCTATAGGCCAGGCTCCAAGAACACCAAGCCAGACGCCCTCTCCCGGCAGTTTGTCCCCGAAGAGGGGCCCGCACACCCTGACACCATCCTCTCCTCCTCCTGCTTGGTGGCCGCCGCCACCTGGGAGATCCAGTCCATCGTCCGGGAGGCTCAGCGCGTCCAGCCGGATCCAGGTAACGGCCCACCTAACCGGCTTTTTGTCCCCGACCTTGTCCGCTCCCAGGTGCTCCAGTGGGTTCACGCCTCCCGGTTTGCCTGTCATCCTGGGATCGACCGTACCCTGTCCCTGCTGAGGCTGCACTTCTGGTGGGTCTCCATGAGGGAAGACACCCGCGCCTTCGTCCTTGCATGCACCATCTGTGCTCGTGGAAAGGCTTCCCACCGACCACCCGCCGGGCTCCTCCGTCCGCTCCCTGTTCCCGGTCGGCCCTGGTCGCACGTCGCCCTGGACTTCGTTACCTGTCTACCTCCCTCACACGGTAACAGTTATTCTCACTATTGTTGACCGTTTCTCGAAGGCCGTGCACTTTGTTGCTCTCCCCAAACTCCCCTCTGCTTCAGAGTCTGCAAACCTGATGGTGCTCCACGTCTTCCGCCTCCACGGGATCCCGGTGGACATCGTCTCCGACAGGGGCCCTCAATTCATCTCCCAAGTCTGGAAGGCCTTCTGCCGGGCCCTGGGGGCCACGGTCAGTCTCTCCTCCGGATACCACCCGCAGACCAATGGCCAGTCGGAGCGGGCCAACCAGGACCTGGGATCCGCCCTCCGCTGCCTGACGACCCGGGACCCCTCCGGCTGGAGTGCTTTCCTGCCGTGGATTGAGTATGCCCACAACTCTCTGTCCTCAGCGGCCACGGGTCAGTCCCCCTTCGAGTCCTCTCTGGGCTACCAACCCCCGCTGTTCCCTGCACAGGAGGAGAAGATCGCTGTTCCATCGGTGCAGGACCACCTTCGCCGCTGCAGGAGGATTTGGGAGGACACGAGGGCCGTGCTTCTCCGCTCCGCTGACCAGAACCGCTGCTTCGCCGACCGCCACCGGACCCCGGCTCCCGACTATCAACCAGGTCAGATGGTGTGGCTCTCATCTCGAGACCTGCCGCTCAAGTCTGTTTCCCGTAAACTCACCCCCCGTTTTGTTGGTCCCTACAAGATTTGGTCCCTCATTAACCCCTCAGTCGTCAGACTCCAGCTCCCCTCCCATATGTGGATTCACCCCTCTTTCCATGTCTCCCAGCTAAAACCGGTGGTCTCCAGTCCCCTGTCTCCCCCAGCTCCGGAGCCTCCCCCTCCGCTGGTCATCGACGACCACCCGGCCTACATTGTCCGGCAGTTGCTGGACGTGCGGCGCCGCGGCTACCAGTACCTGGTTGACTGGGAGGGCTACGGTCCAGAGGAGCGCAGCTGGGTCTCCCGCCAGATGATCCTGGACCCGGACCTCATCCGGGATTTCCATCGGGCCAACCTTGACAAGCCTGGAGGGCCGCCAGAGGCGCCCGTAGAGGGGGGGGGGGTCCTGTCATAATCACAGCAAGAGCATTCTTCATTCCTCCTCATCCTCCCTCCACATCCACCACACACCTTCCTCACTCCTCTTCATCCTCCCTCCCATTCACTATGGAAGCCTCACACCCATATATGGTCAGCACTTATTCACCCCCTGTCAAGCTTCTCACTCAACTCAGCTGCACCTCATCTCCTGATTCACACGCTGCCAGGCACCTCACTCAACAAAGCTGTATCTCATTCCCTGATCAACAAGACACTACATCTACCGGAGGATTCTGACCAAACCTCGTCGTGGTGTTATTCTCATTACCTAGGTACCTAGGAACGACTCAGTCTGAAGACCTGCTAGACCTTCTCTTGTGATTATTCCCTGCTCTAATATTGCTTCTCTTGTGTCCAGTGAAACTCCCTGTCTGGACCCCTGGAGCTGTACAAAGAGTTCCTGCTCACTCTCTCGACACGGACCTGTGTCTTCTGTCCACAGCTGCACTGGAGTGCACCTGCTCTCATTGCCCCAAGAAACATTCCCAATACCTGTCTGTTGTACATTTCTGGATGTAACTCTTGTCTGCTTGGGGAATACAATTAAATACTCTGAAAACGCTCCATTCTCTCTTCTCCTGTGTTCAGCTATTGGGCTCTGCTTAAAACCCATTCTCACATCATGATGATTCTAAAATGTATATATTTCAGTTGTATATTGGTATAACGAATTTAGATGTTGAATCAACTAAACATATTAACCTAATTACATTATGTATTGTTGTCAATAAGCAAGTTATAGTGCTGTTATCGTTATTTATCGTGAAACCGGACATGAGATCAAACTACAATTCAAAATAGTCGCTCCTCATGGCGTCACTACGCCCTCTGTTGTCTGATTCTCCGTAAACCCAGAAGTGTTTAACAGGGTCGGCTTTTGTTGACACCGGAGGCTACTAGGCTAGCATGTTGCGCGATTTACAATGGTCGGGTGCATGAGACTGTCGACTTACGACTGTCTAAACACAATATTAATATGAACACAACTATTTTGAGTGATATAGGATTGTTGTGTATGAAAATATAGTTATGTCCTGTAATTGTTACACACACTAGGCAAAGCTATAGTGTTCACGCCGACAATCATCGGATCTAACTCGCTATATAACGTACCCCAAAACACGTTATCTAATTTATCCTCCTCTCTCCTGTATCTCTCCCTAAACAACATGACAAAAATGTCTCGACGTTTCCCTGCCCGCCTATCTGTTATGACAATAGTTAACTTAACCTAAGATCGCTTTCAGGAAGGAAGGGGAAAATAATAACAACCACAACGTCTTTTATGGCCAAACTTGGAGCTTTTGAATAATACAACAATATTTGGATGAATTACCTCAATCCCCTGTTGTCAGTCGCACGTCCTACCCATTACAGAGACCGAGAACAATCCAATCCAAATATTGTCTCCAAGAATTACACACAACCGTATAGCGTTAACTATGCGTACAAACACACGTACACTCGGTCGAGTCGTACACACACAACAGATATTGTACCTATTTCTTTGTCGGCAACACCCAAACTGGGATTAGTACACCACAACACTGTACCTATTTTAGTCGGCAACACCCAAACTGGGATTTGTACACCACAACCCAGCAAATCCCCCAGTAACACTGTAGAGGACCGGGATATGCGTGTTCTCCCGTAACAATTCACAATACAGACCAAATATTCAATGCACGTCACTCTACTACTCAGCCATGATCTCAATATTAATATACACCGTAGATGCTCAAGCATGCGCAGAGAAAGAGGGGGAATGCACCAATGCATTCCAATATAGTCGGCTAACTACTCCCTTTTTTTCTATGCATGAGAGCGAAACACAGTTGCACAAGCACGAAAGTTTGCGACGCCAAATTGTAGGATATATCAATAGTAGGAAATTAGTCAAATGACTTACTCACTCTGTGGGTCTGATTAATAACAAGGTTTATTAGCCAGATCAAATATATACATGGTAGTTAGAGAAAATTAATGAGGCTTCCGCCCAGATAATCAGCTGAAATTACCCAGGTAGAGAAGACCGATTGTTGTCGGGAGGAGCCCTATATAGTGAAACGGGGGGGGGGAGAGAATAATCACATGATAGGTCAAACGAGTGGGGGGGGGGGGGAACACAGGATAGGGGACAAAGGAAAAGGGAGGGTGATATCCCTACTGAGTACAATGGTACAACCCGCAAGTGTCTATGACAAACAGTTAAAAAGATACAAAAAGGGGGCGCGGCCTAATGATTGGGGGAGTGGTCAACATAGACCAATGAAATAGGATATCCCTACTGAGTACAATGGCACAACCCGCAAGTCTCTACGACAAACGGTTCAAAAGATACAAAAAGGGGGTGTGGACTAAGGGGGTGTGGCCTAATGATCGGGGGAGTGGTCAACATAGACCAATGAAAGAAGATATCCCAACTGAGTACAATGCCACAACCCGCAAGTCTCTACGACAAACGGTTCAAAAGATACACACATAGGGTGTGGCCTAAGGGGGTGTAGCCTAAGGATCGGGGGAGTGGTCAAGATAGACCAATGAAAGAGGATACCCTTACTGAGTACAATGACACAACCCACAAGTCTCTACGACAAACGGTTCAAAAGATACACAAAGGGGGAGGAGCCAAACTATGGGCGTGGTCAACATAGACCAATGAAAGAGGATATCCCTACTGAGTACAATAGCACAACCCGCAAGTCTCTACGACAAATGGTTCAAAAGATACACAAAGGGGGAGGAGCCAAACTATGTGCGTGGTCAACATAGACCAATGAAAGAGGATATCCCTACTGAGTACAATGACACAACCCGCAAGTCTCTACGACAAACGGTTCAAAAGATACACAAAGGGGGAGGAGCCCAACTATGGGCGTGGTCAACATAGACCAATGAAAGAGGACATCCCTAATGAGTACAATGACACAACCCACAAGTCTCTACGACAAATGGTTCAAAAGATACACAAAGGGGGAGGAGCCAAACTATGGGCGTGGTCAACATAGACCAATGAAAGAGGACATCCCTACTGAGTACAATAGCACAACCCGCAAGTCTCTACGACAAATGGTTCAAAAGATACACAAAGGGGGAGAGCCAAACTATGTGCGTGGTCAACATAGACCAATGAAAAAGGATATCCCTACTGAGTACAATGACACAACCCGCAAGTCTCTACGACAAACGGTTCAAAAGATACACAAAGGGGGAGGAGCCCAACTATGGGCGTGGTCAACATAGACCAATGAAAGAGGACATCCCTAATGAGTACAATGGCACAACCCGCAAGTCTCTACATTTACATTTAGTCATTTAGCTGACGCTTTTATCCAAAGCGACTTACAAGTTCTGTACGACATGGAGCATCGCCGTCGGTTGTGTGATAGTAAAGGGTTAACCTTCTGTCGTGTGGCAGTGAAAGGGTTAAAAGTCTAGAGTTGGGCTGGTGTACTAACAAATGCCGTTATTGACAATCAATTAATCAGAAACGACCCCTCTCCCCCCTTTCATGCATTCATGATGGAACATAATATACCGATCATATGCATTTGAATTTTTTATTGTAGCGTGTTTCGGGACAAAATGCCAATGGATTAAGTATAATATGCGTTGCGGCCTATTACTAGCCTCCCAGGAATTACCCCAGACCGATCTAAAACTATACTATACTTACTATATTCACCACGGTATAAAACGGGAATGTATGGATGGAAAAGATATTCCTTTTTCACATCTTGAACGATAGATACTCAATGTCAAATGGGCCATAGTATTGCATCCATAGCTATAATATTTATATAGTTATAGCCCTGCAAACAAGGTGAGCGACTCCCATCGTTTACAGCGGTGGCGGTAGCTACTACACTACAGGATAAGGCTAATCCCTGGCAGTCAATGAGTTAATGTTATTAATTAGGGTTCCATTCCATTTAGGTGAGAACTGTATCCAGTAGCGTAACATGACCGGGCCCTTTAAACCCAATAAAGCTTGACATTCAACTGGAAACCTCAAGTCAAATATTGTCAGGACAAAATTGGCACGGAGTGTTGGTGTTTTATGTAAGATAAGACACATTCTAAACCAAAAAACACTGTATACACTGTACTGTACACTCTTCCTTCCATATATGAAGTAATGTGCGGAGGTGTGGGGTAATACCTACAAAAGCACTCTACAGCCAATATGCACCATGCAAAAAAAAAAGCAATAATAATACATCTATTTTATATAGCGCTTTTCCAGGTGCTCAAAGACGCTTCACATGGGCAGGAGAGACAAACTATGGCAAAACAAAAAAACAGAACAAAACAGAACAAAAATAATACATGACAAAATAAAATAAAACCGACAGAATTAGAGGTCAAAAGCAAGATTGAAAAGGTGGGTTTTGAGGGCTGATTTAAAAGATGTCAGGGTGTTTGCATCACGGATATGGCTGGGGAGGGCATTCCAGAGGGAGGGGGCAGCAGCAGCAAAGGCCCTGTCGCCCCAGGTCCGGAGCTTGGTCGTGGGAGGTGTTAGGAGGTTGGCATCTGCAGACCTAAGGCGACGAGTGGGCGTGTGATGGTGGAGGAGGTCGGACAGGTAGGGTTGTTGAGGGCTTTAAATGTGATGAGTAGTATTTTAAAATGTATCCTGTATTTGATTGGAAGCCAGTGGAGGTCGTGGAGGACAGGGGTGATGTGATCAGAGCGACGGGTGGAGGTGAGCATGCGGGCAGCAGAGTTTTGGACATATTGGAGTTTATTGAGAATAGTGTTTGGTGAGCCGTAGAGGATGCTGTTGCAGTAATCTAGTCTTGATGATATGAATGCATGAACCAGTGTTTCAGCAGCGGAGAGTGATAGGGAGGGGCGAAGACGAGCAATGTTCCGGAGGTGATAGAAGGCAGATTTGGTTATGTGGTTCACATGGGGGAGGAAAGAAAGGGTGGAGTCCAGGATGATGCCAAGGTTACGGACGTGAGTGGAGGGGGTGACAATGGTACCATCAATATTTAGGGTGAAATCCTGGGTGTGGCTGGTGAGGGATTTTGGACCGATAATGATGATTTCTGATTTATTGCAGTTTAATTTGAGAAAGTTATTTTGCATCCATGTTTTGATGTCTGTGAGGCAGGTGCTGAGGGTGGAGAGAGTGGCTGGAGTGATAGTCTTGGTGGAGAGGTAGAGCTGAGTGTCGTCTGCATAACAGTGAAAACGCAGGCCATGTTGGCGGAGAATCAGACCAAGTGGAAGGATGTAGAGGATGAAGAGCAGAGGACCAAGTACTGAGCCTTGGGGGACACCATGAGTGATGAGGGCAGTGGGGGATTTGCAGTTGTTGATAGAGATGAATTGGTGCCTGTGTGAGAGGTATGATTGGAGCAAGGTGAGGGGGATTCCGGACAGGGTGCGATCCACGGGGGGAGCTGTGGGAGCCATGGCTCCCTTAGATCAGACATCAGCTCACCTGAATACATGATTTGTGAATCTTTGGGGGGTCTCTAAATTGCTGAAAATAAATGCTACTTTTGCAATGCATTTCAAATTTTTCTGTAATTTTCTATATCGTCATCATCGTGTATAATAATAAATTAGGCTATTTTGATGTATTAATGATTTCCGCACAAATTCACCGTAATAGACAATAGCATAAATCTATGGGGTTGCGGGCGGCACTGCAGATATACCCTACTCGTAATACGCATGGAACATGCATGCTATTCTTGCGTTCACCATTCGGAGCGTGGCGGCGCTGCACTGCAGTCTGCACTCTGCAGGCACAAATAGACGCATCCAGGATAATGTCGAAAGTTTTTCTAACAAATTGTGATTTTACAAAGAAGACGAAGCAACCTGCTGCAGGGACTACTTCTGTGACATGCAGATTTTGAGAATTGGGCAGACCATCAGGACAGGTGGGTGGCGATAATGTTGCATTTTTTTTACTACTGGAGATGAGGAGTGACTTTTAATAAAACTGCAAGAAAAACAAATGTAATTCTCTCTGCGGCAGTGAGCTGGAGTCTCTCTCTGACTCTCTCTCTCTCTCTCTCTCTCTCCGCGGCAGTGCAGTGAGCTGGACTCTCTCTCTCTCTCTTTCTCTCTCTCTCTCGCGGGCGTCTCTCTCTCTCTCTTTCCGCGGGCGTCTCTCTCTCTCTCTCTCGCGGGCATCTCTCTCTCTCTCTCTCTCTCCGCGGGCCTCTCTCTCTTAGCGGGCGTCTCTCTCTCTCTCTCTCTCTCTCTCTCGGCAGTTGCGAGACTCAGGGAAGCGCTCTGAGATTTATTTTTTGTGCCTGACCAACCCCCCCCCCCCCCCCCCGCTCCCCCAAAGATCCTGATATGGATCGCACACTGATTCCGGAGATGCCAACGGAGGACTGGAGACGAGTGATGAGGATGGGGTGACTGATGGTGTCAAAAGCAGCGCTGAGGTCTAGGAGAATGAGGATGGAGAGGGAACCAGAGTCGGCAGAGAGGAGTATGTCGTTGGTGACATTTAGAAGAGCAGTTTCGGTGCGGAATCCGGATTGAAATGTATCATAAAGGTTATTGTTGTCGAGGTAGGATTTTAATTGGGAGGCAATGGCTCGCTCAATTATTTTTGAGAGGAAGGGGAGGTTGGAAATGGGGCGGAAATTATCAAGGGTTTCAGGGTTGAGACCGGGTTTTTTTAGTAGGGGGGTGACAGAAGCAATTTTGAGGGCGGGGGGAAATAGGCCAGTGGTCAGAGAGGTGTTTACAATGGAGGTGATTAGGGGAGAAAGGGCAGGGAGACAAGCCTTGACTAGGATGGAGGGGATAGGGTCCAGGATGCAGGTAGAAGTTTTCATTGTAGAGAGAATGGAGGATAGGTCCGATGCGGTGATTTCAGTGAAGGATGTAAAAGGTGGGTTGGGCGGTGGAGAGGGGGTTGAATCCGGAGGGGAGATAGTGTTGGCGGAGGCAATTGTTAGTTGGGTGTGGATTTTGTCAATTTTTGTTTGGAGATGTGACAGATAGGAGACACATTTACTGACAGTGAAGGAACAGGAGATTGTGTCAGAGGGTTTAAGAAGTGTGTTGATGGTGGAAAACAGAGTCCTGGGGTTGTTGCTGCCAGACTGTATGATAGCGGAGTAGTGGGAGGAGCGTGCAGAGTTGAGGGCGTCTTTGTAGAGCTGTTGATGTTGTCTGTAGGCCTCTTTATGGACAGTGAGACCGGTTTTATTAGATAGCCGTTCGAGCTGGCGGCCCTTGGATTTAAGGTGGTGTAGGTGATCGGTGTAGCAGGGGGCGGAGTGAATGAAGGAGACAGACTTGGTTTTGATTGGGGCGAGCTGATTGAGACAGGAGGAGAGAGTGTTGTTGTAGATGTTGACCAGGTCTGTAGGGGAGCCATGCTGTAAGAGGGAGGCATCAGGGATGGTGTCAGTCAGTAGGGAGGAGAGAGAGGAGGGGTGGATGGATTTGAGATTACGGAATGTTATGGAACGCATCTGCTTGATTGGGGGAGTAGGGATGAGAATGTCCATGGTGATAGCCAGATGATCAGAGATGGTGAGGTCGGAGCAGGTGAGATTACTGATGGAGATGCCAGATGTGCAGACCAGATCCAGTGTGTGACCTTTCTTATGAGTGGGAAAATCAACATGCTGGGTGAGATTAAAAAAGTTTAAAATGTCCAGGAATTCTGTGGAGGTTTTGGAGTCCAAAGTATCAACATGAATGTTGAAATCACCGATTAAAAGGATGGATGGAGAGATAGCACAGAGTTGTGTCAGGAATTCAGACAGGTCAGAGGGGAAGGTTGGGTTTGGTTTGGGGGGCCGGTAAATTACTGCAGTGACTAGGGGTTTGGGACCAGACAGTTTAAAAGCAAGGTGTTCAAATGAGGAGGCAGCCGAATAGTCAACAATGTTGGATATTATGAACACACAAATAACTTATTTATAAAGCTACAAACATTGAAATTTATGGACCTAGTTGATTTCAAAACGGCTCTCATTGTATACAAAATACAAAAAAAACATTCAAAAATGGTTCAGAGACAGGGAAGGAGAATATAACTTAAGAGGGAGAGGGAATCTTAAACAACCAATGGTACACACTACGCTGAAAAGCATGTGCATATCTGTTTGTGGAGTGAAGTTATGGAATGACTTACCTGAATACATCAAAATGAGTAAACATGGGCGCGGCTGGGTGGTGTAGCGCGGTAGCGGAGATTGCGCTCGTCACCAATGCGAGAGACTCCGGTATCGAATCCCGGAGTCGGCATTGCCTGCGGCTTGGGCCAGTCGTCATACTATCTCAATTGGCAGAGGTAGCGGGTGGAAGTCAATGGGTGGGGATTTGGACGTTGTGGACAGCGACCCCTACAGGTCGGTTCGGCGACACCTGCACAGCAAAAGACAGGAAGTATCGGGGGCAGCGTGAGCCTCCAACGCGTCTATACTTTCCGTAGCCGCATTTCTGCAGGACGCTCTCTGATTGGCCGACGTCAGTTTCTACACTGGTTAGGCTTAGGCACTCTTTCGAAGTAGGTTAAGGTTAGAGTTTGTCTTAGAGCATGGCGATAGAACGCCAGGTAGTTTGCAGGCTATTCGACGCGGAAATGGGCAAAGACACAGCTCGTCACTTGATTGGGCAAACATGTCAGTGGCCAATCAGAGAGCGTCCTGCAGAAATGCGGCTACGGAAAGTATAGACGCGCCTCCAACACGTTACTCCTCGCCACTGAGAGTCTGGCGCTGTCTGGTGAAAAGATGCGACAGGCTGACTCCTCGTGTACCGGAGGGAACACGTGATGCAAGGCTTCTATCCTCGCTACAGCCGACCAGTGAGGGGCATAGTCTAGCAACGTTCAAGACAGGGGAGGGGAGAATTGGAAACGCGAAATTGGGATGGGAGAAAAATTTTAAAAATAAGAAGAAAAAAAAATTCTTAGAATAATAATGTTTACTTGCAGCAGGGTAGCATATGATATTAATGTCCGACTCCGCCCCTATGACTCAGGTGTGTGGATCTTTTGTCTCAAACTGTTTTTTGACCTCAGTCAGTAAGATTACAATTGTTTTTTTATTTGAAAGAAAAGTAACCAAAGAAAAGGTGTAATATTTAAGATGTTGTTTCTACAAAGGGTATAGAAACGAAATATATATCAGATAATGATATAACATGACATAAAGTCCAACACACCACAAGAACAACAAAAACATAGTCTAATAAAATGACAAATTTTTGACTAGGACTGAAGCGTCTTTTGCTTGCAGTAACTGTGAAGCAGCATTTATGCTTTCCAAAATCTTGGTCTGCATGTTGACCAAAAATAGAAAGGGAAATTTGCTTATGGCATTCTTGAGTGCACTTGCTTCATTGCGCTCATCCTTTTTGTCACTGGTAAGCAGGGCTTGACATTAACTGTTTAGCTCACCAGCCACTGTGGCTAGTGGTTTTCCAAAATCACTAGCCACTCAGCATTTTCACCAGCCAAAAACCACACACACACACACAACGTTTTTATAGTGTAGTCTCTCTGTCTCAAGTTTGGCTACTTGAGACAGAGAGAGAAACTGTCATTACACGCGACGCAAGTAAGGCACACTGCGTTTCGAGAGAGGGAGGGAGAGAGAGAGGGATAGAGAGAAAGGGAGAGAGGAGAGAGAGAGAAAGACTTTCATTACGCGCAAACGCAAGTAAGCGCGCACTGCGTTTCGAGAGACAGAGAGAGAGAGAGAGATAGAGATAGAGAGAGAGAGAGAGAGAGAGAGAAGACTCTTCACAGCATAGCAATAGCAGCACAACTCATAGGTTGTCAAAATGGGCAGGGGTGAGGTGGGTTCTAGGAGTAAGGTCAAATAAATTCTGAAAGAAACTATTCTGTCTTTTGGTCATGTATTTGTGTAATGTGTACACATTCATCGGACATCACTGAATCATATATATTCAAATACCGTAGATTGTGCAGATATGGTTTATTTAAAGCTAGATTTACAGTAAAGGGCACGTTTATTACCTTAAGAGGGAAACTTGTAATAGATCCATTTCACATGGTAAGCAACTACTGCCTGTCTATTCTGTGGGCACCACAGATGGGCAAATATTACAAAGAGCACAGCAAACTGTTACCATCTTGTCAACGGAGGTAGGTTGTCCTTGAGCGGCTGTTTGGCAGAGCGACAGCGGGATGGTGGTCTGAAGGATGGTGTATTTGTTCCTGACCAGGCCAATGGCTCTTTCCACATGGATCCTAACGGCAGCAAGTCCCCTTGTTGCTTCTAGTTCCAGGGGATGCAGTTGCTGCTTGCCTCTGGTGAATGCTGGGATTTTCAACTGTGCACAATACAGGCCTACCGTATCTTTGACATTGAAGCCTCTATCTGCAAGAATGACATCTCCTGGTGATATTTTCTCAAGATAACCACAGTTTTCTGTGATGTGCTTGTCGCTTGTGCGTCCACCCCAGCCATTTGACACAAAGCATATAACACCTTGGGGTGTTATTGAAATCAAGAATTTTACAGTGTTGTGATGCTTGTACTGAGAGTATGTTTGTGCACGAGCTCTCAAGTTCTTTGGCTTCTCTATGAATATTTCAAAACAGTCGATGATAGAAGTGCAGTTTTTAAAGTTATCCCTGAAACACATGGGCAGACTGACCTGAATTTGTTCTTTTGATGGCCAAAATATAAGTGGTGACATTCTAACATATGTAATGGGAATTATTAAAGGACAAACGATGAGCCGTTTACATTAATCATTCTGAGTCATTATTAATAATAATAAGAAGGTTTATTTAATAAAGAAAGTTCATGACAGCGTGGCCACGCTGCCAGGCCAGTCACCCGCCAGAGACAGACATGTTTACCCCCTAGCGTCTGACAGGGACTGACCTAGAGGCCTGGTTAGACATACTGTTATGGTTTGTAACCGACCCCAATCGCACAACACAAGACAGGTATGGTGGTTTGCCAAGAAACAGATATTTATTGTGAAGGGCACTGTCCCTTTAAGGGAGAAAACACAAAACACTGGAATAACACAAGAGGGGAAGGTAAAGTGCCTTTAAGAGGCGGGCAGGAAAAGGGAACACCTTGGGAAAGTAAGGGAACGCCTAAGGGAAGGTTAAGGGAACGCCTTGGGACAGAGGAACTAGAGACTAGGTAAACCAGGGACAAGGAGAACTAGGGAGAGAGGACTAGGGGCTAGGAGAGCTAGGGATAGAGGACAAGGGACTAGGAGAACTAGGGATAGAGGACTAGGGACTGAGGAGAACTAGGGATAGAGGACTAGGGACTAGGAGAACTAGGGATAGAGGACTAGGGACTAGGAGAACTAGGGATAGAGGACTAGGGACTAGGAGAACTAGGGATAGAGGACTAGGGACTGAGGAGAACTAGGGATAGAGGACTAGGGACTAGGAGAACTAGGGATAGGGGACTAGGGACTAGGAGAACTAGGGATAAAGGACTAGGGACTAGGAGAACTAGGGATAGAGGACTAGGGACTGAGGCCCGCGGAGGCGGGCTGGGGTACAGGGAGGAACTGGGGACTGGTGGGAAAACATCTGGGCCGCTCTGCAGGACAGAGGAGAGAGTTAATGCACAAAAGGGAAAAAACAGAGCAGGTGCAGAACAGTCCAAATAACAAAGTGAACAAAGTAATAATATCTTCGTGTGACAACACACAGGGGGGAGATGTAAAGTCCAAAAATACTATTCTAAGTGAGAACCAAAAACAGAGGCATTACGCTGGGAGATGAAATGTCCAAACTAACTAACAGAGGCAATACGCTGGGAGATGAAATGTCCAAACTAACTAACAGAGGCAATACGCTGGGAGAGTGACATCACAATCAAAACTCACCCAGGCGTATGCGTAAAGGTACAGGAACAGCAGCGGGAACGGGGGCAAGGGCACTACGCTGAGTGAGTGACATCACAATCAAAACTCACCCAGGCGTATGCGTAAAGGTACAGGGACAGCAACGGGGCGAGGGCATCGCCACCGGGTGGCTGGCTGTCCGAGCCGAGGGACAGAGTCCTGGAACAGTGGCGGTGGCGAGGATGTCGTCCACCGGGTAGCCGCTGTCGGAGCCGAGGAACTGAGTGGCGCGCCACACCTTGGTGTGCGCGTCGGAACAGAGAGACGCATCGGGGTGCGTCTGAACAGTGGCGGTGGCGAGGGCGTCGTCCACCGGGTAGCCGCTGTCGGAGCCGAGGAACAGAGTGGTGCGCCACTGCTTGAGTGCGCACCGGAACCGAGAGACGCGTCGGGGTGCGTCTGCGAGGAGGAGTGTGCCAAGCACGAAGGTCTAGAAGATGCGCGTTGCGCGCTGGTCTGGAGAGCGTGCCAAGCTCGAGGGTTCTTGGAAGATGCGCGTTGCGCGCTGGTCTGGAGAGCGTGCCAAGCTCGAGCGTCCTTGGAAGATGCGCGTTGCGCGCTGGTCTGGAGAGCGTGCCAAGTTCGAGGGTTCTTGGAAGATGCGCGTTGCGCGCTGGTCTGGAGAGCGTGCCAAGCTCGAGCGTCCTTGGAAGATGCGCGTTGCGCGCTGGTCTGGAGAGCGTGCCAAGCTCGAGGGTTCTTGGAAGATGCGCGTTGCGCGCTGGTCTGGAGAGCGTGCCAAGCTCGAGCGTCCTTGGAAGATGCGCGTTGCGCGCTGAGGACTGGAGAGCGTCTGCGCTGGTCTGGATGTGCGTCAGGACGAACAGCTGCGCGGGGGTCTGCAGTGGAACGCTGGGGTGCCTCCCGTGGAAGTACAGGGAGCGCAGACCAGTCTCCCCCACAGGCAACGGCGACAGCTGGCGAAGGCTGGAGCAAACATCTCGACGCCGGAGAATGGAACAGCATAGGCAGACAGAGGATCTCCCGAAAGAGTCTAGATGTTTAGAGAATATGACTCGGCAAGTATACAACACGACCCCACGCCAAAACGAGGGGAAGCGCCCTGGTATTTAAAGCCCACAGGGGGACTAATTAGCCTGCCACCACAGGTGCGAGAGATAATAGAATATCAAACAGGTGTGGCCACTAAGGGTAAGGAACGAGAGGGTGGGGGCTAGAGAGAGTGAGTAGGGAATTCCTAACAGTAGGCTTAAAGAAGACAGAGAATAGGGAATTCCTAACAGTAGGCTTAAAGAAGACAGAGAAAAGGTAGTGAGCAGCGGGCAAAACCTCACAGTATCCCCCCCTCCAACGGGAGCCACCCGGCGACCCAAAACAAATACAGACAGAGTGGCAGGGGGCAAAACAAGAGGTACTGGCCAAGCCAGCAGGGGAAGCCACCACAAGAGTGGGGCTAGCAAAAGAAACAGGGTCGCCGAGGGGTAACTAGGGTAGCAGAGGGGCAACTGGGGGAACTGGTCTAGAGGAACTGGTCTAGAGGAACTGGGTCTAGAGAACTAGTCTAGAGGAACTGGTCTAGAGAACTGGTCTAGAGAACTGGTCTAGAGAACTGGGCTAGAGAACTGGTCTAGAGAACTGGTCTAGAGGAACTGGGTCTAGAGAACTGAGGGGCAAGCAGGGTAGCAAAGGGGTAACCATGGTAGCACCGGGAAAGGGCTAGCAGAGGGAAGGTTAGCTGCCAGGGCACTGATAGCTACAGGGCCTATGCTAGCTGTACTGCTACATCAACATAGAGGCTGCGCAAGCTGCCGGAGCCAGGCTAGCAGAGGGAAAGGGTAGCTGCCAGGGCACTGATAGCTACAGGGCCTATGCTAGCTGTACTGCTACATCAACATAGAGGCTGCGCTAGCTGCCGGAGCTAGGCTGGCAGACAGGGCTGGACCAGCATGAGAGCACAAGCTAGCTGGAAGGACAGTCCTAGCTGTGTGAGAAAAACTGACCTTGCTAGCTGAAAGGGCAGTCCTAGCAGTGGGATAAACTACACAAAAAAGTGGAGGCCAAGCAGAGGGACCGGGTTAGCTGCTTGGGCCTGGCTAGCTACAGGGCCTATGCCAGCTGCAAGGCTGCATTAACATAGAGGCTGTGCTAACAGCCGGGGCCAAGCTAGCAGACCGGGGCCATGCAGAGGGAAACTGGGTTAGCCGCCAGGGCATGGCTAGCTACAGGGCCCATGCCAGCAGCAAGGGCTGCATAAACATAGAGGCTGTGCTAGCAGCCGGGGCAAAGCTAGCAGACAGGGGCTCTGCTGAGGGACTGGGTTAGCCGCCAGGGCATGGCTAGCTACAGGGCCTATGCCAGCAGCAAGGGCTGCATAAACATAGAGGCTGTGCTAGCAGCCGGGGCTAAGCTAGCAGACAGGGGCTCTGCAGAGGGACTGGGTTAGCTGCCAGGGCATGGCTAGCTACAGGAGGGTCAAACAGGGCAAAACGGGAAGCAAACAGGGGAGCTAACCGGGGAGACTAACAAGCTAAACAGGGGAGTAACAGGCTAACAAGGGAGCTAGAGGGAACAAGGGAAAAAAAAGGCAAACTCAACATACACCGTCTGTGCTGGCTGGGGTCGTCGATTTGGTGGGGTCGTACTGTTATGGTTTGTAACCGACCCCAATCGCACAACACAAGACAGGTATGGTGGTTTGCCAAGAAACAGATATTTATTGTGAACAGGGAAAAAGGGCACTGTCCCTTTAAGGGAGAAAACACAAAACACTGGAATAACACAAGAGGGGAAGGTAAAGTGCCTTTAAGAGGCGGGCAGGAAAAGGGAACACCTTGGGAAAGTAAGGGAACGCCTAAGGGAAGGTTAAGGGAACGCCTTGGGACAGAGGAACTAGAGACTAGGTAAACCAGGGACAAGGAGAACTAGGGAGAGAGGACTAGGGGCTAGGAGAGCTAGGGATAGAGGACAAGGGACTAGGAGAACTAGGGATAGAGGACTAGGGACTGAGGAGAACTAGGGATAGAGGACTAGGGACTAGGAGAACTAGGGATAGAGGACTAGGGACTAGGAGAACTAGGGATAGAGGACTAGGGACTAGGAGAACTAGGGATAGAGGACTAGGGACTGAGGAGAACTAGGGATAGAGGACTAGGGACTAGGAGAACTAGGGATAGGGGACTAGGGACTAGGAGAACTAGGGATAAAGGACTAGGGACTAGGAGAACTAGGGATAGAGGACTAGGGACTGAGGCCCGCGGAGGCGGGCTGGGGTACAGGGAGGAACTGGGGACTGGTGGGAAAACATCTGGGCCGCTCTGCAGGACAGAGGAGAGAGTTAATGCACAAAAGGGAAAAAACAGAGCAGGTGCAGAACAGTCCAAATAACAAAGTGAACAAAGTAATAATATCTTCGTGTGACAACACACAGGGGGGAGATGTAAAGTCCAAAAATACTATTCTAAGTGAGAACCAAAAACAGAGGCATTACGCTGGGAGATGAAATGTCCAAACTAACTAACAGAGGCAATACGCTGGGAGATGAAATGTCCAAACTAACTAACAGAGGCAATACGCTGGGAGAGTGACATCACAATCAAAACTCACCCAGGCGTATGCGTAAAGGTACAGGAACAGCAGCGGGAACGGGGGCAAGGGCACTACGCTGAGTGAGTGACATCACAATCAAAACTCACCCAGGCGTATGCGTAAAGGTACAGGGACAGCAACGGGGCGAGGGCATCGCCACCGGGTGGCTGGCTGTCCGAGCCGAGGGACAGAGTCCTGGAACAGTGGCGGTGGCGAGGATGTCGTCCACCGGGTAGCCGCTGTCGGAGCCGAGGAACTGAGTGGCGCGCCACACCTTGGTGTGCGCGTCGGAACAGAGAGACGCATCGGGGTGCGTCTGAACAGTGGCGGTGGCGAGGGCGTCGTCCACCGGGTAGCCGCTATCGGAGCCGAGGAACAGAGTGGTGCGCCACTGCTTGAGTGCGCACCGGAACCGAGAGACGCGTCGGGGTGCGTCTGCGAGGAGGAGTGTGCCAAGCACGAAGGTCTAGAAGATGCGCGTTGCGCGCTGGTCTGGAGAGCGTGCCAAGCTCGAGGGTTCTTGGAAGATGCGCGTTGCGCGCTGGTCTGGAGAGCGTGCCAAGCTCGAGCGTCCTTGGAAGATGCGCGTTGCGCGCTGGTCTGGAGAGCGTGCCAAGTTCGAGGGTTCTTGGAAGATGCGCGTTGCGCGCTGGTCTGGAGAGCGTGCCAAGCTCGAGCGTCCTTGGAAGATGCGCGTTGCGCGCTGGTCTGGAGAGCGTGCCAAGCTCGAGGGTTCTTGGAAGATGCGCGTTGCGCGCTGGTCTGGAGAGCGTGCCAAGCTCGAGCGTCCTTGGAAGATGCGCGTTGCGCGCTGAGGACTGGAGAGCGTCTGCGCTGGTCTGGATGTGCGTCAGGACGAACAGCTGCGCGGGGGTCTGCAGTGGAACGCTGGGGTGCCTCCCGTGGAAGTACAGGGAGCGCAGACCAGTCTCCCCCACAGGCAACGGCGACAGCTGGCGAAGGCTGGAGCAAACATCTCGACGCCGGAGAATGGAACAGCATAGGCAGACAGAGGATCTCCCGAAAGAGTCTAGATGTTTAGAGAATATGACTCGGCAAGTATACAACACGACCCCACGCCAAAACGAGGGGAAGCGCCCTGGTATTTAAAGCCCACAGGGGGACTAATTAGCCTGCCACCACAGGTGCGAGAGATAATAGAATATCAAACAGGTGTGGCCACTAAGGGTAAGGAACGAGAGGGTGGGGGCTAGAGAGAGTGAGTAGGGAATTCCTAACAGTAGGCTTAAAGAAGACAGAGAATAGGGAATTCCTAACAGTAGGCTTAAAGAAGACAGAGAAAAGGTAGTGAGCAGCGGGCAAAACCTCACACATACAATTGAATACATGAAATTACGTAGAAGAAAACAAAATGGCTGGTTCGAGAAATTAATAATACGACTATGTTATGGCTAAGCCTGGAAGGAAAAACAGCTCCATCTTACAGTTCCCATGACCTTGGGTTATGGCTCTATGGCTGGTAGAAACAGCAACTTCGTTACGACTGAGAGAATGATAGAGTAATCTTAAAGAGACATACACACATTAACCAGTAAATCTGGTTGGACTGAAACTCAAGCTGTATGACATGATAAAATAACAGAGACTCATAATGACATGATAATATATTCCACGACAGTTCCCTCCTCTTGATAATTATTAATCACAATCATTATCATTTCATAAAGACAACAAAAAATATTATCATTCAAACACAGATTATAATAACCCAGCAAAAACTATTTTTATTATCTAAAAAACAAAAGGTCCTCTGCATAGACCCCGTGTCACGTGCAAAAGAGAAGTTGTCATAACAGCAGCCATCATTAGCGTCTCTTTGCAAACGCCCAGACGGTGGTTGCAGGATTCAAGGGTACAGTCCAGCCTCTGGTTTTGTCAAGGCCATACTTCTCCCACCACCAAGCTGAAAAATTTAAATCACAAAAGAAAACACAGGGCAGTACCTTGCAAGATAGACTGCGCTCACGAAATATAACACTGGGTGCATTACTAGAAGACAAAAACATTCTCACAAAACTCATAGCGAAAACAGAATACACGTGACTGCATTCTCCGGGAGATAGCCAAAACAAAACAAAAACAATTTGCAGACTCCTCACAAAGAATGAAAAAATAACTGGTTACTATTGCAATGCACAACACATTAAAAAATCTCCACCTGAATCAAAGAAAGTTCATTACACCATTACCTAACATCTTTTAGGACGATACTGTAATATCTGCATGTATTGTGGTTCAAACCTAAGCATTGTGGGTAAAACTTGCCTCATCCCGGAAACGGTCTCTTCTCCCTCCCCCGGTCGCTGGTCCAAGCACCCCCCCTCTGCAGTCCATGTATGCCGTGGCTCGGTCCTGATGATCCTCCCCTCCGATGCAAGGAGCCTGTCCGGTGAATGGCTTAGACCTGCTGGAAACTGTCTCTAAGATCTTTATCTCAGGACCACTGATCCTATCAGACTGGAGTCAGCTGTCGGTTGATGGTCTTAGCGCCCCATCGTTCACTAGCCGATAGGCCCTCTGCCTCCTAGTTCTGGAGCAGATTGGGACAGCTTACTTTCACAGAAACCAGCTGTAGTCGGTCCCCCCACTCAGGCCCTTGGTTGTGGCCCTGATGGAACAGGCCTGCTAGAAACTGTCTCAGTGTCCATGCTGTAGCTGCAGAGTGGAGCTCTGGTCCAGTAGATTAGCTGGGCCAGCTTGTCTCCCCGTAATCAGCTGTAGTCGGTTCCCCCGTCAGGTTCTGCTGGAAACCGTCTCACAGATCTGATGGTCACGGAGTACTGTCCATGTGTCACCGCTGTAACTGCAGAAGCCTGGTACAGACAGTGGTCCTCTGCGCGTCCTCCTCTTGGTCAGAGATGGGTGCCCGGACCGCAAGGAGAGTGAAGAGACCATTCAGCGCGACCCCACCACAGAAAAAAGAAAGAAAAAACCATCAGTACATAGCTCAAATACAACTGAGGTTTTTGACCTAGGCTTTCTGATACTTATTGTTATGGGAGATTTATAATATAATATGAGCAATAACTTGTAATGTTATCAGTACATGGCTCAAACACAACTGAACACAATCACGTGCACTCCTGTGACATACGAATAAGATTAAAGAGAGAGAAAGAAAATAAAGAATTAATAATAAAAAAAACTGTATTCTGAAGCTGGACGAAGGTCATTCAATCACACTGTCACTCAGGGGTGACATGTTGTAGTTCTCACCTCCTTACCAGAGGACAGGTCTAAGACTGAACTGAACTTAAAGGGGAGACACTGCAGGTGAACTAATATATATCACACTGAAACTTCCCCAGTTCACTACTTACATTAAGACACTACCTTTTTTTTTTTTTTTTTTTTTTATCACAATTGTATGTTCAAACATGCACATGAGGCCTGATCTACTTAAATATGCACTAATTTGCATATAATTCCAGGACAGAAATCTGAACATTGGATAAAGCCATTTTCAAAATTATAGCTCCATTTTGTCGACATATTAGAGCCAAAGGGGATTTTGGATATCTCTTTTTATCACTCCATAAATCAGAATATACTCCATTCAGTCATTGTTATGGCAAAATTCCATACTATGCCAAATCAGATGTGAATAGAACTGGACAAACCAAATAAACAAAAAATAAAAACCCACTCTCGCTGGCAGTGTGCTAAACATCCTGCCTCTGAACCACTCCTTCTATCGCCCTTTGCTGCTTTCCCAGTTCCCTTTTCAATAAATATGACAGGATCTCAGCTAGTGGGGTTCTCTACCTAGGCATAAGTGACCATTGCCCCACAGTTTTAAGGAGGAATTTTAAATCTTTTATCAACGAATCATTTTTTTAGATGACCTTCTTCGTTCTGGAGACCCTCAACATTGGCTTTCTTTCAGGCAAATTATAGGAACAAATGTACTGTTCTGCGGGCAAGGCTGACTACTATGGCTGCTTTACAAGGAAAACAAAACGGATCTATGAGCAATAACTTGTTCTGAGGCCAAAGTTTGAAATAAGGAATGGAAGATAGTTTTAATTCCTCACACTGATCAATTGATAAGGAATGCGCAGTTGGTAATCAGACCATGTAAACAAATGTCCGATCACCAAGTGAGAGCGATCTTTCGTTCGGCAAGACAGTTAATACACACATATGACGTGGAAGGAGCTGGAACATCACCCTGAGGATTGGCTGAAATGACTATTATGGCTGCTTTACAAGGAAAACAGAGCGGATCCCATAACAATGTCACTTATGGCCTTATAGCAAGGATCAACATAGATCATAACCAAATTGTTTTGACTGGCTAATGTGTGCCTCTCTTAAAGAGAAACGCACATACTACGCTGATACCTGATGACAGCGCCCTCTCATACAATACCAAAATCTTTAAAGAGGACTGTTGTTCATCGTGCCATCAATCATTGGAATAACTGCCCACTGAACATAAGTAAATTGAATAGTAAAGTGTCTTTCAAATACCACCTAAGAATGCACTACTTAAATATGTGAGCTGATGTTGATAATGATGTCTGCCCCCCCATTATACCTGTCTCTCCCCCCAATATATATATATATATATATATACACATAACATATATATATACATATATATATATACAGTGGCTTCCCCTCGCCACAATGTATAGCAAAATAAAGACCAAAATATACACTATCTCTATTGGAATGGAGACTTCAGCTCAGGCGACAGCTAATGGGGATCCTTTTCAACAATAAACAATATGACTTGCTGGACAGGATAAACTAGGGATGGGCAAAAATAATCCAGATCGATTGATCACATGATGTACTCGAGTACTCGTGGAGGAAAACGCTGTACAAAATAAACTTATTTTCCGGTGTTTTAGACTTTTATTTTGAAGCCCACCGCTCCGTCTTTTCCGGTGTTCTAGACTTTTATTATGAAGCCCACCGACCGGACCGGAAGTATTGTTGTATGATTATCACGACAGCCGCTTTGTATTCCCTTGTAAACGATAACGAACCAGAGCCGCGTTGGGAACCCTGTTGGTAAAAGCAATGACGCCTGCCGCGGACGTCAAGTTGATAAAGTTCCTATAATAACTTTACGAAACGTGTGAAGACATTTTGATCGACTTCTTTTTTTTTAGTTCATGTTATTAGATTAAGCACTTATTGTATACACATGAAGCACTAGATAGACTATTTGTTTAGTTCAATAGTTGTTCTTAAAGAAACATTCCCATCAGGCACCTCGCGGAACCCCTGTGTGCCCCGTGGTGTGCAGGCAATCTACCCGTTATGTCAGTCCTTTGACCACCCGCTTATTGTAAACAATCATGCATGCACTTGTTTTAACGTTATTCTGTGTCGTTAGCCACGCTATATGTTGTATTCATTTTGTTAGCTATTTAGCCAATGTTGTTATCACTGAACGAACACCACCAAAACGTTACTGATCTCTAATCCTCATTTAGCAGCCCAATTTCTCCGGCAGTAGCTATGTATTGATCACAGACACAAGTGTCAATCTATGTAAATATTGATGAGTATTTTGGTGGCTGATACAATGTGATGATGAGCAAAAACAGTCCAGCTCTACTGTCAATAACAAGATACTAACTGACGTAAATTCACCCATGGCAATGTCAACACACACAAACGATGCAGATAAACACAAACGATGCAGATAAACATTGTTTATCCCCTATCACAGCGTGCGTGCATGTAAACGTGTGTGTGTGTGTGCCTACACAGACAGAGGAAAATATTTCTATGTAATATAACAGCGTGCACAGCCTGTGCTACAGTATGCACTTGTTTCTATTCTATCCTGTATTTAATAAAAATAATTACCCATATTTGTGCCTTTATGGCTGCTCTCTTTTTTTTTTTTTTTTTTTATGTTGATTCAAAACAGGGTATATATTGAAATGTATTTAAATCCCAGTCTCAAAGGTATACCTAAACCCTATACACTTTATGATCACTTTGGAGCTACTAATACAAATTTCAGAAGGCCCATTGTCAGTGATTTGTTCACATGGCCTTAATATATTGCTGTACCTGTATCTCCATCGATCTGTGTGCGTGCATGTGAGTGTGCGCTATACTTTGCCTGAGCTCAGGTCGATGTCTCCCCGCCGTGCGTCCAGCCAATGCGCTGTGGGCCCGTCCCGTCCTGCACCTCCGCACGCCATTGTGCTTTTTTCTTTACACCAATGCCCGGCGCACCGGAGTTGATGGTCGCCGGCGAGACCAGCGGATAGGAGACGGGACGGCCGGTGGCGGTGACGCACACGGAAAGACACCGAGCCCAAAATCCAGCCCCGGGCACACCGTGGGAGAAAAGACAGAAAAACAGATTCTTAGCTTCTCCCGTCATGACCCCACAGGCCCCCCTTTCTGGCCCCTCTAAACTGTCCACATTTTCCATTTTCTAGGTAAACACAAACCAAACAGAAAATAAAAGACAACAAATAAACACCCACAATAAAATATGTGGCAGACAAATCGTTTCCTCTGAACACTTTCGAGAAAAAAGCTCTGTGGAGTAGCGTATCACGCCTGTTATTTCGGATACGTATCACGCCTGTTATTTCGGATACAATGCCCCTATCCTATTTCTTTTCAGAAAAACTGCAGTATGACCAGATAAGGCAGTGGAAAACTAATCACACGACATAAGCCCTGTCCCCCTATCTTTTGGCATCCCACGCACTTGGTATCCTCACGCACGGACCCTCTTCCCGCCTCTTTGTGATAACCCAAAAACAGTGCAACAACCAAAAAACCCAGAATCAGTGCCTAAAACTATTTGCCCTTTCCACTATACCCACAGTACTTTGCACACGCCTGTTATTTCGGATACAAATGTAATTCACGCCTAATTATCGGAACATACCTCTTAATTTAAAGTGTCCAGAGGAAAACCATAAAAAGGTACCCAAAAAAAACAATACTATGTACAAATTATGTGGCCCCCAAAAATTGGTTCCTCCTGAGCACTCGGAGACAAAAAGCTCTGTAAACAGCGTACAGCCCGAACATACCCCTTAAATCCCAGTACTCAAGGAAACACAGGGGGGTTACACACATTATCCTATATTCAATACCCCACTCACATAATTACTTTATAGATAGAAACAAAAAACGCTTTTAAACAGAATGGCTACTTTATACATAACCGCTTTTAAACAGAATGGCCACTTTATAAATAACCGCTTTTAAACAGAATGGCTACTTTATACATAACCGCTTTTAAACAGAATGGCCACTTTATAAATAACCGCTTTTAAACAGAATGGCTACTTTATAAATAACCGCTTCTAAACAGAATGCTCCACGCGCTCCCATGGATTCTAGCCGTAGTTGGCAGCCAAACGGACGCTAGCAGGCGGTTCCTCACTCCCTTCCCATAATTTATGCGGGGGAGTATTGAGGAGAAGAAAGTGCTTTCCCTGAAACCCAAGATTTCAACCTGCCCGCATAGCGCCTCGGCTCGCGGCCAACTCGACCCCCATCGCTCTAAAATATATATTAACCTAATTAAAGAAAATACCCCATAATTCTTCTCGTCGTCAACATATTTTATTATACTCGTGGTAGGCCCCCGCACCCCGTCTATAAGGCACGAGCCTAATCCCTGCCTAATACATTCGGGACGTACCAAGATTGAGAAACTATAGAAAAAACCATCGCCAGTCTACCAAGCACAGTAATACACCAATACAATGAAAAAAACAACCACTGCAGAGCACATAGTAATATACATTTAGAAAATAGCTCTGACCGGCACCATGTTCTAGTTTAGACCTCTAATTATAAATTTAAAAACAAAAAATGTTTTAAACAGAAATCAGAATGTCAACAGCTCACCGAGTGTTCCTTATCACGCGTCCCCAAGGTTCATGCCGGAGGTGACAGCCAAGCGGACGGCGCAGCTGGTTCTCTCCCCTCGGTGTCTCGCACGGAGGAGCCTCGAGACAGCGCTCCCCCGGAATTCCAGGATTCACCCTTTCTGCAGAGTCCGTTTGGCGGCCGACCTCGACACCCATCGGTTAAAAAAAAACATCTCGTCGCCATCTGTAATGGGAATTATTAAAGGACAAACGATGAGCCGTTTACATTAATCATTCTGAGTCATTATTAATAATAATAAGAAGGTTTATTTAATAAAGAAAGTTCATGACAGCGTGGCCACGCTGCCAGGCCAGTCACCCGCCAGAGACAGACATGTTTACCCCCTAGCGTCTGACAGGGACTGACCTAGAGGCCTGGTTAGACATACAATTGAATACATGAAATTACGTAGAAGAAAACAAAATGGCTGGTTAGAGAAATTAATAATACGACTATGTTATGGCTAAGCCTGGAAGGAAAAACAGCTCCATCTTACAGTTCCCATCACCTTGGGTTATGGCTCTATGGCTGGTAGAAACAGCAACTTCGTTACGACTGAGAGAATGATAGAGTAATCTTAAAGAGACATACACACATTAACCAGTAAATCTGGTTGGACTGAAACTCAAGCTGTATGACATGATAAAATAACAGAGACTCATAATGACATGATAATATATTCCACGACACATACAATACATCTAATGTACTATTAAATATTCTGACAACACTTGTCTTAGACATACGAAATAAATAGACAAAAAAATATAGAGGTAAATTAAGCCTCATTCTCATCAGTGTTAACAGAAAGCTATAAAAGGGAGTCAGTCTGGGACTAGGTTTCAGAAATCCTGACAGGAAAGTAAAGACAACCATTAATTTAGCATAGCTTGGAAGGCCTGTGAGTTCCAGTACCATGTCATCATTTCCTTTAAAGGCCTCTTTGTTCAAAGACAGCTCATCAACGTTGTCTTTTAGACGATGAACCTCTGCCCTAAGTCGTGCACACTAATTTGTCAATGCCTTGACTGTAGCTTGGCAGGCTACATTCGAGCATGGTCCCACGATGCCTGGGCTATGAATGGCTTGGGAGTAATTGTGCTCATCCTTCATGCATTCTGCCCGTACTTGCATGGTGTTGTCATGCTCAGTGTCATTGCTGGTGCTGGAGGGGGCCATTGCCAGATGGTCATCACTGCTAGGGGCCATTGTCTCAGTCCTTTTCCGTTTCATCTGCTGGGTATGCTCAAACCTACTGTTGGCATAGATGGTTTTCTGCCTTTGTCCAGCTGAAGTGTGTGCAAACAGGCTGGGTACATACTCAGGGCTCATGGGGTTCTCACTTTTTCTGCCTAAGCAGACAGAGAGACAAGAATGGTAGACTATTAAATGTGTGCATACCATCAAAATATTGACCAAAAGGTAATGTCCCTTTCATCTTTTTCTCAGAATTTGTTCTCTCTTATTCACATATATACTGCAGGTAAGTATATTGTACTGTATATTTAATTAAGTGCAGAGGTAAGTAAGAGTAGCTTTACAACTGGGTTTAATAACAGTTTCCTTTTTGACAAGTAGCTAGGTATGTGATTAGTGTAATAAATCCAACCACTACACAGTCTGAATCTATCTCAAATTAGCATCATCATGTGTTTGGATGACACAGACACTGCTAACGTTAATTATATAGCAACTGAAGTTAACCATGTTTAAGTGTTTCCCTGAGCTAAAAGATTAAAATAATAATTAACGTTAGAGAACGTTAGATAGATGTAGGATGCCAGTGGTCCCTTCTGATTGAAGCCAACCATTTATTCCGCGGATCTAACTCCTTTGGGATGGAATACAATTGTAGTTCGGGGTTTCTCTGACGACTGTTGTTACAGCCAACTGCACAACATATCCCGGGCATATTGTATGAAGTTGTATGAACTTTAGTTGTGTTTCGCGCAACTTCTCTTCTCTAGTTGTGGCGCGCAGGAGCATAGATATATATGCGCAGGAGTACCTCCCTCCTCATTCACCTGTCGGACACAATACAGGACACAAAAATGGCTGCGCTAAATCACTGTGACGTCATACGGCCCAGATGAATAGTGTGGAATAACTGTATCTCCCCCCTCCCCCACAGCCTACTGTCCTCCCAATATACTAGTTTCTGTCTACCCTTCCCCCATCCACCCACCTATTGTCCCACTAACTCACCCCACCCCCCTTCCTTACCTCGTCCCTCTCACCTGAAACCCACATTCCCCCCCTCCCCCTTCTCCTAAATACAATCCCTCCCCCCTCATAGAACCACCCTCCAAACCCCAACCTGGGAAAAGCGTACCCTCTCCATCCCCTAACTCAGACCCCCCATCCAGGATCTCTCCACGCCAATTCTCCTGGGTTCCATGTAAGCTAATAAACCTTATCAACCGAGTTCACCTGATTGTCTACAACATTCATCGATCGGGTTTAATTCCCTAACAGTAGGCCCTCTTGTCGTTTGCAGAGATCAGGCCCACGCCACCACAGCTGTGTCATCAGCAAACTAGACGAATGTGTTGCTGTTGTGCTTTGCCACACTCATGCATGTAAAGTGAGTAGAGGAGGGGGCTCAGAACACAGCCCTGGGGGGCACCTGTGTTGAGAGTGATGGATGAGGAGGTGCAGTGTCCTGCTCTCACCACCTGGGCACTGGCCCACTGGCAGAGGTCGTAGTTCAAGCCCAGGGCCCTCATTCATCAACGTGTTCTACGCACAGATCTGTGCTTACCCTGTGCGTACGATCATTTCTAAGCAAAGAGTGGGATTCATCAATTTCGATTTGAACTTGACTCCGTGCTTACATCTACGCACAGGTCAGACCAGGCGTACCTAGCGCCCAGTGGTAGAATATATTATTACAACAAGGAAATGAGCTTCTGTGCATAATAACACTGGCATGTTCTGTACGAACCGTAGTTCATTGTAAAATAGCAACAGTAGTGTAATTATGGTCAAAACCCTATAAATAGCATTTGGAATAATAGATCTTTCTCTCAGAATGAATGCAGCATGGTTTATATAGCGTTATCGGAATATACGGGGTGTAGGCTACTGACTGACTGCGCTCCGCGTAGCTTGATTGATTGATTGATTGAAAAGTTTATTAACAGATTGCAGAATGGGTACAGTACAGTACAGCTCAGTACATACAATTGTTAATTGGGGATGCAGACCAACTTTCGTCTTGTTTACATCAGGGTCCCCCATTTTCAATTCATCATAAATCATAAAGCTCAACTCGTTATTATTTTGCGCACAGACCGCCGAAACACGGGAAAGTTTTGATTATATTTAAAAGGCTTTATGTTAAACGAAACAAGTGGAATTTCGAAGCTGTAAGCAGAATAAGTCATATGAATATAGTGTTCTTCCCCCTTTTTACTGTATAAGAAAGAATAGAAAACGCATTGCAATGACACCATGCAGATAGTGGACAGACTATATGATGGGATTCAAGTTCGCGTTTTTGTTGCTCATAGGCATGCTGTCAGAGTATGATATCTTAATCAAACATTCTAGAACATTTGTCATCACAGATCATGTCCTAATAGAACATAGGCTATGGCATGGATCGTGATATTGTGTGGACTGTTATTATTACTGTACCGGTACCACCCATTGTGACAACAGCCTTGTGAGTCCCGCACACAAACATGATGGAATTCAAGTTCATGTATTGAAATACATCATACATGCAGTGAGATTCATTGTTCTTGTATATGCTCTCGTATTATATTGTTTATATAGGCTACCCAATACTGACATCAAAATAGATTGTAGTATGCCTCTAGAAATCATATGCAGCAGGTAGAAAATTGACGGAAGATCCATCGCGATTTGGAATAGAATTGAGGAGAACTTTAATCCCTGCCTGGGTATTAATCAAACAACACGGGAAAAGGCAGTCATATTGAAGTATCTTTCTTGGCTTCATTCATCTCTATCTAAATGATCATTGATCGTATAGTTTTCTATATCACCCTTCTCCTGCATTGGTTAGGTAGTTTAGATGTTCGGTTCAAGTGAGGGGAGACGGACAACGTGGTCAAAATCAACGGGCGGCGGTGTTTATTAATAAAACCACAGCTTTAGGAATCAACAAGTACATCGTCTCTTTGGTTCAATCTAATTGTCTCTTTCATTCAATCTAATCGTCTCTCGGTGCTGTTCTCTGGTTGTTGTCTTGGTTTCCAGGCCAACACGCGTTCTCTCTAGTGGTCCGTGGTCTGGTTGTCACGGCAACCTTGCTTTCGGATCCTGGGAGGTTTGGGAGCGCTTGGTTTTCATCTACCCTCGGTGGAGTCTGCTATGAGCCTCGGCTCGGTCATCTGGTCTCAATTGGCTCTCTGTGTTATCGGCTCTTCAGTAGCCTGAGTGGCGAGTCTCCCTCTGTCGGTGGAGGTTTTCAGCGCTCCAGCTGCGATGCGATCTCTGTCATCGTCTGTCCCCATGGCTCTGTGTCTTCAGGTCCTTTCTGGTGTGTCAGCGCTTCTCCAGGTCCCTTCTGGGTGTGAGTCTCAGGCTCGGCTCTCCAGGGATCCTCTCTTGTCTCCTCGCTCCCGTCACCGGGTGTGTGTCTCTGTCCGTCGCCATCAGCCCTTTTTATCAGAGAGAGAGAGAGAGAGAGAGAGAGAGAGAGAGGGAGGGGGAGAGAGAGGGAGAGAGAGGGAGGGGGAGAGAGAGAGAGCCCTGCCTGCCTATTCACGTTTCACAATCTGCCATCCTTATTTGGCCACATTCCAGCAGGAACTTGTCTGCGGGTCTGGTGACAACTTACACATTTTCTGCTGACACAACCATTTCACCATAGAACCTTGCCGGCCTGTTTAATCATTGATTAGTTTAATGCGTGCCATCTCTTCATGCTTCTTGTGACAAAATGTTTACCTAGTGTAGATAAGAAACAGACTACTTTTTCAGACAGTGCCCAGACAACAAACCATATGCCTATTGGGTTCATTATTTTATATTTAGCATTAGCATTTCACCACATGTTATTTGATTTCCATCTCGTAGGACGATTTACTAGTCTTCATGAAACACCACATTTTGCAAATGGTCTAACCCTTCATCTCTGATATTTACCAATTAACTGCATTTCTTATTGTTTCTTCCGTTTTCTGATTTGCTAAACCTTGATGCATTTTGAACACTTGGCCTCACTTGAGTGCTGCTGACTCATCTATCTGAGAGGCTCTTTTTACAGTCCGATTCACTCTGTCCCCTGACCACTCTGCCATGTCGTAACTTGAAAGTCCTTACTTAGGGTAGGGGTCAGTTTTATTGTCTTAAGGTCAGCCATCTGTTTCTGGGGAGTCAACCGCCTCTACCCTCTCAAGCCTAGGGTCTCAGAAATAACTTCACATGGTGTACTCTAAATGGCCCTTCTATCAATCAGCATTTGTCTTTCTAATCATTTTCCTTGTACATTTCACTTGCATTTATTCATGTTTTCATTTAGAAATATACGACAATCCACCCTTAGGGGGTTTAATAACCCACTATACAACATTAATTTTCTAAATTAAACATGTTAAAAATCATAATCATAATTTTTGCTAATATTTTTCAAAATTTCAAAAAAATCCAAAATTGACCCAAATCGAACTACAAAACCCCTTTCCATCTGTACAGTTACAAAATCATCATTTCACCTACCTTTTCCTCCTTTCACAGTTTATACACATTATCAGTTATTATTATGACATCCAGTCTAAGAAAGCTGTTCCTGTTTTTACAAGAAACACTCTTTCAATAATAGCTTTTTTGTTTAGACTATTTTATCCATGTAATTAGCTTAAATGTCTATTTTGTGTAATGGACTCTGCAAGAAAAGATTAATACATCCTACCCAAAAAGATTAACTCTCTAAACATTTGAGGGAAATTCAAACAAGCAACATAAATTATTTCTTCTCCTTGAAAAGACCACTGAGGCCTCAATTATTCTTCGCTTTCATCCCTGTCAGTTATCCCTGTTTAAACCTCCTGAGGCCTTTACTGCTAACTCGTTTTTGACCGTTTTCTTCTTGTTGTATCTTGTGCTAATCACCGCCTCTTCGTTGTATGCATGTAGATCTCTGTCCTGCTCCGATTCTCCACAGAAGGAAACGATTTTCCCTCTGTCCTTTTTTGCATTTTGGATTATTATTTTACAAACACACAATAGATTGGAAACATTTATTTTCGCAGATACATTTTTACTGTTCTGCATTTTGACAATACATTTTTCTCCAAATCAATTATCTATGTATTTCACAGCTTCTTAAGTTATTTATTCAATCAAATCATCTTTGTCTCATTTCTTTTTGTGCTGTACTGTTTTACTAGATTCAATATCTCAAGATCAACACAACTACCTCCACCCTTGACAGTGGAATAACCATTATTTCACTTTCAAATACCTCGTTTCCCGACAGCTCCTCGGTCCGGACAGTCAGCTCTAGACGAGGCCAATCACCAACAGAACCTATGTGCATGGTCAACAAACCACAGTCCCTTTAAACACACATCACACACACTCCGCCAGCTTTCAACAAGCTGGTGCAGAGTCTTCCATAAGTCAATCATCAAATTCACATGTCTGCACTCTACATGAACACTATTTCGGCCAATTTGCGACCAAAAACCTACAGAGCCTCCTATAGACAGAGAAATATGTTTCCCCAACCCTTACCATAACCCAAAAAGTGACACAACCGCCCAGATTCTACATCTGGACTCTTAATGAGCGGAAAACAAACCATGAACCAGCTCCCGTCCATTCTCAGTTCCCAGCTCATTATATCAGACTTCCTACCAGTCCTGCTGTGTCACCACCACCTGCTATCCCTGACCGGCGAGAGAACTCCCCCAGCCAGCCAGTTCCTATAACTATTAGAGTACCAAACAAAAACAAACAAATTAACAAACAAAAAATTGTGAGCGCCTACATGCTACACACCCATCAAACAGAACTTAACAATCATCTAGAGGCATAAATACCCCCGCAAAACTAAGACAGCAAAACTAGAAATCCAAAAAGAAATAAAATAAGTAATGAAATAATAATTGTGGTTTTTTTTTTTTTTTTTTTTTTTTTTAATTCCTTAATTCAACTTTGACCACCCTTTGATCAAGTATTGTAATCACTACTATAAATAGTCCTTTGTTTCTAACTTTGTCTAATATTATATGTTCCATTGTTCCTGTCTAAAACCATACATTTTGTTAGTTTATATTAACCCATGCAATTTTCCCAGTTACTTCATCCCATCAACAGCCCCAACTTACCCTGGTTAGTCTTCCAAACCATTTTAGTAACTTGCACACCTAATCAAACCTTATCTATGTATCCTCATCTCTATCCTTATTCTAATCAGTCTCATTTTCCATTTTAATTTATCAATAACTCTATTTACTCGAGCACCCAAAAGGCTTTGTTTGTGCATTTCCGCTTTGCTCTTAATCAACCTATGACCTATGCAGACACCCCCTCTGAAAATGTCCCAACTCTCCACATTCCCAGCAACCCTGTTTGGACTCTCGCTTCTTACTGGACGTTCGCTGAGTCCGCCACCCTTTGTAACATGACCGAGCGAAATGGCCAACCTCCCCACAATTCCAGCACACAGCCGACGCCGGCCATCCCAGGGGTTCCAGTTTACCCAGTTTACCACGACTCCCACAGTCTCTCGGCTGGCCTCCCACAGTCCTCGCCAGGTCCACCCCTCTCCTGTCCTCTGGTCGCATGTCCTGTTGCCTGGAGGAGAGAGGGGCATACCTGTCCTTTTCTGCTGCCACTCCTCGGGCCTTCTCTTGTTGGGAGGGGCCTGGAAACTCACCCCTCCTGCGGTTCTGTTCACCCTGTCGCGGCCCAGTTCCCTGTCCGGGCAACGGGGCACAGGGCACTCTTTGATCCCGGCGGCCTAGGTCAGACGCCCGAAGCATGATCTCAACAGCTGTCGCTTCTAGCCGCACAGCCTTTCTTGCCAGTTCTCGTTCCAATCTCTGAGTCTCGTGTGCGGCTTGACCGATCTCCAGCTGTGTCTTCATCAGATCTCGATGAACTGCCTCGTGTTGTTCGAAAGCTGTCACAAACGCTCTCTGTTGTCTATAGTATGCTGCCTCTTCCCCCATCTCAGCACTGGCGGTTTGACTTCCCATCGTTGGGCTCCGCCTCTCATCTTGGCTTTGGTGCTGAGGGCAGGGTGGACATGGGAAACGGGTGGGCTGTAGAAACTGTTCGTGTATTCCATACCTGCTGTCGGTCTCAGTTCCAGCCCTCCGGCCAGAGTGGACTTCGTGGGACGGCTGTAACCTCAGTCTCTTTTTCTGCCCCTTGGTTAAACCGCAGTCGCCTGCAATGGACACTCCAGCTTGAATCGGTTCTGGTTGGAGTAACACCGTTGTCACTGGTTCACTCCCCTGTATCGGAACCAAAGTCAACATTTCAAGTCCTTCTGTCGTACTGGTCACATGAGAGAAGTCCCAATCAATCAGATCATCACTGGTAAAGTCTATCGGGGAAATGTCTGCAGAGGCTCTCGGCCTACTCCCCCCAATGGCCCGATCACTAAGGCCCTTCTCCATATTGTTGTCGCTGTTATTCTATTGTTTTTGCATCTAACGCTTCAGTCGTTCCTATCAACGGTCCTCTAAGGTGAACTTCCTATGCTACTGTCATTCACTCCCCTTTCAACCACTCCTGTAATCACCGTTTGAAAAAACAAGTTTCTCTGTCTTCCACTACTTCTACTTACTTGAGTTAAAACACTCATACTGTCAAAATTTTACTGTGCAGACAAGGATTGATAACTGGCTTATCATTCATACTTATCACAAGGCTAAACACAGCCGTTTCCCTAGTTGGCTTATGGAAATTGTTAGAGCTCCTGTCCGGCCGAGCACCTGTACAGAAAGAAAGCAAAAACATCCAGACTTAATACAGTGGCATTTCCCTGTTATTCCCACTATTCGTTATGCATTGGAAATGTCGGGCAACACTATACTAAAATATTTAGAGAGACACAGTGTGATTTGCTTGAAAAAATAACGATACAGCTTATCTTGTTTTTTGTCCGTTCCCTCAACAGGAACACTGGAGGTTTCCAATCCCCTGTGTGCTCTCTCCACCTGATTTCCTGGGAAATATAATCATTAATCCCCTTCCTATCCATTGTCTAATAATCCTTTGTAAACCTGGTCCTTCATCTGATTCTAATCTCTCTTTGCTTGATGAATCTGTTCATCTTAACCTTATTTCTTACTTTTAAATGCCCGATTAGCGTATCGACTAAATGTATTATTTGCTTTTGCTTCACATTCCTCATACAACATCAATTTCATTCACTCCTTACACACAACCATTACCCCCCACAACACTTAATAAAAATCAATCAGTGTTGCTACTGCTACCAACCACCAAACAGGGAAAACAATAAACTTTTAGCAACTTATATCACTAAAACCCTGACCGACACATAGCACAGCTGGCCACGTTAATAAATTCACGGACACCCGCACTATGCCACCTGCAATATTCACCCAGTTCCCTGAATACACAAAGAACCGTCAACTCACAGCCCAAAGCGTCCTCCCTTCAGTTTCGAACCTGAACGGAAACACCCCAAGCCTTCCTTCCAAGGAATATCACAACTCAACCTACCACCTCCAGCACCTAGACAGGCCAGCGCCCATCCGGTACCTACTCCACATGCACAATAACAACGTAGTTCAAATAAACCTACAACCAAATGCCCACAACACACGCCATACGCCGCAACCTAGGGATGGAGAACCACCGGGCGAAATACAAGGAGAGACAGGAAAGGGAAAAGAAAAAAGGAGGGAGGGATATAGGGATACAGGGACTAAGGGGAGGAAGGGGGGGGGGGGGGACACACAATGCAACATTAACTATTACCAAAACCGTCTAAATCAACCTTAACTTTAACCAGACCAAAAGAATGACCATGAATCCTATTTCAGCAAGTAACACTATTTTAATATAACCAATATAACCAATTTTAATACAACCAACACTCCACGCCCATGATGAATTGAAAATGGGGGACCCTGATGTAAACAAGACGAAAGTCTTTCTCTGGTCTGCATCCCCTTAACAATTGTGTGTATTGAGCTGTACCGTATTGTACCCATTCTACAATCTGTCAATAAAAATTTTCAATCAATCAATCAATCAGGCAATCTATCCTAAACAAAACCCCCTTTGTGCACCCGTCATCTCACAAAGTTAAGCTGGGAGACAGGGATGGAGCGGAGGGGGGCGGGGGTGGAGGAGGGAGGGAGGGAGGGAGGGAAGGAGGGAGAGAGGGAGGGAGGGAGGGAGGGAGAGAGAGAGGGAGGGAGGGAGGGAGGGAGGGAGGGAGGGAGGGAGGGACAGGGAGGGAGGGAGGGAAGGAGGAAGGGGAGAGTGTGAACGAGGGAGGAAGAGACAGAGGAAAAAAAGGGGGGGGGGGGGGTTTCACGCAACCAAAGTCACAAACAAACTCACACATCTATCCCATACTATCCCACCAGCGCCATTACCCCTGGCCCATAACAAATACAGACCTATAATCAAACCAGTAAACACACCCATCATCAACAACAGAAAAAACCGATAAAAAGAACTCACCAATTCCCACAGATTGCCGCGCTTCAAAACCTATAATAATCACAACTGTTCTCTATTGTTTACTGCACCTCGTTCCACCTTTAAAGGTGAAACTATAAAAGAGGCAACAGCGCCCTCCGCTGGAACGTCTTGTCCATCACCACCATTGCACTACAGCACTCACCACTTCCTGTAGGAGGCGCCCACGCCTCCCCCGCAAGTGCGTCATCACGTAAACCACCCCAAGACGTCACCTTGATGTTCCACCTCAACCACAAAACTACAATTCCCAGAATCCTCTACACCGGAAGTCCCTGTCCACCATCTCTCTAAGATCCCGCGCCAGCAAAGAGTAGCAACACGCGAGATTCCCCGAGAGTCCAATCATGCTATATTGTTAGCACAGGTAGCTTAGCATCTTAGCTTCGTTAGCTCCGCACAGCTAGCTCCTATTAGCTTAGCTTAGCACCCAACATCACTCCTCCTAAACGGCCCCTTCTCCTGTTGATCCGAGCGGCACAACACATCGCGACGTTTACACAACCCCTGCTTTCCCCCATAACATAACTTTAATCCTATTTAGCCCCCGTTCACAGAACATATATCATTACCCTTATTCTAGCACGCTCGCCCAATTGGCCCCGCCTGACCGAAATACACAGTATATCAAACGCACCCCAAGCTCCGACGTTCCCAGTGACGTCATCAGCTCCAAAATCCCCGTTTTCTTTGATCGTTACTACATTACTTTTAGACTTTCACACCACCGTTTTGAAAAATCTCAACGCACACTTCACATCATCTAGGTTCCATCACACATGCCATTCATTCAATTCACTCGACAACGCAACACAGCGACCACACGCTAGTCCCGTTGCGCCAGCTAACACTGGCAGGACAGGGGTGTGGTTTCTCCTGCTGCCGCCTTGGCCACCAGTGTTTATAATAATACAAAAAAATATCTTGGCATTCACTCAGAGCTCCTAACATTCATCCATTCAAACACATATACTAAGCAAAACAATGTCCCATTCATAAACATACCATCCATTTGCGCACATTCATTCCAAACGCATTTCCTCACTCGCCTTTTTCACACAATATTCTCCTATGTTCTAATCACATGTGCAGCATCTACTTCCAAAGTGCTTCATATACCCCTGAGAAACCCACTCCATTCATGTATAGTAGCCTGTGAAGAGTTTTAGTAGCGCCCATTGTCGGCTTGTTTTCCTCTACATTCCCTCATTCCTCCACGCGGCTGATGTTCTTCAGATATCGACCTTAGCCAATCTGAGCCTAAATGACGTCGGACTAGAAGTGGTAATTCGCTTATGGAACGTCTTCCAAAGTCCATTACTCCGTCGCACCGATTCTAAGTGTGGTTTCTACAGCATCCTAGCCCGAACCCTAACCTCTTCTCATCTCCCTGTTCTCTGTCTCTCTTCGCGGAACCAGGCTACCCCTGTACTTCACCACGGTTATCTTATTCTACTCTTTAAGATCTGACTACTCCTCTTTACCCCTTAATGAACCACTACGTCACGCACAGTCCCACTTCCCGCTATCTGTGACCAATCTCCGTTCTACTGCTCCTACGCCGGTCCCCTCAAATATTTTACCTAATCCCTAGCCTATCCCCTAAGCTGATATAACTAAATACAGACATCTATTTCCTCTCCTCACTTGGCCTTGTACCAACTATAGGCATCCTAACTGAACATCCCCTAACCCCTACGCTTCCTAAGTGCAGCGCCGGTGTGTGGCTGAGACCAGAGCCAGGTTGTGAAACCTGGACCCCGATACTCCTCCAACACCAACATAACCTGATCCATCTCATTTCTACCTAATGCAATAGCAACCCCAAAATGCGAGACTGCTTCGCCCATTACCAATCTTAAACACATTAGTACTACTTACCTATTCCCACTGGCCTCGGTCGAAATGGTGACGATCCTTCAGTTTTCAGTCGTAGAGAGCTTCGATGAGGGGGAGAGAACCCCTCTGTGTCCTTGAGAAGTGGCCGCCGTCGTTGTCAACCGGTTCTGGTCGAATGCAGCACGGGTCACGGACCAATTGAAGTATCTTTCTTGGCTTCATTCATCTCTATCTAAATGATCATTGATCGTATAGTTTTCTATATCACCCTTCTCCTGCATTGGTTAGGTAGTTTAGATGTTCGGTTCAAGTGAGGGGAGACGGACAACGTGGTCAAAATCAACGGGCGGCGGTGTTTATTAATAAAACCACAGCTTTAGGAATCAACAAGTACATCGTCTCTTTGGTTCAATCTAATTGTCTCTTTCATTCAATCTAATCATCTCTCGGTGCTGTTCTCTGGTTGTTGTCTTGGTTTCCAGGCCAACACGCGTTCTCTCTAGTGGTCCGTGGTCTGGTTGTCACGGCAACCTTGCTTTCGGATCCTGGGAGGTTTGGGAGCGCTTGGTTTTCATCTACCCTCGGTGGAGTCTGCTATGAGCCTCGGCTCGGTCATCTGGTCTCAATTGGCTCTCTGTGTTATCGGCTCTTCAGTAGCCTGAGTGGCGAGTCTCCCTCTGTCGGTGGAGGTTTTCAGCGCTCCAGCTGCGATGCGATCTCTGTCATCGTCTGTCCCCATGGCTCTGTGTCTTCAGGTCCTTTCTGGTGTGTCAGCGCTTCTCCAGGTCCCTTCTGGGTGTGAGTCTCAGGCTCGGCTCTCCAGGGATCCTCTCTTGTCTCCTCGCTCCCGTCACCGGGTGTGTGTCTCTGTCCGTCGCCATCAGCCCTTTTTATCAGAGAGAGAGAGAGAGGGAGGGGGAGAGAGAGAGGGAGAGAGAGGGAGGGGGAGAGAGGGAGGGGGAGAGAGAGAGAGCCCTGCCTGCCTATTCACGTTTCACAATCTGCCATCCTTATTTGGCCACATTCCAGCAGGAACTTGTCTGCGGGTCTGGTGACAACTTACACATTTTCTGCTGACACAACCGTTTCACCATAGAACCCTGCCGGCCTGTTTAATCATTGATTAGTTTAATGCGTGCCATCTCTTCATGCTTCTTGTGACAAAATGTTTACCTAGTGTAGATAAGAAACAGACTACTTTTTCAGACAGTGCCCAGACAACAAACCATATGCCTATTGGGTTCATTATTTTATATTTAGCATTAGCATTTCACCACATGTTATTTGATTTCCATCTCGTAGGACGATTTACTAGTCTTCATGAAACACCACATTTTGCAAATGGTCTAACCCTTCATCTCTGATATTTACCAATTAACTGCATTTCTTATTGTTTCTTCCGTTTTCTGATTTGCTAAACCTTGATGCATTTTGAACACTTGGCCTCACTTGAGTGCTGCTGACTCATCTATCTGAGAGGCTCTTTTTACAGTCCGATTCACTCTGTCCCCTGACCACTCTGCCATGTCGTAACTTGAAAGTCCTTACTTAGGGTAGGGGTCAGTTTTATTGTCTTAAGGTCAGCCATCTGTTTCTGGGGAGTCAACCGCCTCTACCCTCTCAAGCCTAGGGTCTCAGAAATAACTTCACATGGTGTACTCTAAATGGCCCTTCTATCAATCAGCATTTGTCTTTCTAATCATTTTCCTTGTACATTTCACTTGCATTTATTCATGTTTTCATTTAGAAATATACGACAATATTCCAGCGCGGTCTTTATTAGCCGACAACAAAATAGATGCCTCTAAAAATCATATAGCCAATCGAACACAACTAATAAAGGCATTCATATTACAGCACGGTTATAATGACACACAACCAACGCCAAACAGTGGTCAACGAACGGTCTTTATTAGTATTTTGAGCTGTCCAGGCAGAATTGCAGCAATGGTCTTAGGGAGCCATTGATATCTGACATCACCGTTTACAAATCCGCCTTTTATTTATCCCATAATACGCGATAGTGTCTTCTTGGTTCGACAGCAGTGAATTCTCCGTGGAGTTTCCAGAGTTCCGCTCGGGTCAGTCCATTATTTCACATCCCATGGGGGGTGTTTCCTCACTTTCATGACCATATATGGATAATCATGCACAAGCATTGACGGTAGAACAAAGTGGTATTCATCAACACGGAGGAGCATAGAGCCTGCGTACGCAGTGTGTGATGAATCCCGACTTCCCTGTGCGTACACTAGTTCTACATTCCGTGCTTACGTGTGGAAATAGAAATGTTCTATGCACACTATTGATGAATGAGGGCCCAGGTCTCTGAGCTTGACAACGAGCTTGGAGGGGACTATGGTGTTGAATGCTGAGCTGTAGTCAATAAATAGCATTCTCACATAGTTCCCCTGCCTCTTGTCCAGGTGTGATGCTGCTGTGTGCAGCACATGGGCTATGGCGTCCTCCGTGGATCTGTTGGGGCGGTATGCAAATTGCAGGGGGTCCAGGGTGATGGGGAGGGAGGAACAGATGTAGCCCTTCACTAGCAGTTTTGCAAAAAGATGAATTATACTGAATTATATATTTATAATTATATTATATATTTATACAATATAAAATTATACTGACCAAAACAAACAGCACTGTGACCTGTTTTAACATTTGATTTGATTTGATTACGGATCCCCATTAGCTGGTGCCATAGCAACCAGCTAGTCTTCCTGGGGTCCACACAAAAAAAACATACAAAAACAATTATTATTGCAAAAACAAAATTATTAAAAGTCAGTTCTCAACACACAATTGATAATGAAACTAACAATTAAGATGGCTAACATTACATGCAAGCACAGAAACAGAAAACAAACAAAAAAAATATATAAATACTTTACAGTGTTAAAAACAATTTAAGATTATTTTTAAAAGTGAATCTACTGTAAATGCAGCAGAGGTTTTGAGGCAGGTTATTCCAAAGAGTTAATGCTCTAAAAATAAAAGATCTCCTCAAAGAGTTGGGTTTAGGACCTGGCAATTCAAGCTGCCCACTACTGGAACCTCTAGTGTAATGCTCATGCACAGTATTACTAAAAACAATCTGTTTATGTATAAAAACAGGAGTTTTACTGCTCATGACCAACTTGAACAGCACAAGTATATTAAAAGACAATCTATTTTCAACTTTAAGCCAAGAGAGGCGGGCATGCATACGGCTCACATTAGACCTTAGTGAGCAGCCCAGTACCAACCGTGCTGCCCTGTTCCACCTGGAGCTTCCTGAGGTCACTACTGTTCTGGACCACCTGGAGCTTCCTGAGGTCACCACACACACACACAGGCGAGCGTCAACACACAGGCGAGCTGTAGCAGCAGCGGTGGATAAGGGGGCGTGCTAGCGCGGGTCACGTGGGGGTCGCGGCCAATCAGAGGAACCCGGAAACCGAGCTCCGTTGCGGAAAGTATAGACACTCCCCGCTGCCATGGAGACAGAGACGCACGGTGCGTGTGGAGCCACTGGCTGCGGGCGGCGTCTATACTTTCCGCAACGGAGCTGCGTTTCTTGACTCAGAGTGGCGGCGCGACAATAGCGTTTCTTGACTCAGGCGTCTATGCCAAATACAGCTGATAACTGCATAAGCAGCATATTAAGACTGCGTTTCTTGACTCAGAGTGGCGGCGCGACAATAGCGTTTCTTGACTCAGGCGTCTATGCCAAATACAGCTGATAACTGCATAAGCAGCATATTAACACTTTCAGTGCCACGAGGTGGCGCCAGAGTTAGCGCTTGAATGCCACCATCGGCGCCAATGTTATCGTTAATATCGCCTAATCTATGTTTTAAATTATGGCTGTGTCTAATCTGCCCGTTACTTATCAAAGAATCCTTTTCCAGTCAGTGCTGTCAAGACAGATTGGTTTTTTAGCGCTTCATTCCTGTTTGAGAGCATTTTGAAAAGCACCCGTTTTGAGGTAAAAAACAGTCCATTCTGGGGCATTCTATGATAATCGTCTTTTACTGGAATATTCCAGAACGTTGATATTTGTCGGCCTATTTATGAATAGTTTTCAAATAAACGCTAGATGATCAATATTATACATACACGCACGCCCATTCGTGCCGCGCACGGATAATCGCCGTGTTCATTTCCTCTTGGATTTTTACAGTGAAACCGATAGGACATTTCACAAAACAGCTTATATCTTCATCAAAATGAGTCTGATTATCCTAACACTGATAACATAGATTCCTTACCTGACATCAGATGGTATCCAACTGGTATATTCCAATTCCTGATCACCATTCGAAAAAAATCGATAAGTGTATAGATCCAACGTGATACAGTAGAACACATGATTCCATGGGGTTCAGAGGCTCCAGAATGAACTCTAATAACGCCGGCTGCATCAGTGGACTGGAAAATGTGGAGTACAGGATTTTTTTCCCCATCCATTTTCATTGAGTCCATTCCAAAATCACTTATGTCATCTGGGAGACGATAGGGGGCGCTTTTTTCCACATCTGATCGCCGGCGGCGCTCGGGTAGACTAGGGTAGGCTCGCGTGATGCAATATGATTTCAGATCGCTAAAAAAAATAAAAATAAAAAAAATCTCGTGAGTGGCTTTCAAGGAGATATTAATAATTCCGAGAAAACTCGTGAGTGGCATAGAAAGTGTTAAGATGACGCGACAATATTATTAAACAAGAGAGCTCTGTCATTGAAGTGGGTGGTGTTACCAACAGCGCGTTTCTTGACTCAGGCGTCTATGCCAAATACAGCTGATAACTGCATAAGCAGCATATTAAGATTAAGATGACTGCGTTTCTTGACTCAGGCGTCTGCGCCAAATACAGCTGATAACTGCATAAGCAGCATATTAAGATTAAGATGACTGCGTTTCTTGACTCAGGCGTCTGCGCCAAATACAGCTGATAACTGCATAAGCAGCATATTAAGATGACGCGACAATATTATTAAACAAGAGAGCTCTGTCATTGAAGTGGGTGGTGTTACCAACAGCGTGTTTCTTGACTCAAAGTGGCGCGTTTCTTGACTCAGGAAGCAAGCATCAAACACAGCGGCGAGCGGCAGCGGTGGATAAGGGGGCGTGCTAGCGCGGGTCACGTGGGGGTCGCGGCCAATCAGAGGAACCCGGAAACCGAGCTCCGTTGCGGAAAGTATAGATGCGGAGAGGAGGGACACTGGTACAGAGACTGTCCACAAAGAGACCGGGCAGAGAGGAGGGACACTGGTACAGAGACTGTCCACAAAGAGACCGGGCAGAGAGGAGGGACACTGGTACAGAGACTGTCCACAAAGAGACCGGGCAGAGAGGAGGGACACTGGTACAGAGACTGTCCACAAAGAGACCGGGCAGAGAGGAGGGACACTGGTACAGAGACTGTCCACAAAGAGACCGGGCAGAGAGGAGGGACACTGGTACAGAGACTGTCCACAAAGAGACCGGGCAGAGAGGAGGGACACTGGTACAGAGACTGTCCACAAAGAGACCGGGCAGAGAGGAGGGACACTGGTACAGAGACTGTGTGTAAAGTGGGCAGTGATGGGAATGTAATAAATACGTGAGTTATACCAGTAGCAGGGAAACTGCTATTTATCCAAATGCCCTGAAATAACCAACTGCACAACCGGGGTACAAGGAATAACAACTTTATTTCATAAATGTACCTATGCTAAACAATTATACAGAGGACACGGGATCTATTAATTAAAACCTATGAGCCATGAAGCCGATATGAATTTCCCCTCCGAGACATGACAGGGTTTAGCAGAACCAGAGAATGCAGCAGGTATAGCCAGGCGTCACTTAGGTAAATTATATCACCTCTAAGTTAAGCACACTATAAATTACAGCACTTATATATAGGTAAACCCTTCACCTCTAGGTAGAGCACATATCACAGCACACTTTTATATAGGCAACAACCCTTAGTTTGAATGAGGTACGGTACATACACAATGCACTTACAATAGTCACACACACTCTATCCGACCCACTGGTCCACGTGAATATTTAGGGGTCACCTCCCGCTACCAGTCAACTCTCTCTCGCTGTAAATCCTCCGCCACCATCACCCTAGGTACATCAGTACTCAGGCCTCATGCACAATAGGAATGAATGAATGAAAACTTTATTTAACAGATTGCAGAATGGGTACAATACAGTACGGCTCAATACACACAATTGTTAAGGGGATGCAGACCTGAGAAAGACGTTTGTCTTGTTTCCATCAGGGTCCCCCATTTCAATTCATATAGACATTTATGACATACACAACATACATGACATTTATGGCATAGGGACATATAGGTATTTAGTACTGATACATTTGTGACATAAACGGTATTCAAATATACAGTACTGTTACCCCTAGATCCTGACAGAGTATATAGATATGATGGGGAGGAGACTGTCTATTAGGAGGTGGTGGGGGTTTTGGGCATTTACGGTGGCCAGTTTCGAATTGCAGCCTCCCATAGGTGCTCTTTAAGAGCGGTTTTGAATGTGGGTAGGGATTCACATTCCTTTACAGCTTTGGGTAGGGCGTTCCACATTGATGTGGCATAATTGCTAAACGTGTTTAGTCCCTTGTTTGAGCCGAATCTGGGTTTAACATGATTTGTTGAGCTTCCTCTGGTGTAGTGGTTGTGGTATTCACTGACCTTTGGGAAGTATTTTGACATGTACATGGGTACCTTAGTCGTATAGTGTATCTTGTAGACCAGGCCCATTGCAAGTTGCTGTACTCTGTCGTCTACTCTAAGCCATCCTAGGTTGTCAAAGTGGGCAGGGGTGAGGTGGGTTCTGGGGGTAAGGTCAAGTAGTAGTCTGACCAGTTTGTTTTGTGATGTTTGTAATTTTGTTTTAAGCGCCTTTGAGGTGCTTTGGTACCATGAGGTGCACGCATAGTCGTAGTACCCTTGAATGAGTGCTCCTGCCAGAGTCTTCAGGGTATTCTTGTTTACCAGAGAGGAGATCCGGTACAAGGATCTAGTTCGTTGGTTGACTTTTTTTATTACATTGGATGCCATTTTGTCACAGGAAAGATTTGCCTCTAGGATGGAACCCAGGTAGGTAATTTCGTCTTTCCTTGTGACAATATTGTCACCCACTGCAACTGAGAAGCCATCGGTCTTGCGGAGTTTGTTATTTGAACCGAAGAGAATGGACTCTGTTTTGCCCATGTGTAATGATAGTTTGTTATCAGCGAGCCATATGCAGATTTTGCCTAGTTCCGAGCTGAGGGTTTTTTCAACCTGCAACTTGTTCTTGTCAGAGACCAGCAGGGCTGAGTCGTCCGCAAACAGGAACAAGTTGCAGTCACAGGCTGACGACATGTCATGTGCATAAATTAGGAAGAGTAGCGGTCCTAGTATGCTTCCTTGTGGAACACCACAGCTCACTGTGAGGGGGGGTGATAGAGTACCGTTTACCTCTACCATCTGTTCTCTCCCCTCCAGGTAGGATTGCATCCAGCTCACTGATAAGCTATCAAAACCAATTGCTTTTAGCTTGTCAATCAGAATGGAGTGATTGACAGTGTCGAAGGCCTTTTGTAGGTCCAGCATGACCATGCCGCAGTATTTGGTGAGGTATTATGAGGCACGCAAATGTGAACACGGTATGTCCTATCACACACGTTAAACACCCTCCTTAAGAGGCACTGCGCTTTATACAAAGTATATGTCTAATCACACACACGGCCCGCTAATCACCCTCTCAAATAGGCACTCATAGACAATAGATCAACTGTACACTAATTATGGAAGACTCCCCAGGTCCTAACTACCCCTCCCTCTTGCTTCCCCTGTTCCCCTTCAATTGGTCACACGATATATAAAATATACCAACCTAGGCTATATAATAAATAGGGCATATGAAGGACTAGCCAATATGCAGGTTAATTAAGGGGCACGATATAATACAGATAATGTAACTAGAAGATACACAAGATACCATATACAATATATATATACAGTAGGCCTATACAGTTATAAAAATAGATCATAATACAAAATCCTATACTAAGTACAATGTGGGTAACAGTGGACTTAACTCGCCGCACGGCGCGACCCCCCCGAGGGTCTGTGCTTGGACCCCGTCCAACTCTCCGGGCGAATGCTCCGGCGAACGGTGGTCCACCAGGTTGTAGTTGACTTGTAACATAGCAATCGTACCCGGTGTCCACAAGGACGTTCCGAGTATAATGTCTTTAGGAGCGAGGTAACTCAGTACCCTCTATATCCCGTCCCTATCTGTCTCCAGGAGGGTAAGCCTCCCCTCCTCACGCTACTGGAACCTGTGGACGGCTGGATAAATTGTCTTCGTAGCCGGTGGATAACTCTCGACGATCGACCCCACCCCCCGGGCCCTAACAGAGTCTGGTTCTCTCTGGCGTTCTAAACAGAGAAGAGAGGACGTCTGCAACAAGAGCACCAGCGAGCAAGCGTGCGAGGAACAGACTCAGCTACGAAACGGGTTATTCCAGAAATACATGCGGTAGTTGAGCGTTTGATTAATGCGCCGGATAAGCTCAGTTACACAACGGGTTATCCTAGAAATATCTGCGGTAGCTTAGCGTTTGGTTCATGTGCCAGAGACACTGAAGGAATCAACAGGAGAGCATCGTCGAAGAGCAGGTGGTAGACCTTAGCCACCTTGCATTAGCTGTTTATAGGCGTCATAGTAAGAGGGTGCAACACGACCCACAGTTTAGCTGTGTTTAGGCGAGCATCACAGTTTAGCCCGCGCGCCGGCCCACCTCAGCAGCCCAGCAGAGGACGCCACTACACTGCACGCTTCTCCAGCCTCTCCCAGCCGTTGCTCAGCATCACCTGCTCCAGCGTCTACTCCGCCCCGCTGGCTGTTATCGCGGGATCTCCGTCTGCCATCTTAGCATCCGGACTAGTGGTGCTGAGATTGGGCCCCTCATCTTGGATAAGTATCAGAGGTGCTGTTGAAACGTGTTCGGTAGACAGTCTACTGTGGGGAGCAGGCTCTGTAAGAGTGAAGATAAACGGTGCTTTGAACGGGCACTGGAGAGCAGTGTATATGGGTGCCCCAAACATTTCAAGCCGGCTTTAGATAGGACTTTATTTGCTAAATGTGGGCCCACTGTTCATTTCTTTTGAGTGTAATAATTAGGGATGTCCCGATCCGATCACGTGATCGGGGCCGATCACGTGATTTTCCGAAGATCGGGATCGGCAAAAAATAAAAAAATCTGCCATTTTTTTTATTTAACAAACATGACCATGTTCACGTCTTAAACTCATACTGAGGCCTTAGTTTTGGTTTTAAATTGCATATCATCATTCATTTATTTATTGTTACACAGAGCAGAAGAATTTTGCCAAAACAAACCAATAGTATCCAGCTGCAGAACGGCAGACCATCCAAAATCTCAGACCCAAATTAAATTATTATTTAAAAAAAAATGTAATCCCAATTTCTCACATTACATTCACCCTGAGTGTTGACGTTATCCAAGTGAAAAGTTAACTTCATTCAAGCGAGGCATTGCAATCCTTGACATAAATCATTTGATGTATAATTAAATTAAAGGAAATGCATTTGGGTCTGAGAGTGTGGCTTGTCTGCCGTTCTGCAGCTGGATACTATTGGTTTGTTTTGGCAAAATTCTTCTGCTCTGTGACAATAAATAAATGATGATATGCAATTTAAAACCAAAACTAAGGCCTCAGTATGAGTTTAAGACGTGAACATGGTCATGTTTGTTGAATAAAAAATAAAGTTAAAAAAAAAATTTAATAAAAATTTATCGGATCGGGAAAGATCGGTATCGGTAGATACTCAAAATCACATGATCGGGAGCAAAAAACGTGATCGGGACATCCCTAGTAATAATATGTGTGTTCCTTTATAAAATTCCCATTCAGTAACCCCTTTATCCTTTCCCTCTCTCCCCACCTATGGAGTAGCAGAACAGTATATATAAACCCTTAAAGGGAAGGTGTTGTTACTGTGTCTAGCCCGGTGCGGGAAGCACTTTAGTCTGTGTTCAGTATATAAACCATTGAAGGGAAGGTGTTGTTACTGTGTCTAGCCCGGTGCGGGAAGCACTTTAGTCGGTGTTACAGAGTGAGAGCACAAGGTGCCCAGGGCGCAAATAACTTGAATCCGACTGTAATTAATTGTACCTTGAAGCAGACTTTACTAAAGAACACTGAATGGGAGCACTGTGTGTGTCTGTTACCGAGTCGGTTGTCTTAACCCTTTTTTGACCGGGTAATGCTCATTATTATTTAACCCTTTCTCCACCCCTGCCTATAGTTCATTGTTAAAAGTCTCTACAGGTCATTAAGGAAGGGTACTGCTTTGGGGAGCGAAAACATTATCCATCTTACTGCCATCAGGTGTGGGAGGGCTAAGGAAGTATTGGGGGAAGTGGGGGTGTGTGGGGAGCTACTGCTGATCGCCCTGGAGGGCAAGAAGGACCAGAGTACCACCTCTAGGTCAGTGAATCCTAGGCCCCATCCGCTCCTGCTGCTCGACCTCCATTTCGACATTCCTGGCCTACAGTCGGGGGTCCAGTTAGACTCAGCTCTGCTGCGTCCCGCTACCAGGTGGCCGTGTACAACCACTCCCATAAAGCAGGGATAATCCACCCTGCTACAATTACATTATTCCTTCCATCTTCTGCTGGATCCCCTCGACTGTAAACTAATAATAATAATAAATTCAATTTGTAACACTTTATATCTGTGAAAATCTCAAAGCGCTACATGACCTAACAACAGTGTCATAGATGCAAAGCGTGCTCACATAGCGTGGACTGGTCTCACTTCGCCACTAGGGGCAACATGGCTAAGTGTGACTGACTGCTTGAATGAGTGAACGAGTTAGTGACATCACTGGCATTACACTGGAATCTGTGACCCATCAGAAATGGTGACCTGACAAAAGCTCCTCCATTGACAGTTTACACACACTGGTGGAACTTTAACCCCAAATTCAGTATCTGAGAACATTTGAATATTACATAGTTCAAATAAATAAATAAATCAATATCTACATTATAGAACTGCCGGCCTACTGAACAGTATATCACTCACTACTTGGTCAGGGCTCCTTCTGCATGAATCAATGAGGCGCGGCGTGGAGGCAAACAATATACTTCCTCAAGATTCACATGTATTGAGATGCACCGGTACATCCTGTACAGCAAAGATATTCTTTTACCCCTTTCACTGGCACACTACAGAAGGTTAACCCTTTACTATCAACTACCCTGCAGTTGTGTGGCAGTGAAAGGGTTAGCCTTCTGTGTATAGTCGCAGTGAAAGGGTTAACCGTTTGGTAGTGAAAGGGTTAAACCCTGCAAACACCGGTGTATTTATTACGCTGCTGTTACTGTATCTTCTGTAAATCACTCTTTAGTCCAATAACACAATACCTCCAAAACATCTTTATAGATAATTACATATTCATATTTTACATTTTCTATTTACTTTATTTCTATATTTCTCTTCATATTTAATTCTAGTTGTGTTGTGTTTGTGGTATTTGTGTGAGCAGGCACAGAGACAATTGTTTGTGCAACGTACTTCAAAAAACACTTTATTTTGCCTTCATACAAACATTGAAGAAAATCGAACCAACCGCGACAAACATAATTAAATAATGTATTAAAAAAACAACCACAACAAACACATTAAATAACAAACAATGCATTTGTAAAAAAAAAAACCTGAATGTTATATATAGCACCATTAAATATTGCGGTACCTTTAATAAGAGTGGTGTGACGCTGATAAGAGACTCCGACAGGCCGTCAGAACAAGCAGCTAAACTGCGCTGCCACACAGCTGTGCTGACGGAGACTCAGGTGACGTCTCCCATCCACTAGAAAAACATCTATTTCTATAAAAAAAAAATTTAGTCTTAAAATAATTTGTTTAGTTATTGTTTTTTTAAGAAAGAGAAAATGTACCAAAAGGGTGAGATTATTTCCTTTGTTCCAGTACAAAGTGGTGACAGTCGCCCCGGAGGTAGAGGCCGTCCGGTAATCGGAAGGTTCCCAGTTTGATTCCGGCTCCTCCCGACAAAGAGACCCTGAAGCGCTAACTGCTCCAGATGAGCAGGTCGGCACCTTGCATGGTTGAAGCTAACTGCTCCAGATGAGCAGGTCGGCACCTTGCATGGTTGAAGCTAACTGCTCCAGGTGAGCAGGTCGGCACCTTGCATGGTTGAAGCTAACTGCTCCAGGTGAGCAGGTCGGCACCTTGCATGGTTGAAGCTAACTGCTCCAGATGAGCAGGTCGGCACCTTGCATGGTTGAAGCTAACTGCTCCAGGTGAGCAGGTCGGCACCTTGCATGGTTGAAGCTAACTGCTCCAGATGAGCAGGTCGGCACCTTGCATGGTTGAAGCTAACTGCTCCAGATGAGCAGGTCGGCACCTTGCATGGTTGAAGCTAACTGCTCCAGATGAGCAGGTCGGCACCTTGCATGGTTGAAGCTAACTGCTCCAGGTGAGCAGGTCGGCACCTTGCATGGTTGAAGCTAACTGCTCCCGGTGAGCAGGTCGGCACCTTGCATGGTTGAAGCTAACTGCTCCCGGTGAGCAGGTCGGCACCTTGCATGGTTGAAGCTAACTGCTCCAGGTGAGCAGGTCGGCACCTTGCATGGTTGAAGCTAACTGCTCCAGGTGAGCAGGTCGGCACCTTGCATGGTTGAAGCTAACTGCTCCTGATGAGCAGGTCAGCACCTTGCATGGTTGAAGCTAACTGCTCCAGGGCCCTCATTCATCAACGTGACGTAGAAAATGTTCTATTTCCATACTTAAGCACAGAATTTAAAATCTGTGCACGCACAAAAAAAACGGGATTTATCACACGTGCGTACACAGGTTCTACGCACACCTGTCTTGATAAATATGACTTTGATCCTACGTTTGAGCTCGTGCACTGTTTTAAGTATTTGCATACCAGAACCGCCCCGATTAACCATATACGGTAATGGAATACCCCCATGAAATGTGGAAAAATGGACTAAGCCGAGGGAAGCGTGTTATGTGACAGGCTGACAGACGTGTACACGTACGGTGATGTCGGATATGATATCTATTAACCATTGCTGCCTGGGCAGCGCAAACACTAATAAAGACCGTGCTGGAATATGACTGCCTTTTCCCGTTTTGTTTGATTAATACCCAGGGATTAAAGTTCTCCTCAATTTTATTCCAAATCGCGACGGATTTTCCGTCAATTTTCTACCTGCTGCATATGATTTCTAGAGGCATACTACAATCTATTTTGATGTCAGTATTGGGTAGCCTATATAAACAATAATACGAGAGCATATACAAGAACAATGAATCTCACTGCTGTAGCCTGCCTTTCAATACATGAACTTGAATTCCATCATGTTTGTGTGCGGGACTCACAAGGCTGTTGTCACAATGGGTGGTACCGGTACAGTAATAACAGTCTACACAATATCACGATGGACCATGCCATGTAGCCTATGTTCTATTATGACATGATCTGTGACGACAAATGTTCTAGAATGTTTGATTAAGATATCATACTCTGACAGCATGCCTATGATCAACAAAAACGCAAACTTGAATCCCATCATCATATTTACATAGTCTGTCCACTATCTGGTGTCATTGCAATGCGTTTTTTATTCTCTTATACAGTAAAAAGGGGGAAGAACACTATATCGTGGGTGTTCATATGACTTGTATTCTGCTTACAGCTTCGAAATTCCACTTGTTTCGTTTAACGTAAAGCCTTTTAAATATAATCAAAACGTTCCCGTGTTTCTGCGGTCTGTGTGCAAAATAATAACGAGTTGAGCTACGCGGAGCGCAGTCAGTCAGTACACCCCGTATATTCCGATAACGCTATATAAACCATGCTGCATTCATTCCGAGAGGAAGATCTATTATTCCAAATGCTATTTATAGGGTTTTGACCATAATTACACTACTGTTGCTATTTTACAATGAACTATAATGAATTACGGTTCATACAGAACATGGAGTGTTGAAACTAATGCACAGAAGCTCATTTCCTTGTTGTAATAATATATTCTACCAACGGGCGCCAGGTACGCATGGTCCGAGCTGTGCGTAAATATAAGCACGAAGTCAAGTTCATGTTGAAATTGATGAATCCCACACTCTGCTTAGAAATGGTCGTACGCACAGCTTAAGCACATATCTGTGCGTAAATCACGTTGATCAATGAGGGCCCAGGTGAGCAGGTCGGCACCTTGCATGGTTGAAGCTAACTGCTCCAGGTGAGCAGGTCGGCACCTTGCATGGTTGAAGCTAACTGCTCCAGGTGAGCAGGTCGGCACCTTGCATGGTTGAAGCTAACTGCTCCAGGTGAGCAGGTCGGCACCTTGCATGGTTGAAGCTAACTGCTCCAGATGAGCAGGTCGGCACCTTGCATGGTTGAAGCTAACTGCTCCAGGTGAGCAGGTCGGCACCTTGCATGGTTGAAGCTAACTGCTCCAGATGAGCAGGTCGGCACCTTGCATGGTTGAAGCTAACTGCTCCCGGTGAGCAGGTCGGCACCTTGCATGGTTGAAGCTAACTGCTCCAGGTGAGCAGGTCGGCACCTTGCATGGTTGAAGCTAACTGCTCCAGGTGAGCAGGTCGGCACCTTGCATGGTTGAAGCTAACTGCTCCAGGTGAGCAGGTCGGCACCTTGCATGGTTGAAGCTAACTGCTCCAGGTGAGCAGGTCGGCACCTTGCATGGTTGAAGCTAACTGCTCCAGATGAGCAGGTCGGCACCTTGCATGGTTGAAGCTAACTGCTCCCGGTGAGCAGGTCGGCACCTTGCATGGTTGAAGCTAACTGCTCCCGGTGAGCAGGTCGGCACCTTGCATGGTTGAAGCTAACTGCTCCTGATGAGCAGGTCGGCACCTTGCATGGTTGAAGCTAACTGCTCCTGATGAGCAGGTCGGCACCTTGCATGGTTGAAACGCTAACTGCATTCTCAGGATGATTCCCCACGTTAACCCCGAGTGCGTGTGCCTGTAATGAATGGAAATATAGAATAAAAGAAATAACGATGAAAACCCAACTATACTGCGCTGATTGAGTTTAAGAGAGGTTGGCCATGGGGTCACGGGTCGCTCAGTACAGCCAGTTGACCGGGACCCAGTGGTGCAGTGCTGGGCAACCGCGGTCAAACGGCGTTTGGGCTTCGAAGTGCGCACATCCTATTATTATGCAAAGTCTAGGTGATAAGTGCCTAGACTTTGCATAATAATAGGATACCGTTTGGCCTCCGCCCATATTACGACTGCACCCCTGCCGGGACCCACTGGGGCTCGGAGCACAGTCTGTCCACGGCAGCCTCCAAGGCCTTGTCCAAGTTGTCGTTGGTGATGGTCAGGTGGAAGTAGTGGCTGTACGCCCCCTGGTGGTCAGGTGGAAGGTAGCTGGATCCTGGTGGTCAGGTGGAAGGTAGCTGGATCCTGGTGGTCAGGTGGAAGTAGTGGCTGTAGCCTGTAGGCCCCCTGGTGGTCAGGTGGAAGGTAGCTGGATCCTGGTGGTCAGGTGGAAGGTAGCTGGATCCTGGTGGTCAGGTGGAAGGTAGCTGGATCCTGGTGGTCAGGTGGAAGTAGTGGCTGTATGCCCCCTGGTGGTCAGGTGGAAGGTAGCTGGATCCTGGTGGTCAGGTAGAAGGTAGCTGGATCCTGGTGGTCAGGTGGAAGGTAGCTGGATCCTGGTGGTCAGGTGGAAGTAGTGGCTGTAGGCCCCCTGGTGGTCAGGTGGAAGGTAGCTGGATCCTGGTGGTCTTGGTCCACAGTCTTCCTCAGGTCCACGTCCTGGACGCGTGAATACTTTACCCAAGGCAGTTGTCCTTCCGCGTTCGGTTTGCGCGCCCTGATTGGCCTCTCAGCGCCCAATCGCGTTAGCCCTACTATCCGTAGTACTTTACCATCTCCACGGTCAACTAACTGCGAGCATCTGCAGCGACGTGATTCTCTTCACAGTAATATTACATTTCTCCCGATACTCTGCTAGCTCTGTGTAGGCTAACACGATTGGGCGCTGAGAGGCCAATCAGGGCGCGCAAACCAAACACGGAAGGACAACTGCCTTGGGTAAAGTATTCACGCGTCCTGGATGCACACAAACAAACACACAGAAGCCAGGTGAGTGAGCGACAGTGGCTCAGGAGGTAGATCCGGAGGTTCACGGTTGGATTCCCGCACCTCCCGGGCAGTGTGTCGAAGTGTCCTTGAGCAAGACACTTAACCCCTAACTAACCCGATGAGCAGGTTGGCACCTTGCATGGTCGCCTCCGCCATCGGTGTGTGAATGTGTGAGTGAACGGGTAAAATGTGAGGAACAAATCGTAAAGCGCTTTGGATAAAAGCTGTTATATAAATGCAGCCATTTACCATTTTAGTACATGAAACAGGAAACGCCCTTTGAATGGTTAATAGGCTACATGTCATGCAACATTATAGGAAATGCGCTTACCGTCTTCTCCAGAGTCAGACAAGAAGATAGATACATTTCCTCTCTGTGTGTTCGAGCTCTCTGTGTGTTCGGTAGAAAGCTATCTGTCTGCAAGCTAGCCTAGCTTAGCACAAATGAATGGAAGCGGATTAGCCCAGCTGTTGGCCAAAACACCGCTCACTGAGTTTTATGCTAGGCTAATGGTCAGTATCTGCTTCTATTCATTTGTGCTAAGCTAGACTAGCTTGCAGCCAGATAGCTTTTAAAAAATTCAATTAACTTTTAAATGCTGTTTTTTTATAGACATTTTTTTATCGGATCCAATATTTATGGCTTAAAACCAATTTCTGACAATTAGTTAGACTTTAAATAAAATAAAAAGATTAGATTTCTCGAAAATGTTTATCATGGATGAACAAAACGTTCAATGCGAATGGTTGATTTTAATTTCAATGACTTTTTAAGCACCTTGTTAAAAAAAAATCTGTTTTCAAGGAATTCCAGCACTTTCATGCACTTTAAGCACTTCAAGGACCTTGTGCAAACCCTGCCTACTGTGCCTGCTGGCTGGGAAGACAGGAGCACATGACCACAGCACCATTCAAGACGGCACTAGTCAAACTGTTTATGCAGGGTTTCTGCAGGGTTCTAAAGTCTTAAATTGAATCAGAATGGGTCTCATTCCCGAAAAATTTTCAAAGATATATTCTGGAAGACTTATCTTGGAACCACTGAGACATAATCTATGACAAGTTCACTCCGAGTCCTGAACGTGCTGGTAATATGTCTTAAGTGGCTGAAACAGTCGCACAAATGATATTATCTGATATCTGCTTGGAGAATGGCATTCTGTCTTAAACTCGAAAGCGCGTTCCCGTTCAGCTCATTTGCATACAAAACAACGCCTCCAGAGGTCCTTATAAGGCAACTAGTGACGCAGCTGTGTGAAATGGAATGGCGGAAGTGCTTTGCGAGTCTTGCGAGCCGCATGATTACGAAACCTAGCGCCAGTCAGTGCCAATCAGAGAGCGTCTCCGAGAAATGCGGCTAGGTTTCGTAATCACGCTTACGCGCCATCAAAACTAGATTAGATTAATGTATTGGCATCATATACAGCTCGCAGCGCGCGCAGTACTGTATATGAATGAACGAATGACATAATATATATAGCCTACGGCGGGCGTAATGAATGAACGCAGTATGGCTTATTATTCCATAATTAAGCCTATAGGCTACTGTTCATTCGTAGGCGCACACAAGACTTGTTATGGAATATTAATGCAGTCTATTTCCACCGATTAGCTTTAGTTCTTATTTATTTATCCACTGTCATTTCAGTGTTGGTGTATAGGCTATATCTCTATATGAATTGAAAATGGGGGACCCTGATGTAAACAAGACAAACGTCTTTCTCAGGTCTGCATCCCCTTAACAATTGTGTGTATTGTGCCGTACTGTATTGTACCCATTCTGCAATCTGTTAAATAAAGTTCTCATTCATTCATTCATTCATAGTGTATTTCAATATAAGTTTAATTGATTAATGATATATTCGAAGGAATGCAGGTTTATAGCTATATCAACCCCCTCCAATGTACAGTAAATTACCAAGTATGGTTGTCAATATTCCAATGTACAGTGTAAGTATATCCCCCACCCACCCCTCCTATAACCAACCTCCTCCAACAGTTTCTACGTCAAATGTACTCTCTTTTCTGGACTCTTTTTGTATCACAAACAGTACTGTATTTGCAAATCTGGTATGTCATAAATGTATAGATGTAGCAGTACTGTCTATCTGTGTCATATGTTATGATGAATTGAAAATGGGGGACCCTGATGTAAACAAGACGAAATTCTTTCTCTGGTCTGCATCCCCTTATGTAATTGAGCTGTACTGTACTGTACCCATTCTGCAATCTGTTAATAAAGTTTTCAATCAATCAATCAATCAATCAATCAAACAAAGGTCTGTCCCATTGTATACCAATCAATGGGATACATTGCATGTTGACCTGCATTCTTTCAAATGTATATAATTAATCATTAAAACAGATGTGTAACAAATAAGAAATACAAATTCCACAGAAGGCATTAAATAATTATTATTTTCAATCATTTCACAATAATTGCATAATTGTGTTTGAATATCTGAGTAATTAAAGTAATTATACATTTGTCCAAAATAGCTGGTTCAGATATGGTTAAGCAGCTGCCCTGTGATCAGATGAATCCATATTTTTCCGACATCAAATGCGTAATTTCTTATCATACAAATTTGTCATATTGTCATATTTATTTTAATTATGATTAAGTAATTAATTCCAATGAGGCCTGTATGGCGACTGTCCAAACATACTGCAGTCACAGAGAGACTAACACGGGGAAATAATGGTACCTGCCAGACGCGCCGCTCGTCACATAATCACGGATCCAGGATACTGTGTTTGGTTAGTTTATTGGAGTTAAAAACAGTTCATATAGTATCAAAAAATAGAATGAGTCACGGTTTGATTCATCATAGTGTAGCGTGCGTGCGGTCAGCAAAGTGTGACTTCCCCGTTCACCCCCTCATTGTTACTGTTCCAGAAACCCGCAGGTGAACAGCTGACTTTACTACTACGACACCACGTGACCCATTTGTGAATGACATGATCAATGACGTGACCCTAACAACCAGAGTTGTGTATACCTGTCACCAACATCCCGGCCCCTAATTATTACATAATCTCATTTCACAATAATAATTACTAACACTTCAATTAATATAAAACACCACAATACAAATTTCATTCCCATTTTTTTGTCCTTTTTTTCGATTTTTTTTTGTGCGCAAGGAGTTCATAGTTCATTAGGTCTTGATACTCTTCTTAAATCAACCAAAGTCAAGTCAATTCAAACGTCAGAGTCACGAAAAAGTCAAAATAATACAAAATCATGAAAAAGAAACAAAGCCTTTATGACTGCTGAAGAAGGCAAATCTTTGTCACAGGTCTATAGAGAAAGCTGCAGGTCCGCGTCTTAATCCAGACCTGTCGCACAGGTCCGATCTTGTCTGGCATCGTCTCTGTAATCCTCCCAACGATCCAGGAATTCCGTGGTGCGGAATCGTCCATTATTGAGCACTATGTCACCGGGGATGAAGTTCCGCTTGATCCTTGTTCTGTCGTTCCCGTAATTGTGGCAGGTATGTGTGATGTCTACTGTTGAGAATTGATTCCACTTCGTGGAGTACTGTATGTCATCCTCTTCTCTCTATCCCATCCTCCTCTCCTCTCCTCCTCCATCCTCCATCCTCCTCTCTTCCTCCTCCTCTTGCCATCCTCTCCTCTCTTTCTCCTCCTCTCCTTTCTCCATGTGCTGCTCTCGATTCTGAAACTTTTCAATGGATCCATATCTCTGAGACACCACGTCACTGAGGCTGCGTTGTTCTCTCTCGGCCTGCTCTTTCATCCTCTTCAAACCGCGCACACACATCCACAGCGTGTTTCAGCATAATAACAGTTTTCCACTCAGCGGTAGAACCAGCTCAAAATAGTTCCAAACGAACCAACATGGGTCCACACTGCGCAACGGGTCGGGTTACATTACCGCAAATCCGTTGACGTATGCTGGCTCGGTCCGGTCCTTTGTGCGTGCGATCATCCCATTGTTTACATGCGCGCGTTGCTCCTTTGCTCCTCGTCCAATAATGTCTGACTTATCGGGACCTTTCGTGGGACGTGACCCTAACAACCCGAGTTGTGTATCAATCATGAGATTTGATCGTGGGCTGAGAGCATATTTAAGTGTGCTCCTCAGCTCTCTTAAATCTGCTCTCAGCCACGATCAAATAAGATCTCAGGAAAATTTGGGGACTCCCACTCCCAGCCCTAATATGTCTTAAATGGGCCGAAATCTGGCTAAGACGAAATATTTTGTCGTAACTTCGTTCGGGAATGAGACCCAATGTTAGGCCATAAAAAGTCTTAAATACGATTCTGATATATATATAGATGCAGCTCGATAAATTAGAATACTGTGGAAAAGTTATTTTATTTCAGTAATTCAATTCAAAAAGCGAAACTCTCGTAGATTATAGATTCATTACACACAAAGGGAAATATTTCAAGCCTTTATTTGTTTTAATTTGGATGATTATGTCTTACAGCTTATGAAAGCCCAAAATTCTGTATCACCAATAAAAATAGATGTATTTTTCTTTTGTATATAGAAATGTCGGCCTTCTGAACAGTATGTTCATGTATGTTCACTCAGTACTTGGTTGGGGCTCCTTTTGCACAAATGACTGCATCAATACAGCTAAATATATAGACTTTTCCACGATATTCTAATTGATTGAGCTGCACCTGTATCTACATACAGAACCTAGAGGTGTGAGCGCTCACCTTCACACTTGTGTCTCTTCAGATTGTTAGACTGGCTGAAGCCCCTCCCACACTCTTCAGTGGTAGGGCTTCTCTCCACTGTGGGTCAGAAGGTGGTGTTTGAAGTTAGATAACACACTGAAGCCCCTCCCACACTCTTCAGTGATAGGGCTTCTCTCCACTGTGGGTCAGAAGGTGGCGTTTGAAGTTAGATAACACGCTGAAGCCCCTCCCACACTCTTCAGTGATAGGGCTTCTCTCCTGTGTGGGTCAGAAGGTGGCGTTTGAAGTTAGATAACACACTGAAGCCCCTCCCACACTCTTCAGTGATAGGGCTTCTCTCCACTGTGGGTCCTCTGGTGGTGTTTGAAGTTAGATAACACACTGAAGCCCCTCCCACACTCTTCAGTGATAGGGCTTCTCTCCACTGTGGGTCCTCTGGTGGTGTTTGAAGTTAGATAACACACTGAAGCCCCTCCCACACTCTTCAGTGATAGGGCTTCTCTCCACTGTGGGTCCTCTGGTGGTGTTTGAAGTTAGATAACACACTGAAGCCCCTCCCACACTCTTCAGTGATAGGGCTTCTCTCCACTGTGGGTCCTCTGGTGGTGTTTGAAGTTAGATAACACACTGAAGCCCCTCCCACACTCTTCAGTGATAGGGCTTCTCTCCACTGTGGGTCCTCTGGTGGTGTTTGAAGTTAGATAACACACTGAAGCCCCTCCCACACTCTTCAGTCTTCCCATAGTCGAGCGGACCGTACACGGAGCAGACTCCCGCGGGCTCAAAGCTGACCCAAAGGGTACTCAAAGCAGACCCAAAGCAGAGTCCAAGAGCGACGCTCCTATTTTCTGACGCGCGGACGTCCGCGGCGCCCACTTGGTGTCACACAAACTGGCGCGAGGTGTAAACTGGTGTAAACTGGCGCGAGACATGTAGGAAATTGGTCCGCGGAGATCCGCTCGACTATGAAAGCTAAAAGAGTCCAGTGGACCTCCGCAGAGTTCAGTCCGTGTACAGTCTGCTCGACTATGGGAGCACCTTTAGACTGGCTTCGCTCCACTGTGGGTCAGAAGGTGGCGTTTGAAGTTAGATAACACACTGAAGCCCCTCCCACACTCTTCAGTGATAGGGCTTCTCTCCACTGTGGGTCAGAAGGTGGCGTTTGAAGTTAGATAACACACTGAAGCCCCTCCCACACTCTTCAGTGATAGGGCTTCTCTCCTGTGTGGGTCCTCTGGTGACGTTTGAAGTTAGATAACACACTGAAGCCCCTCCCACACTGTTGACACTGGTGGGGCTTCTCTCCAGTGTGGGTCAGCTTGTGGCGCTTCATGCTACCCAACTCACTGAAGCCCCTCCCACACTCTTCACAGTGATAGGGCTTCTCTCCTGTGTGGGTCAGAAGGTGTGTCTTCAGGCTACCTACTTGACTGAAGCCCCTCCCACACTGTTGACACTGGTGGGGCTTCTCTCCTGTGTGGGTCAGCTGGTGTGTCTTCAGGCTAGATACTTGACTGAAGCCCCTCCCACACTCTTCACAGTGATAGGGCTTCTCTCCTGTGTGGGTCAGGAGGTGTTTCTTGAAGTTACCTAAATGACTGAAGCCCTTCCCACACTCTTCACAGTGGTGGGGCTCCTCTCCTGTGTGGGTCAGCTGGTGTGTCTTCAGGCTAGATACTTGACTGAAGGCCTTCCCACACTCTTCACAGTGATATGGCTTCTCTCCTGTGTGGGTCAGCTGGTGTTGCTTCAGGTAACTTAACCTACTGAAGCCCTTCCCACACTCTTCACAGTGATATGGCTTCTTTCCTGTGTGGGTCAGAAGGTGTGTCTTCAGGCTAGATCCTTGACTGAAGCCCCTCCCACAATCTTCACACTGGTGGGGCTTCTCTCCTGTGTGGGTCAGGAGGTGTTTCTTGAAGTTACCTAAATGACTGAAGCCCTTCCCACACTCTTCACACTGGTGGGGCTTCTCTCCTGTGTGGGTCAGCTGGAACAGAAAACAAGGAGGGGTCAGACTGCTAGGAGCAGAAAACAAGGAGGGGTCAGACTGCTCGGAGCAGAAGACTATGTCTCCTGGTCACCACTAGGGGCAGAGTGGGTAACATCTTAAAACAACAGGAAAGAAATAGCTCTCTGAATGAGACTAGTGGACACACATAGTAAAAGTAGCCAGCTGACAGTGTTCCATGTAGAGAAACAAAGCCACAGATGATGGACCGGAACCAGATAACTGCTGGTGATTATGATCACAATATTTCAGATAGTAAGCTGAAAGTTATACTGGTAAATGTTGAAGTGCCACAAACAACTAGTGACACTTTTTATTATGACATCCTGTTCTCTCTGACACTTGTAAGATGTAAAGGATTAAGCATATGTTTATTGTATATATCTGTTTTAAATCTAAGTGTTACGAAGGATCAGATTAAACCGAATATATATATTTATTGATTGATATATATTGCATAATATTTGTATATCGTTTGATATCCCTTGTATATTCCTTGTACATATACACGGAATATCCCTTTAGCCTAGTACAGACCATAATATTTCATTCTCCTATTGGACAGCGGTCCACCAGGCGCCATGGCCATACCTTCAAGGTCTGGTTCAAAGTCACTGCCGGGGACTTGCCTGGACATGAACGGTTCTGCGCAAGGATATGAGACAGGAATAAAGCTGGTACTAGTTTGTTCACGTAGCGCAGTGGTCACCAACCCGTCGATCTTGATCGACTGGTCGATCTTTGAGACTGTCCCTGTAGATCTTTCCATGAAAATTAAAAAAAAAAAAAAAAAAAAAAAAAAAAAATTTAGATCTTACCCTGAGAGTCCACATTACAGTTCTACCTTTGTTTTGATGTGAAAAGTGATGCTGCACTTAGCACTGACTGAGAAAGTACACATACAGTTCTACTTTTGTTTTGATGTGAAAATGATACTGCACTTAGCACTGACTGAGAAAGTACACATTACAGTTCTACTTTATAAAATGCTAATTGTAAATATGTTTGTCAATGTTAATAATATGAGAGTCCACATTACAGTTCTACTTTTGTTCTGATGTGAAAAGTGATGCTGCACTTAGTACTGACTGCACTTAGCACTGACTGAGAAAGTACACATTACAGTTCTACTTTATAAAATGCTAATTGTAAATATGTTTGTCAATGTTAATAATATGAGAAAGTCCACATTACAGTTCTACTTTTGTTTTGATGTGAAAAGTGATGCTGCATAAGATGACTGCACTTAGCACTGACTGAGAAAGTACATAATAGTTCTACTTTGACGTTTTAATGTTGGACCAAAGCATTGCATGTAATTAGAATACAGGCAAATAAAAGTCATTTAGTTTAAAGTACAATCTTGGCTGTCTTTTTCTCTCAACGCTTCAATAGGTAGATCTTGCCTTCACCAAAAAAAATAAAGGTGATCTTGGGCTTAAAAAGGTTGGTGACCACTGACGTAGCGTATAAATACGGCGCAGGTGAATACAGAAGCACTTAGTAACTAAAGTTGAAGCCTCACCCACGATACGACGTGTGGTGAAGTATGGCCTGTTTGGCCCCAAATAGAGCATTGAGACCGCGTGCGAATTAATAACTGAAGTGTCAGAGTTTAACGCTGTACCGTCGAGTTCGACCGATTCTATTAAGTCAGTAATAGTCTATTTGTGTATAGTGTATCGTGCGGCTAAAGTTCTACAGTGACCAGCATCACCAACGTTTCCTCGTACCAGCTAGAGTGCTTATCCAGGCTGGGCTGCTTACCATGGCGCTTTCACCCGAGGGGCCCTAGACGAGGACCGTGTGGATTATGTACACTGGATAACCTACCGACGACTGCATAGCCCTTTTCGGCTGGATTATATTTGCTTTTGGTCCTGTAATTAATGGAGCGGAGAATCGCCGACACCCACAATTGTGTGGGATTTACCCTGTGAGGAGCCACGTTGAGTCCGCCTCTCAGAAGCCTGAGGCCGGCTAGCTTTCTTCCATGTGGAGCTGCATGCTACGGAGAACAGCTGTATTCGTCTGCGGATCAAGATCTTATTGCACCGTCTCCTGTACTTGGAGTCTCCTTATCATCGTTGACCCAGACTCTACTACCGACAAATCCTCTACCCTTGCTGGCTTACAACCGGGGGGACCCTACCAGTATCTCCCGCTATATTACCAGAGTACCATAGATATAATTCCTAAGATTCAGGTTGTATTATTATCTCCTGCGTAATATGAGAATGGACATTCGTTATTGATTTGCCTACGCACATTCCTTTGCCTTATAAGCGCATCCAAAGTAAAGTAAAGTAAAGTATATTATGTACCATTTGCTGCTAATAAATACTTAAATCCAGTTTTGTGTGGAACCGAGTCATTGTGGGAAGTGTTCATCATTAGATACCTGTGTACTGTATGGCCAGTAGGAATGTACATAAGACGGTAGTGGTTTAATGATACCATACTTATCAATACAGTCAGGGAATTGTACCCCTCAGTTACACTAAGCATACGTTAAGATATGACTTAAGCGTCAGTGATTATGAAGAATGTCTTTGTGTGGGCCTCTTCTCTTACTGTTAGTAAAACCAGGAATGTGGTCACAGAGCGCTGACCTTGACAGAAGCAGAGGGAGAAGCAGAGGGAGAACCTCTGTATGATGTTTTAACACATGTATGATGTGTAAAACATATCCACCAATGTATACGAGTACTGTATTGTACATGTATATATATATATACCTGTATATATCTGTATATATATATAAGCGTATTAGGCTATTCATGCTAGAAGGACCATGTACTGTATATTACAGCAGGGCAATTGTTTCATTCAATAATGCTGGACGCCTTTAGGAATGTGTCTATGACCTTGTGGGCCCCTGCTAGATACAGATGAAGACATAGGGTTTTTCCCAAAAGAAAGTAATCTGTTACTTCTCCAGTAAATGTAACGACTAGAAAGGGAGGAGTTCATCCTTACTGAGTGTGTTGTGTTATGTGTTGATTGGATGGTAGAAATGACATCACTGTATTTAGACCAATAGTAAGGTCTTGATATGATACAGAACCTGTATATAAGTGACTGCTCCAGTCTCGTCGAGTTCGTTTTTTAGACTTTTCCACTTTGAAGAGTTTTTATAGAGCCAGGCAATGTCGAGTGGTGTATGGGGCATGGCCTGGCAATTTTTGAGTAAACCTCCCTAGGAAGAATACTCTTTAGATTTTGAAGAGCTATGCTAAGCTCTTAGCTAAATCTTTTAAATGATAGCGACAGAGAGTTTTTGCTATGCTATGAGAGATGTTTTGTTTTATACTTATTTTTACTGGATTGGAAATTTTCAAGACAGAATCTTTGTAACTTACTTTTTCTTTTTTTTTGGTCTTTTTCCCCCTCCATTTTCCTCCGATTTTCTCCCATCCCAATGTTAGTCGTATGCCAATTCCCAGTCCCTTCCTGGTCGCTGCGCTTTACCCCCCACAGTCAGATCATTTGGGAGAGTGGAGGCTACCACGTGCTTCCTCCGACACACGTCCAGCCAATCACCGCTTCTTTTCACCTGGCAGCGCGGATTCTCATTGAGAGGGCGTAGCGTGTGGGAGGACCACACTATCCCCCTCACGTCCAATCCGCGCTTAGCAGGCGCCCCGACCGAACTGTAGGAGTCGCTGTTTACAACGACCCGGACCCACCCCGCCAGCTTCTCCCACCCTCTGATACAGCCAATTGTATCAGTGCAGACGGCCAGCCAAGCTGGTGACAACCCCGGAGCTGTGAGCTGGATTCGAACAGGCGAATCAAGCTCACAGCTCCGGGGCTGGTGACGAACGCAATCTCCGCTCGACCACCTAACCGCCCGTAACTTACTTTTTCTAATTAAAACAACTTTGTTGAAATACTTATTGAATTCGTGGACTGCTTTCTATCACAATGTGCCACGACGCTGGCCTCGCCCTGCTCTCATCTGAGGTAACTCGGTATAGCTATATTCTGGAAGCCATGCAGATTGAATCAATTGCTGGTTACTGCTTTTCAGCTAAAGTTATATAAAGGATATAATATATATGTATATATGGCACTGTTTGTTGTTTGCGGGCACCGGTATCTCTGTGTTCGACGGGCTCCATTGGATTTGTGGGAAACTGAGAGTCTAGCCACTGCAGGGCCGGACGATCGGGCCACGGATTGATGGACCTGTCAAATTGAGGTACTGGGGCTTGCAAATGATTATTAAGTGTTATTGCGCTAATATTACACTATTGGCAGTAGTAATACTTATTAAAAGAGTAGTAATATCATCAGGCTTTCAAATGATTAGCATTACAGGCCTTTCCAAAAAAATTATGATAATGGTGGTGACGGTGATGGTGATAATATAATTACTATTATTATAGGCAAAAGAGTTCTCCCAGACATACATTCGGTTTATTACAAACAAAGAAGAGGTTAACAACTCTTCTATGCTTATATTTCATATCAACTGGTTATAACTAACTAGTGACTATGAAGTAAGCGTGATTAGGAATAGTAATTGACCCGAGAACTTAGCGAGTTTAGCACCTCGCTGGGGGATATCGGGCGGCCACAGGGTTCTATCTCGAGTAGGTGATCTGAGATAGATAAGAGACAACCCGTCGGCATTCAACAGTAAACTAGTCAGATTCCTAGTCATGGTTGTATTGTATTGTCCTATGTTGTAAACCCCACATACCTGGTGCTCCAAACAGGATGAAACAAACACTTAAAATGAATTGCAGATGCTATTTGACTAATGACCTTTCATTTCATTACCTTGCAGGGGGGCGGGGCAGACGGGGTCCCAAAGGAAGTGCCTGGTTGAGAGGCTGTGGAGCGGAGGAGCCTCTCTGGGCGGATCTGTCCACTTCTTAGCAGCTGGAAGTACAGATCATTATGAATCCTCTTCATGTGCTTGTGGAGCAAGATCTCAGAGGTGTAGCAGTACTGACACTCAGGACATGGAAACACTGGAGACTGGGTCTTCACTCCTGAGAGAGAGAGAGAGAGAGAGAGAGAGAGAGAGAGAGAGAGAGAGAGAGAGCGAGAGCGAGAGAGAGCGAGAGCGAGAGAGAGCGAGAGAGAGATACATACAGGGAGAGGGAGAGAGAGAAAGAGCAGATCAGGAGCTCCCATAAAGCAGGGATAATAAATGTATTAGGGCTGGGCGATTCTTGCTAAAATGTTAATCACAATTTTCCTCCCTAAGAATTGAGATCACGATTCTCTCACGATTCTTTTTTATTTTTATTTTATAAAAACATTTATTGCACTTTCTTAAACGGACAACATAACATATATCAATATGCTTGACTTAACATAACTTATATCTTAACTTAAAACAAAGTGCTTGACTTAAACTTAAAAGTCTCTTGTAATACAAAATAACTAGTCTCTTTTCCTCTCTTATTTTAGAACACTTAATCAAAATGATTCACTTAAATGCTGCTGAACCCGAAAAAGTTCCATACACTGGAATGTGCTCCTTTTTTCGGTATAAGCGCACAGTAGTGGATACAGCACTCACACCACAGGGATTTTCTTCAGTGTCACTAATTTCTTTCTTTTTTCTTTCTTTAGCTTGAAAATGTTTTGTCTTGCTCGTTCGACATGTGCCGTGTTATGTGTGAGCTCAGCTGTTTACTCAGCTGAGTAGCCTGGGGGGGAGGGGCATTGTGGGGAGGGCAGCGGCAGTGAGCGCTGTGTGAGTGAGGAAGAGAGGATAATAGGAGTGTTTTTAATGCAATTGATCTCCATTTTGACGCAAATGCAAATACATCAGAATCGCCGTCATTTAGAAATGAGATCGCATAGGTCTATGAATTGAGATTGCGGTCTTTTTACGATTAATCGCGCAGCCCTAGTATGTATCTTGGTTTTATAGTTTAAGAACAGTGTAGTCCAGAGTCATCTACAGTTATAGACTTAAACCACTTTGTTTCTAGCACCAGTTAGTCAACCGTTTCTGGAGCAGGAGTGGTTATCATGGCTATGGTTAAGGTCAGTTTAATTTAGTCCAGGACTAAAGCCCCTTTAGTCTCAGGTTATGACAGATTTAAGTGTCACTTTATGGATAAAATATTACATCACGCTATGGGAAATTTCATATATCTGTAACAATATATATCACGATATAGTATGTTTTCTGTAAATTGGATGAAACATTTGTCTACAAAATAACCACATAATCCATGACTACTTTTGAATAATCCAGAGTTTAAACTAAATACAAATTAAAGGCATTTCCTCTTTATTTGGAAGCAACATTGAACAGAACGCGATGCTCATGTTTCTTACTGCAGACCCAGAACAATGTACTGAATACCTCTTCACCTACGACTGAACTCCTGTACACTGCACCAACACTAGGGCTGCAACTAACCATTATTTTGTTATCGATTCATCTAAACTATTAATTTACCAGAAAAACAACAATTGATTCTATATGCCATTTAATATTTTAAAATGTTTTACTAGTATCCTTATGCCGGCCCGCCTGAAATTTTCATCCGGCCCGCTGCCTCACCCAGGAGCAATTCAACTGGCCTGTGATAGAAATCAAGCGCACCTCGTGCAAATGTCCTGACTTTAAGCAAACGCTGAGCGTTATCTGCACCTGCATCGTGTTTTTGTTGAATAAAATCCACCTGCTTTCATTGACTAGTAGAGGAGGACCCAATATTTAGTCTTCAGTTGTACCTTGTGTCTTTATTTACTTTTTAAGCTCGTCAGTCTGTTTTCACTCGACCCAAGCCGTGGTTATTTGGTTGCATCCAATTTGACTTTATCAAGTGGATTATTGTTCATTCATCAGCCTACACTGTAAAAGATGTAATTCTCACAGGAAATTCACTTATTATTTTACAGATTACTTTTGTTTTTCTACTTTAACTCTTTGGACGCCGGAGTGATATGCGTGATGTGTTGTTAGAATAGGCATATTTTTATTTCTAAGGCTATTCTTGGTTTGCTTCCATCATACCTATGGATCTACATTCTTAAAAAATGTATGGGAAGTTATTGTGTTTACTCGCAGGACTTATTCCTACTATCTGTCCCTAAAGCCTGTACTGAATTGGGGAAAAAGGGGGTTTAAGTATGTTGCTCCCTCTACTTGGAAACGGTTGCAAAATGATCAGAATCTTTGGTAGGTGGGCTCATTGGATGCATTTAAAGTTAGTCTTAACACTTTGAGTCCCAGCAGGGGGCGCACGATTTAGCGCTTGAGTGCCACCACCCACTTCAATGATAGCACTCTCATATTTGCGAACGCACGCATAAACGACATCTTAAATTATGTGTATAATCTGGCCGTCGCTTATCAATGACTTGTTTGCAGTCAACATTGTCGAAACGGATTTTTTTTTATCGGTTCATTTCCGTTTTATACCATTTTGAAAAACTCTCGTTTTTTGAAAGTTTCAGGAAAATATAAAGATTCTGTGATAAACGCCCTTTACTGTTATATTCTGGAATACACAAAAAACGTTGTAATTTTTCAGCCTATTTATGAATAGTTTTCAAATAAACGCTAGATTATCGATATGCACGCTATAGAAGCGGGCTGAAAATCGATTATCTCATTTCCTGATCAGCACACACACACACACACACACAGGGCACACGTTGATATGTGAAAAAAGCTCTGATTATCCTAAGACTGGTAAAATAGATTCCTTACCTCAGATCAGATGTTCTCCAAAAAGATTATTCCAATTCCTGATCGCCATTCCAAATATCGATCGCGTTTATTGATCCAACGCTGGATACTGGAAATATGTATTCCACGCTGTTCTGGGGCTCGGCAATTAATCCGATCGTCTCGGGTGACTTGCCTGAGAAGTAAAATGAGGGAGCACGATTCTTTTTTTATGCGTTTCATTCAATCCATTCCAAAGGGGTGCAGTACCACAGGGATAGACGATAGGGGGTGGTATTTTCCCAATGGAGCTCAGAGAGAGTTTGCAGCACTAACGTGAGGCTAGAATGATGAAATCGCTAATACATTTAAAAAAAAACAAAACGAGGGGGGCGCCCCAGTGGCGAACCACAGAGCGCTCAGCCGCGGCACGGCCGACCCGGGTTCTCGAACCCGTCGTTATTTGCCGAATGGCTTCCCCCCACTCTGTCTCCCATTCCTCCTCCTCTCTCTCTCTCTCTCTCTCTACTGGACTGCCCAGTAGAATAAAGCGATAAACGCTAAAAAATAAATCTAAAAAATGTAAATTAAATAAATAACTGGAAACTCGTCCGTGGCACTCAACGGTCGGCATGAAATAACGAGAATTCTCATCCGTGGCACTCAAAGTGACTTTGAGGCAGGGACATCTGGCTGCAGATGTTTTGACTGACTTATATTGCCCCTGTATGAACCCTGATGTCGATTACTTTTATTTTTTTGATTAAAATCTAAAAAAAAATTGGTACTGTTTTTTTTTTTTATCTATTTTAGTGCTGCTTATAGTTTTTTAATATGATCCCTCTGTACAGCACTTTGTGCCCCTGTGGCTGTTAACACGTTGGTTGCCAACAACAAGATTTCTCATCCTAACTCGCCATGCGTTGTGTGCCAATAACGAGTTCTCGTTATCTGATCGTTATTTCTTTTATTAGCGATATCCATTAATTTTTCATCCATCCAGCCTGACGTTATCATTGGGAATGGCTGAGCTCGAAAAGGGCAAATACTGCCCCCTATCGTCTCCCGGATGGTATTGCACATCATTGGATTGGAGTCGATGGGACTTGCATCAGAAAAAAGAACTCCGGTCCACATTTTACTTCTGGGGCATGCAACCTGATACTAGTGCATTCATTGAGGGGACTGGAAGCAGGATTATGTGTTTCGGAGTATAACGTTGGATCAATAAACGCGATCGATATCGGAATAGGAATTGGATTCATCTTTTTGCAGAACATCTGATCTGAGGTAAGGACTCTATGTTACCAGTTTTGGGTTAATCAGAGTTTTCGTGTGTGTGTGTGTGTGTGTGTGTGTGTGTGGCGTTAGGCGCTGAGCGCAGCACGAATAAAAGATTTTTCAGCCCGCTTTTGTATCGTGCATAAGAACACAAATACTCTCGATAATCTAGCGTTTATTTCATATATAAATAAGCCGGAAAATGACAACATGTTTTGTGTATTCCAGTAAATGGCTATTATCGCGGAATCTTTTTTTCTTTCTAGAAATCTCCAAAACTATACTCGTATTCAAAACGGTATAAATAGAAATGTACTGATGAAAAAACTATCCGTTTCATACATGTTGACTGCAAGCAAGTCATTGATAAGCGACGGGTGTATTAGTCCCATAGCCATAATTTAAGATATAGTTTAATCGCTTGCAAATGTGGTTGTCCTCCCATTGATTAACGTGCTGGCATACAAGCGATAATTCGTCATATCCGGCCGGCACACAATGTGTTAAAGCGCTTTATAAATAAAGTTGGATTGGATGACTTGTGATGAATATTTTTTTATTCTGTAATTTGTTCTTTATTTTATTGTTATGTTTTTATATCTGGTTTTAGAGCCAAACACAGTACTACATCAGGCATCCCTCTGGTTACAAATGATATGATCTCAGCATTAGATAAGAAGAAACACTGTGCTGCCCTCTTTGTAGATTTGTCAAAAGCCTTTGATACAGTTAATCACTACCTGCTTCTAAAATCTACCATTGGCTTGGATGGTAATGCCTGTGTCTGGTTTTGGGATTATCTATCTTCTAGGCGTCAGTGTGTGAAGTTGGGTCAAGCCCAATCTGAATTTCTGTCCATAACTGTAACTGCAGCTATGGTTAACAGTTGGTTAATAGTTATTTATGTTTACAATTTATATGCTTATTTTGTATAATAGTAATAATACACTCAATTGCTTTTCAATGTATTTCTTATTTGTTTTATATAAGATATATATTAGTGGCGCACTGTTTTTTCTATTTTATTTGTGCAATTACCACATCTCACGAGAGTTGACACCCCTGGTATCCGGTGACGTGTTTCCGTCTTCTCTCGTGCGTTGGAACCATGAACTTGAGTGGTAACGAAATGACCTGCCGTTCTAATAACTAAAGAACAATCCATCAAGCCAACGTATCAAGACAATCTTCCAAGAAACTGACAGAAGACACACTACTGTAAAGCATTGATATTCTCATGTACTGGCACGCAGCCAATAAGGTATTGATTGATGGAGATAGCGACGTTCCAACCATTGGTAATGGACTTGTGATAGTAATGGTATCTTTTGTATGCATTTGTACTCATACAGATTTTACGGTTTGGATGAAGGTTTGGATGCTTCTTCATTAAAATCATTTCAAGAAATCAACTTGTGTTTTGCGTCGTGCCCGAGGATGTCACAATAACTATTAAAGGTATGCCGCAAGGTTCCGTTTTGGGTACTGTCCTTTTTACGATCTACATCAATCATATTGTTTCTTCTTTGTACGGATGCAATTTCCATTTGTATTCTGATGATACAATTGTGTACTGTATTGCTGATTCTGTTCAGTTGGCCATTGAGAAATTGCAGCTTTCTTTTGATGCTCTTCAGGAGGCCCTTGTTAATCTTGAATTAGTTCTTAACACTTTCTGTGCTAGCGATTGTACCCATCAAAGTACCCTCTCTGCCAGCGCTGTAAGTCTATGGAGATGTTTACCTTCTTTGCAGGGCTATAACTTTTTTAATTTTATTGCTATATTGACATTACTATGACCCATTCAACATCGATTATCTATCGTTCAGGATGTGGGAACGTTATACTTTTTCATTCATACATTGTTGTGTTAATACCTTCTAGAATATAAGTATGTTTTTAATCTTTTCTGCTGTAATTCCAAAAACGCTAGTTATAGGCCCAAACGCATTATATAGATTATCGATTGCCGTTTCCCCCCCATACACGCTACACCAAAAAACTCAAATGTATATGATCGGTATACATTATGCCTCATCATGCGCGGAGGAAAGGGGGGGGTCGTTTATAATTCCCCGATCATCAGTAAATGCTTTATGTAGGTTGGGTGATATATTGATCAGATGGTTTGCAAACAATGAAACTCACAATCGGGTTGAAAATAACGTTATATTCCTCTTACCGTGGGTCAATGAGACTGGCGGTGAAAGATCCCAAGTACACGACGCCGATCGCCTAGGTCCATTTCCGGTTTGTATGTCGCAATAAACGCCGAAATCATATAGATTATTACGTTTAGAAAGCGATCCATGCGCGGCTAGGTGGTGCAGTGGGCAAGGCGCTCACCACCAATGCAGGAGACGCTGGGTTCGAGCCCAGCTCTCCGCATTGCTATCAGCTTGGCTGGTCGTTCATACTAATACAATTGGCAGTATTAGGGGGTGGGAACTGGGAAGCTGATGGGTGGGGATCGGACGTTGTGGACAGCAACTCCTACAGGTCGGTTGGTGCGCCTGCGCAGCAGAATCAGGAAGCGATGGGGGCGGCGTGCCATCCAAAAACGCAGACCCCCGACGCTGAGAGATCACGCTGTGCAGGTGAAAAGATGCGACTGCTGCTTCCTCGAGTACTGGAGGGGACACGTGATGTAAGGCTTAGTCCACATTGCAGCCGGCTTGTGGGAGGCATGGCCAACAGCGTTCGAGACAGGGGAGGGTAGAATTGGACGATAAGAAATTGGGATGGGAGAAAAATAGAAAATGGGAGAAAAAGTAGATAAAAAAAGAAAGCGATCCATTATGTACATAGTGTCTGTCGGGAGTCCCGCAACGAGATGTGACAGCCGGATGAGTTTCATCGATGCACATCGGGCACATCCTGTAGGCGAGTGTAACTCGCCTGACCATCCACCAGGCGGCGGTATTGAGCCGTCGTTGCGTCACCTATAGGGTCCAGCTGCAGCACCGTGGGTGTATATATAATTATGAATGCCATGGCGAAAAAATGAAATATTGATCTCAAAAAACGCTGGACAGCGATATTGGCAGAATACGCATGGCGGCCAATAACGCTGGACAGCGTTTTTGGTGCAGAAAGTGTTAAAGGGGACATGCATTATAAATAGCCTTTTCCAGTGATTAGCATGTTTTCCTAGCAATTGGAGATTATATCAATGTGGTCTGTGTCGTTAATTATCATATTGACTCATCAGTCTAGTCTCGAGTTCACGAGATCCTCCCTCACTCAACTAAGCTGTTCCGATTTGACAGTTTTGCTGACGTGAATATAGCACTGATTTGCATAACTAACGCCCTCTATGGTTGACAGCGACAGTAGAGCGAGTGGAATTATCTTCACTTCCTCAAACAGAGCGAGGCAGACAACGAGCGGGTGAGAGAGAGATAGAGGAGCTTGTCGGGGAAACAAACCGCACGCGAGGAAGCAGCAGTAGCACATACTCAATTACACACAACCTGGGCTGGATCTTGCGCGGGGAAGCAGTAGCACATACTCATTTACACACAACCTGGACCTCGCGGGGAAGCAGTGGAGAGATAACTTCATGCTCCGTGTCCGTGTCCCTCTCTCCCTCCCTCTCTATCTCTCTCTGTGCCAGTCACAGACTGTGTGGATGACTGTCACTCAAAGTGCTTATGGGCAGAGCCAGGCCAACACAGCCTGAAATCCAAAGGGAGAAAAATTTGGCTTTTGAGTACTTGATTAGAAATATAAAACAATGAATTTTTTTTGGAAAAAAAACGTACAGATGTGTTCAATAGACTCACAGGAATTGTGTAAAGTTGCCCAAATAGTAGGGATGGGTACCGAATTCGGTACTTTTGAGGTACCGAACCGAAACACGTCGGTACTACCGAGTATCGAATCAAGTGAGAATCCAAAAAAAAATAAAAAAAATATTTTTGTATTAAATTTTTTTTTTACTTTTTTTTTTTTTTTTTTTACCTTTTTTCTTTTCATGTCAACGTTCACACGCACAATATATGCTTACCTAGGATTTGACTTGATTCAACAACAAAGCAGTCGGAGCAATGACAAGCCGAAAACTGTCGAAATTGTAGTTATTTGAAGTTTGGATTTTTTTTTTTACGACTGAGGTAGGTAAATTAAATTTCTTGAGACTAAAGTACCGAAAAAAGGTACCGTTGGGTACCGGTATCGATTCACAGGTACCGGTACCGGTTCAAATGTGAAAGGTACCCATCCCTACCAAATAGTGCAAGGAATAGCAATGCATGTCCCCTTTAATGCTAGTAACACAATATTTATGTTGTTTTCAAGAGCCAGAAATATTTACTTTGATAAAGTAACCCCCCCCCCCCCCGTTCATATTCAATGCTGGATTACGTTGGACAAACGATCGCGATCAGTATTTGGAATGGCGATCAGATAATTGGATTATTCTTTTTGCAGTACATCATAGACCCATCCAGACACATGCTATTTGAAATATGATTATAGAATATAAGGCCTATAAGGGCGGCGCAGTGGACATTGCGCTCGTCACCAACGCAAGAGACACCGGGTTCGACTCCGGCTGTCGGCGTTGCCTCTGGCTTAGGCCGGCCGTCATACTAACTCAATTGGCAGAGTTAGCGGGTGGAAGTCGATGGGTGGTAATCTGGACGCTGTGGACAGCGACTCCTACAGGTCGGTTGGGGACGCCTGCACAGCAGAGACAGGAAATGGCGGGGGCTCAACGAACAATAACACTATGTAACAACCATCAAATGCACTCACAGCACACACATCCACACGCACACACTCACTTTAAACAAACAACTCACTGCAGCACCCACTTTAGAACACCTAAACACACTTTATATTTATTGGTAAAGAATTTGCACTACAACCAATACCTCATTACACCTTACTGTAAATTGTACCTCATCCCATTTCTAATTTGCACTATATAGTATATTGTAACACCACAGGAGCTGGCTTGAGCTGGGTAGTGTCGTTTTTCAAAATTCCAATGAAATGGCTCCTACACTCATATTCAAAAGGCTATAAAACGGAAATGTACAGATGAAAAAACAATCCGTTCTGTACATGTTGACTGGATGCAACTAACTGATAAATCGACGGGTGTATTAGACCCATAGCTATAATTTAAGATATATTTTAAGGACTCGCAAATCTCGCAGTCCGCCCATTGACTTACAGCGGTGGCGTACTAGCGCCATGTCGTGGATTAAGCGATGGCGCAGAATGAGTTAATGAAATATGAGTTTAGGAATTGTATTCAAAAGATCGCAAATTTCGACCGGAAATAAATCCGAGTGGCCATTTTGCTGTAGTCATTATGATGAAGGAAAGACAGGGCTTTAAATGAGCGTTGCAATTTCGAAAAACTACATCTCCTAGGGTTCTCCAGCTTTCTGGAATCAAATGACTTCCTGATTATTATTTGAAATTTCTCTGAATTATATACCACAACACTGAACGTTATTGGCATAGTTTGGAGCGCAGTTAGTGTGTCTACCTTCTGTGAACATTTAACAACAATCGCCGTCGCAAACGGATTCAAAATGGCGGACCTGTCGCAAAAATAAAAAGCTGACTGTATTTAGAGTAGATTTCATTCTCGGTTCTTCATGCACGCCTGGAGATACTAAATCCAAATTGAACTCATTGGAACGAGTAGATTTGCCCCGATCCATAAATGTGCAACATCGCTATAATAATGTTATTTATAGGCCTTCTATTCTATATTCTATAATAATATTATGGCAGAATTCAGTATTGTATCTACAAAACCTTCTGTTTAATCATCTTCCCTTTTTTGTACACGTGATTTCTAGGGCTGACCCCTATTAGTCGACTAATCGATCGAAAGGAGTCGACTGCCAACCTCTTAGTTAAAAAAATAATAATAATAATATTATAAATAAAAATAAAGTTTTCCCAAAAGAAAAGAGGCCTAGAAGCGTGGCTAATGCTAATGGCACGCATACCAGAGGCTAACTGCCTAATAAAACAGGCACAGAGGCACTGAAAGAGGATTTCACCCATCTAATGAACACACTAGACTAGACAAATATCAAGATGTATCCATCAGTGGACCAATTGCATGCTTTTGCAGAGGACAAGAAGCTTTCCGTCGACTCCTTCGGACATTAAGCACCCCCCACAGCACAAATAGAATGATAAAAAAAAAAGTATTAATAAAATTATAGATAAAAATAGATACTATTTTTTATTTTTACTAATAGTCTACTATCAGCAAATTTTGGCGACTACAAATAGACTATACAAATCCTTAGTCGGGGACAGCCCTAGTGATCTCAAGAAGGTACTGACCGAGCTCAGTGGCAGTTTTTTATGTATTTTTTGCATGGTGTTATTCACTGTCAGAGATGCAAAGAAAAATCATAATTCATATTCTCCTTAGTTTCATCACAATTTAACTCATTCCCGCCGGGAATTAGACAGAGCCTGTCATAACACTGCCACGCTTTAAAAGATAGGAGTGTGTCACCTTGTTTGTAGAGCTATAACTAGGTATATTCTATATTATAGCTATGAATACAATACTATGGCCCATTTGACATCACCTATCGTTCAATATATGAAAAAAAAGATTCCATCCATACGTTCCCGTGTTATACCGTGGTGAATATAAGTATCGCTATAGCGTGGCCTGGGGTAATTCCCGAAAGGCTGTGTTATAGCCTCATACGTGAATCCTACTCTAAGCGATGCCGTTTCTTGCCTGTACACGCTATTATTCGCAAATAAAACCTATATCATAGGTATTATGTTCCATCATGAATGCATGAAAGGGGGGGGTCGTTTCTGATTATTTGATTGTCAGAAATCAACAAACGCTCATCAGCCCGATCGGTATAAAAGCATTGCAGAATCAAGCTAAAATTGACGTCAGATAGTCCTTACCTGTGATCGGGAGTATTCCAAAAATAATATTCCAATTGTTTGATCGCCATCTGGTACATCCGATGTCCATTTGGTCCACGGCATAACCCACCACAACATATGGATCGGGGATATTTGACACGCTTCAATGGAACCGCGAGAACCGCTCCATTCGCCCGACAAGGAAAAGTGAAACCGGAGACATTTGGCCATTACACAGGACAAGATACAAGGTTTCAAAGGGTGCTCGATACCGCCATCTAGCTGGATGCGGCCGGTATTACACTTTGGCGAACTCAGACTCATTCCCTATGGTAACACCAAGGTCCCTGGATGAATAATGAATACAAATATCGGAAAAAAGGAAAAACGATCAAATAACGAGTATACTCGTTGTTGGCGTTCAAGCGTCGGCTCCAAATAAAGAGTAAACTCATTGTTGGCGGGGAATGAGTTAAGCAAGCCTAGTAATAGACACACTATTTCTGACACTGGGAATACAGTCACTCAGGTCCATAGATGTCCCTAGATACCAAGAACATGCAAATTAACCTTGCAGAAGTGGAGCAATCTTCCATTTACTTAGGTATGTATTTTAGGCGGATTTTCAGAAAATAGGGCTCCGGGCGTTAAAAGGTTAACACAGGAGCGCCCCTCTGGGTGGACACACACACACAATATGGTATATCCATTGCATTTTGTGTCATTCATTCATTTGTCTGTTACTCAATAGTTCTGAAATAACTTAATTCATAAGTAGTACCGAATTTCTCAGTTCCTCGCTTGATATAATTAATCAAAATGTCCAATCTACAGGGCGGCTGGGTGGCGCAGCGGTCTAAGCGCTCATCACCAACGCGTGATACACCGGTATAGAATCCGGCTGTCAGCGTTGCCTCCGGCTTGGGCCGGCCATCATACTGACTCAATTGGCAGAGTCAGCGGGAGGGGAGTCGATGGGTGGTAATCTGGCCGTTGTAAACAGCGACTCCTACAGGCCGGTCAGGGCGCCTGCACAGCAAGGACAGGAGATGTCGAGGGTAGTGTGAGCCTCCCACATGTTACACCTCGCCAATGAGAGTCCGCGCTGGCAGGTGAAAAGAAGTGGCTGGCTGACTCCGCATGTATCGGAGGGGACATGCGATAGATTCTTCAACCCTCCCTACAACGACCAGTGGGGGGCACATGCAAGCAACGATCAAGACAGGGGAGGGGGGAATTGGCACGACTAAATTGGGATGGGAGAAAAACAGAAAAAGGAGAAAAAGTGGATACAAAAATTAAATGTCCAATCTACCTAATTTAATTTGCTCATAATAACAGTACATGCACAAACAATTATGTTCCATGATTTTTTTTTAAACTCATAACACTATAACTGCCTACAAATGGTTATTGAGCTGCGAGCCCCTCTAGTAGGCAGCGCAAAGCAGAATCTCACGTTGTATATTACAATAAAGCAGGTTGAATTATTTTTATTTTATTATTATTATTTTTTATATATATATGTAGGCCTGGCCTCCAGATCTATTCATCTTACATTAATCTTTTAACCTCTTAAAATTCCGACGGCCCGCCCCACGTCACCGCACATTTACAGCCGTCTGTCGGCATCACGCTTTTGAGTGATGGTTGCATCACGCAATTGCTTGCATTTGCATTTAAATTCAACATTCCAGAGGGGGATCATGGGGGTATCAAAACCGTGTAGGCTTTTGACCGTGCTACGTGCATGGCACCCCGCTGATGATTACGCAGCGCGAATACTCATGATGCTTATTGACTGAGGCTTGTAGTTGTAGTCGCGTGTGTTCTTAACGCCTCATGTGTACAGTATAATAACGTTGATTCTACAGACATCTTCTGAATTAAATCATTATAATAATACTGTAATAAATATGAAAAAATATGGCATTCAACCTATGTATTGGTTGAGGGACAATAACGGAGCGAATGCCGACAGACGCTGACTGCCCGCAGAACTTAACACTTTGGGTGCCGGGAAACGCTTAAACACGTCATTCCCGGCCATGCTCAAGTTGCCGAAGACGCTTTACAGCGTCTTTGATATCAATATTTCAAAAATCTGGGACCGGATTCATATTTCCCCTCCGCTGGCCTGAGATCCACCAGGAGGACCCACTGAGCTCTCTGGCGGTTCAGGAGTGCCATCTGGTGGCCGATCGGCGCAATCGCTTAACAGGAAGTGCCATAGAGGTTGTGCTGGACGGCCGTATTACTTCCGGGCACTCGCTATAGGTCCCGGCATTCTAGCTCGTCACAATACACAGCGATCGATTGCCAATAACTCGATAAACAACATGATTTGGACGTATATACCATTATACAAGCTGGAGATGGACCGGGTAAATCTACATCCCATAATGATAAAATGTCTACTCTACGATGATCGCCCAACGGCGCGCGGAGACTGGGGTGAGTTTTAGCGTGTAAAGTTACCGTCTTCGATACTAACTGCTATTATCAACATTTGACCCACATTAGATGATTGGTATAACGCTGCCCACGGAATTATAAACGCCCCCTAGCCCATCCGGTCAACATCAGATGACGTGTAGTAACTTCTAGAAGTACGTCTAGTTGGAATTTTTTATATCGCGCTGATTGCCATAAAACTGTATTGCATCATCAATATAATGTATTTGGGGCTATAGATCACGTTCTGGAGAAAGCTGCAGAAAGAGATGAAAACATACTTATACATTAGACCATACTTTACTATGAATATGTGAATGAAAAAGTTTAACGTTGCTACACAATGAACAATACATATAGGACTTTGAATGGGCCCTAATAATGGCAATGTAGCAATATAATTTAAAAAGTTATAGCCCTGCAAAGAAGGGGACTTTCTCTATAGACAAATAGAGCCGGCAACCTACGGTTGATAATGAATTTAACCCATGGCAGCCAAAGTGTTAATCCGAACTTAATCTGAACGTTAATTTGGGATACATACATTTCAGCATTCCAAAGCAATTCGCATTTATTTTTTTATTCATCATTTAAAACTATCCAAAGCAATTGAGCACACCAAGCTCTTGGTAAAGGAATCTGAGGGTGCTCACTAGGCATCCGGGGCCGTTTCCGAGCACGATTGCCCCAAAAGTAGTGTAATGAGAACGCTGCGTTCCGTCCCCGGGGACGGATAACCGGGACCTAGGGCTGTCCCAGACTAAGGATTTGGATGGTCGACTATGATTGGCCAAAATGTGCCGTTAGTCTACTATTTGTCAAAAAAAAAAAAAAATGAAAGTATAGTATTTTAAAAAGAAAATTATATATATATATATATATTTTTTTTATCATTCCATTTGGGCTGTGGGGGGTGCCTAATGTCTGAAGGGGTCGACTGAAGGCTTCTTGTCCTCTGCAAAAGCATGCAATTGGTCCACTGATGGATACATCTTGATATTTGTCTAGTCTAGTGTGTTCATTAGATGGGTGAAATCCTCTTTCAGTGCCTCTGTGCCTGTTTTCGTAGGCAGTTAGCCTCTGGTATGCGTGCCATTAGCGTTAGCCACGCTTCTAGGCCTCTTTTCTTTTGGAAAGAATGATAAAATATATATATATATAAATATTTTTTTTATATATTCGACTAAGATGTTGGCCAGTCGACTACGGCTCCTTTCGACCGATTAGGCCTAACAAAATTAATAGTTGGTTTCAGGTTGCCGACCGACCCTGCCGATTTAGGTGCGACCCAATATATTTTATGAGTTTTTTAAAAAAAATAATAAAAAATTATATATATATATAAAAAAAAAAAAAAAAAAAAAATTTTTTTTTTAGAATAAAGTTTCATAGAAATCTTAGTCAAACATTTAGTATTATGGATATTAAACATGCTGGCAGAGTACATGCATCCATGTTGTTGTGAACATTTTAATTAAATAAAGAAATTCCCTATCCATAGTCGCCGTGGGAAAGAATAAAATAAAAAAATAAAATAAAATAAATTCCCTACCTACCCATGGCCAAACTGACAACCAACCTGAAACCAACTATTAATTTTGTTAGGCCTTAGTCGACTAATAGGGGTCAGCCCTACCGGGACCACTTGAAAAGGTGGTTTGGGGAGCGAATCAGCGTGCTAACCTGCTTGCCCAGAATAGAGTTGTATTCATACTTCCATTTTTAAATATTATTTAGGTCCGTTTGGGATTGAGTCTGTAACCTGCTCGAGGAAGCCGTGTTTCAATTTCAGCCAAGCACTTACTCTCTGTCTTTTCTGAGGCTTCATAAGATATAATGTGCCCTCTCAATACCACCTTAACAGCGCCGTTATAGTTATAGTACTGTGTTGATTCATTGTGTAATTTTGGAGTTGTTATACTTACAACGCTAACATTACAAACCCCTATTTCCACTGCCGAGTTATGATGACTGCTCCAGCCACTTAACGTTATGCACATGTAACTCTGCCGCAGTCTTAAAAAGCTTTGGATATAAAAAATATGAATGCCCAGAGCGCTTCCAAAGCGCAGGGAGCGCTTATTGTTGCGTCATAGTGTTGTCAAAAATATCGATTTTTTTATACATATCGATTCTGAATATTTAAAATCGTTTCAATACTCATTCCTCGCAATATCGATATTTAATTATTCATAAAAAAATATTATTTTTTTTGTATAAGGAAGTTGCATTGTTCATTTCAATACCTGTAATAGTACAGTAGTCCACACACACACACACACACACACACACACACACACATGTGCATTCAGTTAAGTTGGAATATGACTGGAATACAAACAGTTCAGTTTGTCAGGTACATGCAACACAGATTACAGTGTTTACATCTGTCTGCTTGAGAAAATACCATGTTCTGCAATAAATATTATTGAAGTGAGATGAACAGACTGAACTTTATTTTATTAGATAAAACATGTCAACAAAGTTTTACTTTAGGTTGAAAAAAGGTAATAAATTAAATTGGATCAAAAAAAAAAAAAAAAAAAATGTCATATATGTTATGATGAATTGAAAATGGGGGACCCTGATGTAAACAAGACAAACGTCTTTCTCTGGTCTGCATCCCCTTAACACTTTCTATGCCACGAGGTGGCGCCAGAGTTAGCGCTTGAATGCCACCATCGGCGCCAATGTTATCGTTAATATCGCTTAATCTATGTTTTAAATTATGGCTATGTGTCTAATCTGCCCGTCGCTTATCAAAGAATCCTTTTCCAGTCAGTGCTGTCAAGGCAGATTGGTTTTTTATCACTTCATTTCCGTTTGAGAGCATTTTGAAAAGCACCCGTTTTGAGGTAAAAAACAGTCCATTCTGGGGCATTCTATGATAATCGTCTTTTACTGGAATATTCCAGAACGTTGATATTGGTCGGCCTATTTATGAATAGTTTTCAAATAAAAGCTAGATGATCAATATTATACATACACGCACGCCCATTCGAGCTGCGCACGGATAATCGCAGTGTTCATTTCCTCTTGGATTTTTTCAGTAAAACTGATAGAGGACATTTCACAAAACAGCTTATATCTTCATCAAAATAAGTCTGATTATCCTAACACTGATAACATAGATTCCTTACCTGACATCAGATGGTATCCAACTGGTATATTCCAATTCCTGATCACCATTCGAAAAAATCGATAAGTGTATAGATCCAACGTGATACAGTAGAACACATGATTCCGCGGGGCTCAGAGCCCCCTGAATGAACTCTGGTACTCCGGCTGCATCAGTGGACTGGAAAATGTGGAGTACAGGATTTTTTCCCCCATCCATTTTCATTGAGTCCATTCCAAAATCCCTTATGTCATCTGGGAGACGATAGGGGGCGCTTTTTTCCACATCTGATCGCCGGCGGCGCTCGGGTAGACTAGGGTAGGCTGGCGTGATGCAATATGATTTCAGATCGCAAAAAGAAAAAGAAAAAAATCCGAGAAATCTCGTGAGTGGCTTTCAACAAGATATTAATAATTCCGAGAAAACTCGTGAGTTTAACAATTGTGTGTATTGAGCTGTACTGTATTGTACCCATTCTGCAATCTGTTAATACAATTTGCAATCAATCAATCTGTTATGCTTAACACGCAGTACTATTAACTTTACTTATTACATGGCGTTTTAACATTCGCCCAAAATGCTTGATTGTGATTGGTCAATAGCGCTCGGTTGCCCCTGACAGCGGTAAATTATTTCTCGATAATGACCGCTGTCATGGGCAACAAGCAATAATGACCGCTGTTAGGGGCAACAGAGCACTATTGACCAATCACAATCAAGCATTTTGATTGCAGTCACGAAAGCTAAGCTCAGCATATGCACAGCTGCACTACATCAGTGCAATCAGACCACACACACCTGCCGGCGATGACAGAGGAGCCACAGAACAACTGCATCTGCATTTGATCTCGTCTTGTCGATGGTGTAAAATGAATTATGTATATTGTTAGTAAGTTAGCCATGTAATAAGCGGGATAATGTATAGCTATACTCGGTCATTGTCGCGAAATAATTTACCTTCATTGCGTTTAGAACACCTCGGCTGCGCCTTGGTGTTCCAGAACTCTGTGTCAGTCAATTATTTTGCGACAATGACCTCGTAGCTATACATTATCCCTTACTTAATTTCTAAGATTATATCATTTAGTTATTTTTAAATGTGTGATCTAAAGATAAACAAAGGGTTTTAAAAGTGTTATATTTATCTTCTCTTATAGTACCAAAGAGAAGCTGAGGAGGATCAACCAGCAACAAAAGCAAAATTTATAAAAAAAGTGTTTACATTTTAAGATTGAACCTTTTTCCCCGTGGTATCGAAAATGGTATCGAATATAGATACTTTTCAAGGTATCGTAGTGAAGTTCGAAATCCCAGTATCGTGACAACACTATTGCGTCACCTGCGTTATAGGTTGTATATAGGTCGTATATTACTGGGTTGTCAGACACCGCAAGAATCAGCCTCTCCTCTGCCATGATCAGACTCCCACAATGTAGCGTCAGAGACCTCACCGGTATCATTCGTTTCCATGAACTAAATGAGTAGAGATCTCATTGTTTTTGTCTACCTAAATGTTTACTGGTTACTGTGAGCGATTTGTAGTGCCAAATTTCCCTTTGGATGAATAAAGTATTTCTATTCTATTCCATCTCATTTGATCCCGAAATGCTTTCTCTGAGAGCAAAGAAGGGTTGAAGCGCCATGCTACACTGTAAAAACTGGGATTGGGGTTAATGTTTAATGTTTATTAAATAATTATTAGTAACCTATACATAATAAAAAATACTATGTGCCATTTGAAATCGAATCGAGCTGAATTCAATGAATTTGAACCATTTATGAATTGCATTTTACACAGTTTTGGTTGAATAAAAAAGATGAGCTGATAATCATAAAAAAATTACCAGATGACGCTCAGTTTTTACAGTGCATAGCATGAGGCAGTGTCAGCATCGGGGTGTTGCTCCCTCAAGTGTGCTCGGGAACGAGACGAGATTGGTAGCGATTGGTAGTGTGAAAGCTGGCCAGCGGGGGAGTGGAGACTAACAGAGGCAAGCGTTCCTAATGAGAAAACGCCCCGAGTACATCAGGCACTCTTGTATAAACCTGGTAGGAGACTCCACTTACTACAGCTTGTATAAACCTGGTAGGGGACTCCACTAACTACAGCTTGTATAAACATGGTAGGAGACTCCACTTACTACAGCTTGTATAAACATGGTAGGAGACTCCACTCACTACAGCTTGTATAGACCTGGTAGGAGACTCCACTCACTACAGCTTGTATAAACCTGGTAGGAGACTCCACTTACTACAGCTTGTATAAACCTGGTAGGGGACTCCAATTACTACAGCTTGTATAAACCTGGTAGGAGACTCCACTTACTACAGCTTGTATAAACCTGGTAGGAGACTCCACTTACTACAGCTTGTATAAACCTGGTAGGAGACTCCACTTACTACAGCTTGTATAAACCTGGTAGGAGACTCCACTTACTACCGTTTGCTCTCCCTGTCCTTGGCTGAACATACCTTTAAAAGGAACACACCAACATTTTGTGAAATTAGCTTATCGTCTTCTCCAGAGAGAGACAAGTACTGCTAACCGATTTCTTAGCTCTTCCTGTGAAACATTAATTCCCTCTTTCTCATCTACTGAAGCCGCTCTCCACTGCTTTCTTAGCCGTCTCCTCTTTCTCATCTACTAACGCCGCTCTCCACTGCTTTCTTAGCCATCTCCTCTCCTTCACCAATTTCTCCATTTATTTCTGCCATCTGGACCTAACTGACTGCCATCTCTCCACCCTCTTTCTCTCAATGATTCCAAATCTTTCAGCACCATATTCATAAATAATGTCTCCCACCTTCTCCAATTAATTTACCACTGCTCCTTTAAAGGTTACATGCATTATAAATGTCATTCTTCAGTCTCTAGCATTGTATTATAGTAATAGGAGTTACCGGTAGTATCAATGTGTTTTTGTGTCTAAATACCATATTGGCGGATTGCTCTCATTCAGCTCAGACCATTTCCTGCTCGATTTAATTAGGTCGTTCTGATTTGAGGCGCATGCTGACGTCAGTGGGCGCCGGTTAAACGGACAGCCCACACAGCAATAGCAGAGCGAGTGGAAACCACTTCCTCAAACTGCGAGGCAGATACTGAAACCCGACACCTAGACTGAATGCACTCTGCGAGGGAGAGAGAGAGAGAGAGAGAGATAGAGAGGGAGAGAGAGACAGAGAGCGAGAGGGAGAGAGAGAGAGAGAGAGGAGAGAGCCCGCATCTGCGTGTGCTTGTTTAGACAGTGTTTCATTCTCAGTCCCGCTGAGTCCGGGGCTCTCTCTCTCTCTCCCTCTCCCCCCTCTCTCTCTCTATCCCACCCCCTCTCTCTCTCTTTCCCTCTCCCCCCTCTCTCTCTATCCCACCCACTCTCTCTCTCTCTCTCTCTCTATCTCTCTCTGTCTACCAGTCGCAGACTCTGTGGATGACTGCCACTGAAAGTGCTTATGGGCAGACCCCAGCCAATATCAGGCTGAAATCTTGAGGCTGGAAAATGATGCTTTTGAGTACTCCATTAGAAATATAAAACAATGATAAACCTTACAGATGTCTTCCATAGACTCACAGGAATTGTGTAAAGTTGCCCAAATAGTGCTAGGAATAGCAATGCAGGTCCCCTTTAACTCCACCTAACACCATTTTCAAAGCCCTGTTAACTGTCTCCCATTCCTTCCTTTCATTTGCCCTAGATCATTTAACTCTAGCCTTTTGCCCACAGCTCTTCTCTCTGACCAGCATGCTGGCCTCAGTACCATCTACATCCCCTCCTATAATGGGGTGTTAACGCATGCCAGCCACCGATGGGGTCTAAAAGTAAGTGTCAAGCCCTGTGATGTTCTCAAATCAATAAGTAATAGTGTTTAATAATCATGATTTCAATATCAATAAGAATTATCATGATTATGAATTGTCGTAATCGAACAGCCCTAGACTGTACTGTGGAATTTGTTTGTCAGTTTTACAAGTGTTGCTACTAAGGCTGTCAAAGTTAAATAACGCACAATTCTTTTAACGCCACTATTTTTTGCCACGATTAACGTTTAAAAAAATATATATACTGCATGTGCTTTGGACTGATATTTTGAAGAGGAGGGGTACTATCTATAATCACTATACCTGTGATATAATCAACATACCTGTGTTGTATAGACAAGGACCCTACAATAGAGGTCTGCAAGACCGAAGGGGCCCGACACCATGGACAGATTAGGGCCAGGGCCGATTTATTTATGCATAGATGGGGTTCTGGTAGGGCTCGGGCTCCTTTTATTTGTCTCGCTTCATTTTACACATGCGAGTCATGCGCGCACACACAATCAGGCCCTCGCGTCGTGTTTCCATCAAAGCAACAAGCTAGACCGCTGAGAGCGTGCGTGTCGGAGACGGAGAAGCTGCCTTTGCTAGCTAGACTTGCGTGCTATGTGTTGAGTATACAAGCAAACAGCAGCTCGAGCGAGCGATATTTCAGCAGTGCAGGGAGAACGCTGGAGGAGAGGAGAACAGCGCTGAAGCCATCAACGGTGGATGCCATTCTTTTCCTTCAAAGCTATGTCGTTATTGCATTGTGCATTTTTTGTCGTAATGTAGCATTTGTGTGTGTAACGTAGGTAGCGTGTGTGTGTGTTGTCTGTCATCACATTGTAATATTGGCCTCAGGCTTAAGTCGGGCTAGGGCCGAATAATTGGCTAGGGTAGGGCCGGGCCTGAATGCTACAGGCTTGGGCCGGGCTGGGGCAGACATGTCAGGCCCCGGCAGACGTCTACCCTACAGCCTTAATCAATAGGTGACAGAATAAAAATGATCATATTCATTTTTAAGAATTCGCATAGGTTAATTCTTAACCTCACATCTAAAGACTTAAAAAGATCTCACATCTAGAGACTTAAAAAGATCTCTAAGAAAAAGAAAGAAAGAAAGATGACAAGAAAAGTAAAAGTAACATACTGGTCTCCTGGTGGTCTGTGGGCTCCTCCTTCAGCCCAGTGGACATATCCATGGGTGGGTCTAGCGTGTCCTGAACCTCCTCTATTTTAATGATCAGTAGGTCACTGGGTGGATCTGGAACAGAGGGAGACAGAAAAAGTATTTACAGTGCCATGAAAAAGTATTATTCCGATTAAGCTGATTTCTTCTGTAATTACAGTAGGGCTGACCCCTATTAGTCGATTAGTCGACTAATCGGTCGAAAGGAGCCGTAGTCGACTAGCCAACCTCTTAGTCAAATATACAAAATTACAGAATTAAGGCGGTCAGGTGGCGTAGCGGAGATTGCGTTTGTCACCAACCACGGAGACGCTGGATTCGCCTGTTCGAATCCAGCTCCCAGCTCCGGGGTTGTCACCAGCTTGGCTGGCCGTTCACACTAATACAATTGGCTGTATTAGAGGGTGGGAAAGCTGGCGGGGTGGGTCCGGGTCGTTGTAAACAGCGACTCCTACAGTTCGGTCAGGGCGCCTGCTCAGCCTGGATAGGATCTAAGGGGGGTAGTGTGATCCTTCCACACGTTACACCCTCTCAGTGAGAGTCCGCGCTGCCAGGTGAAAAAAAGCGGTTGATTGGCTAGACGTGTGTCGGAGGAAGCACGTGATAGCCTCCACTCTCCCAGACCGACTGTGGGGGGTAAGTGCGCAGCGACCAGGAAGGGGATTGGGAATTGGCACAACGACTAACATTGGGATGGGAGAAAATCGGAGGAAAAAGGAGGGGGGAAAAGATCAATACAAAAATAAAAAATAAAATTACAGAATTATAATATTTATTTTTATCACTTTCCAAAAGAAAAGGGGCCTAGAAGCGTGGCTAACGCGAATGGCACACATACCAGAGGCTAACTGCCTACGAAAACAGGCACAGAGGCACTGAAAGAGGATTTCACCCATCTAATGAACGCACTAGACTAGACAAATATCAAGATGTATCCATCAGTGGACCAATTGCATGCTTTTGCAGAGGACAAGAAGCCTTCAGTCGACTCCTTCAGACATGGAATGATACAAAAAAAAGTAATATTTTTTTCTAATTATACTTTTTTTTTTTTTTTTTACCAATAGTCGACTAACGACAAATTTTTGCCAATCATAGTCGACCATCCAAATCCTTAGTCGGGGACAGCCCTAAATTACAGATATGTCACACTATGTTTTTTTTTCTTCATCTTTATACAAAATCTAATACAGGATGTAATTGAGTCCTGAGCCTCTTCTTTCATGATTGATAGGAAGTTGAAGGTAGATCTGGGGCAGAGGGAGACAGCAAGCAACTAAGGAAATACTCCAGTATTTACAGTATTATTTTACAAATTATTATATTTATATACTGAACTTTATTTTAAATCAAACATACGTCCTTTTCCTCCATTACATTTATTTAAGTTAAACAAGACCACTGACTAGGGCTGGGAGATATGGCCTAAAAATTTTATCTCAGATTTTTTCACACAACATCCGATTTACGATTTTAATAAAAAAACGTCTCTTAACCTGTAGGCTGTATTTCACCTAAAGGTACATGCCTAAGTAAATGGAAGATTTCTCCACTTCTATGTATTTCCAGTGTCAGAAATATTGTGTCTGTTACTAGGCCGAGTAAATTGTAATGAAGAAAAGGAGAATATAAATTATGATTTATGATTTTTGCATCTTTGATCATATTAAATCTGCGGGGCACGAGAAAATGCTCACTGAGCTCATTCACCACCTTATTGAGATCATGTGTACAAAAAATCTAAGCAAATGAACCGTGGGAAGATGATTAAACAGAAGGATTTGTAGATACAGTAATTAATGATAATCGATTTTAATTATAAATACATATTTGACCTTGAACTTGACCTTGACCTTATTATGGCCAAATCATACATCTATGGATAGGGAAAATGCTCCTCTTTCCAATGGCAGGGTTTAATCTGGATTTAGTCATTTCCTTGCGGTTTTTACGATAATTAGCATTTTTCCGATAAATTCTTATTTCCGATAAATCATATAAAACATCGGTAAAAATGAAAATATACACTTTGACTACTGTTTTTGATAGGGTTATGGTCTTTACTCTTGGCTACAATTTTTTTTTTTAAACATTAACCTCTTAACATCAAAGGGCCTACATGTGGACGATTCTTTGCCGACCTCTAGTGGCTCGGGTGTGCATTTCTTTTAATACAATATATAGATAGAATTAAAGCCCTATTTGTTGCCTGTCGATTGCCCTTTCAGGTGACAAAATCCGTTCAGCGGTTCTCGAGTTACATGCCGATATGTGAGGCGTGCCCCAACGTACGCAAAAGTACACATTACCACCCCCGACTCGCCGGGCTCTAGCTCCGTCAATCATTTCGCAATCTCGAAAATATTTGCACAGGGTTGTAGCCAATGCGTGTGGCTTTCCAATGATACCCCATGATATGATAATTGGGGATCTAATATGGTCTCTATTGATCGATTTATGATAAAGAAAAGCAGGGTCCCCCTAGAAACGCCAAGGAAATCATTCAAATAAGCTTTGTTTTTATTTGACACAAAAATTATCGAACCAAGATGAATTTCCCCATTGGGATTGAAGTGCAAACCTAACTTTCACCAATCTTCACTTAAAAAAATATAATATATATATATATAAAAGTAGGGCTGGGCGATTAATACATTTTATCGATTAATGCAAATTCATGATTTAGGACGATTTAAAAAAATCGATTTTCCACAAAAAAAAACGTATTCTTTTTTCTTTTTGAGTCACCTTATATTTTACAAAAAGTGATGTTTGGTGAGAGTTAGATTTGCACTTTATTATTAAATTCATTCTTGTTTGATGATCAAGAGGCACCTTTTATTTGTTTTAAGTGAAGTTTGGTGAAAAAGCAAGTTATTGCACTATTGACACATTGGACGCCAGACCCAAGATAAGTCGGGTTAACTCACCATCGTTTGAGCGCCAATGATGAGAAAAGTCGGGTTTTAATCGTTATTTCTTTTGTTCGCTATATCCATTCATAATTCATCCATCCAGCCTGATGTTATCATTGGGAATGGCTCTGAGATTGCAAGCGGCCAATACCGCCGCCTAACGCCTTGCGACCGGTATTGCACATCATTGGCATCCCTCTGGCTGGGGCTGTGCAGTGATCTAAGAAGTCCGGTCCAGGTTTTCCTTCTTGGGCAAGGGGAGCGGTTAAGAAACGTTGGAAAGACGACCGATCAATATTTGGAATAGTGATCAGGAATTGGATTATTCTTTTTGCAGTACATCAGATGTGAGGTAAGGACTCTATGTTACCAATCTTGGGTTAATCCGATGTTTTTTTCATAACAATCACAACGTGTCTGTGTGTGTGTGCGTGCCGTTGGCGCCGACCAAAGCACGGAGGGGCGACTTTTCCTCCCCCGCTTCCGTGCATGCATGATGAAATATAATACAGATAATCTAGTGTTTATTTCAGAACGATTCATAAATCAAGCGACAAATAGCACGATTTCTAAGGAAATGCATTGAAGTGCCGTTTGCTGGGTTTATTGGGATTCGACAGGAGCACTCTAAAACTATACTCATATCCACCACGGTATAAAACGAAAGGTTATCCTATAACCTAGTTATATGAATACTGGAGGAGCGTCTCGCTCTTCGCCATTATGAGATATCTCTCATCTCCTAGCACCTACTGTGCTCACGAACAAACAAATGCACTCACATGCACGTGACCAGGCCACACCCACGCGTCCTACTATATGACGCCGGACTTTAGGCCTGCCACGATAACACATTTTGCTGGGCGATTAATTGCCCCCGAAAATATCGCGATAAGCGATATTATTGCGACCGACCGGTTAGAGAATTTTTTTTGAGAAATTTATTTCCCAAAACTTTTATTTTGAAGCCCACCGCTCCGTCTTTTCCGGTGTTTTAGACTTTTATTTTGAAGCCCACCGACCGGACCGGAAGTATTGTTGTGATTATCCTAAGCAGAACCTATGAGCCGACAACTTGTCTCGTCCGGTTCTGTTTTTGAGCTAATGATAAAACAAATTGTTGGTGAACAACTAACTTTAGGTTAGTTTTAACGTTAGCTACTAACGTTAGATGCAGCTACTACAGGCAATCAACGATGAGGAGGAAGCGTCAAAGCAGTATATAATAGAATAGCTGTGGTGCGTAAGCACTGCAGCACGACTCGAAACTACCGGAGTGTTATAATAAATTAATTCATGTTTAACTTGTCCCCGTGTCCAGTCCTTTGACTAGCCCCACCCGTTCATTGTAAACAATGATGCATGTAATTGTATTAACGTTATTCTGTGTTGTACTTGTAGCTATGCTATACGTTGTATTTCGTTTGTTAGCTATTTAGCTAATGTTGTTAGCATGGAATGAGAATTATCGCAGCAATTAATAGATTTATTGCTTATCACGGCAGGCCTACCGGACATGGTTACACTCTACCTTCCTCAGAAAAGGTTTCCAACACTGAAAACCCATCCAAGGGACCTCAGGGCGCTAAGAGTGAGACGCTCAGCCAGTATTCATATAACTAGGTTATAGGATAACCTTTCGTTATATTATCATACTGGCCAATCGCGTCTCGTTCTTCGCCATTATGAGATATTGGGCAGAGCAGGCGCTTGGCCCGACAAGTGTACCCCCTGAGGGCCCGTAAGCCCCAATCAGGGAGGAGGGGAGTCCCGTCCACCCGCCCGTCCTAACGAAGGGGGGGAGGCAGTCAACTCCAACAAAGTGCGAAAATAGGGGGAACCAGACACCCCTGAAAACGCACAGCACAGGCGGGACCACGTGTGACACAGCACCCTGTGGCATACACCCACACAGCCTGCTAGCCCACCAATGTTGGGACGCAGGAGAGGTCCCAGACCTCAGAACCGCCTGGGAGACAGAACCCCCAGTCACATCCACAAGGTAAAACCTAACGAAGGGACCCGGGGAGGACCAGAAGGCCGCAGCACAGATGTCCTCCACCGAGGCCCCCCCTAACAGGGCAGCAGCCTGAGGGGGGACCTGTCCAGCCAACGTGCAACAAAAGGCAATGCCCCCGCACAACCAATGTGACAAGTGCAAGGGCCACCGTAACAAACAAACAGTTGAACGGAAGCCCCGAGAGCCCGAGTCCTGAGGTAAACCCCCAGTGCACGGACAGGACACGACAGGTGAAGGCCCGCCTCCAACTCACTAGCGTGAGGAGGCGGACAAACGCCTGAACCACAATATCCCCGGAGCTCTGGACATTCTTTGGCACGAAGACTGGACTAGGCCTCAGAGTCACACCGCTATCGGCCGAATAGACAGGCACTCAGGCCGCACCGAGAGAGCACACAGCTCACCCACGTGCTAAGCGGAGGTGATGGCCAAAAATAACGCGGTCTTCAAGACAGCCGATCCAATGGTGCCTGCTCAAGAGGCTCAAACGGGGCCTCCGACGACCGGCCCAAGACCAGTTGGAGGTCCCACTCGGAGACAGAGAACGTTCCACAGGCTCGAGACGCCGAGCGCCAAGCAGGAATGTTCCACGAGAGGGTGGCTGAACAACGTTCTGCCCCCACACTCGACCATACGCCACTCCCCAGCATAAGCCGCGGTAGAGGACGGAGCGTGCACGTACCGGATAGCGTTAACCACAGAATAGTCAAGACGCATCCCCACCAGATTCACACTGTCAGCAGTCAAGCCTAGAGGCAGCCCCAGAACAGGAGGCAGAACAGAGTTCTGCGTGCCTGAAAGAGGGCCCGCAGTGACCACGGAACAGGCCACGGCGGGGCCACCAAGAGCTGAATCAGGGCCGGGGACCACACAGCTGAGCCCCGGCCGGGCACGATCAGGACCAAATCCCGCGCTCCCGACGTACCCGCCCGAACAGCTGAGCTATCAGGTGTAAGGGGGGGAATGCGTACAGAATCCCGGATGGCCACGGAATCAGTCCCAGACCTGTCCGACTATGTCTGGACGTAGTCGCCACTCGTCAGGGTGAGGACCGCCCCGCGATATCACACCTGCACCCACATTCTCCCTGCCGGGGATGTGGAGAACGCCCATAGCCAGAGCCCGACCGCCGCCCGGTGCAGACGGGGGGAGCGCACTTCTCCCTGTCTGACAATATAAATGAATAAATGAACGAAAACTCCACTAACACACTGCAGAATGGGCTAGCCCATAGTTACACACAATTGTTAAGGGGATGCAGACCAGAGAAAAACACCAGTCCCGTCCACACAATTCATAGATTCACAAAAAGCACACCAGCCCTGAGCCTCAGCCCATCCACCCATGTAAATGGTAAACAAGCCCCCGTTAAACCCCCAACATTAGACACCGATTGACCGGCAGCATGCACGGTTAAGAGGAGGGAAGACCTTTTAGTAAAGACATCCCTCGGCAGGGAACAAAGGAACAGCGTCCTAGCATTGTAGCATTAGCATTAGCCGCGCGCTCTAGGATAGAGTCATGACGACCATGTTTTCCCAAATATCCTGCCCCTCGCGCCAATACATAAACTCGGCTGTCTCACGGGGGACAACGAGCAGTATCACTCATGCTAGTATCAATGCCTGTTAACGCAGGCCCTACCTGTGCGCGACGTAGCTCGACTGCTAACCGTCGCGCGATGTCCCTCGTTCCGCTGTCACGAGATGAGGAAACCCCAGGACAGGCCCGATGCGCTGTTAGGATGTGCCGAGAAGATTCCAGGGGCTGGTGAACCTCCGGCGAATACCAAACATTGTGTAATTTCTCCCTGCGTTTCATAACAGCTAGTTCACGGAGTGCACTGCTATGTCCGTGTTGGAAACAAAAAAGAGGAAGGTAGAGTGTGACCATGTCCGGCGTCATATAGTAGGACGCGGGGGCGTGGCCTGGTCACGTGCATGCGAGTGCATTTGTTTGTTCGTGAGCACAGTAGGTGCTAGGAGATAAGAGATATCTCATAATGGCGAAGAGCGAGACGCGATTGGCCAGTATGATAATATAACGGAAATGTATGAAAAAATTATCTGTTTTTTTGCATGTTGACCAGAAGAAACTCACTGACAAATCGACATGTTTATTAGATCCATAGCTATACTATTTAATATAGTTTTTAGCCCTGCAAACACTGCACCCACCCCTATTATATAAAGCGCTGGCCTTCTTACCACAAGATAAACAGCGACCTCTAGGCGCTCAAAGTGTTAATCCCAATAGGGACATTCATCTTTGTTTGATCAAGAGTAACCTTTTATATATATATATATATATATATATATATATATATATATATATATAGATTATTATTATTATTATTATTTATTTTTTCAAGTGAATATTGGTGAAAGTTAGGTTTGCACTTCAATCCCAATATCCTCTTGGTTTGATAATTTTTTTGTGTCAAATAAAAATAAAGCTTATTTGAATGATTTCCTTGGCGTTTCTAGTTTAACACTTTCGCGGCCATTGGGCGCCGTCTAATATCACTCTATAAGGCCAGCTTTCATAACGTTACACTGTGTGTGAGGTTGTTTGTAGAGCTAAATCTATATTTTATATTATTGCCATGTGTCCATTGTCATTGTCAATTGACAGTATAAACCTTCCCTTCAATATGCCATAAAGAAATAATTGTTTCATCAATACGTTCCCATTTATAGCGTCGTGAATATGAACATTATACCGCAATGGTCTAGGGCAGTGTTTCCCAAAGTCTGGGTCGCGACCCAAAATGGGTTGCGGACCCGTTTTTATTGGGTCGCCAAAATTTTTTTAAAAAAAAAGGGAAAAAGTAAAAAAAAAAAAAAAATCTTCTTAAAGCTGTAGATGTGTTGATTCAGTTTGGCACCACATACTTATGTGAATCTGGGTTTTCTCTAGCATACCTGAAAAACAAATACAGAAACAGACTAAATGCTCAGCATGACCTCATAATAGCACTTTCAAAAACCAAGCCCAGAATAGATCTGCTGGTTGAAAACTTCAACCAGCCACATACCTCTCATTAGATTTCATTGTGCCATAGATGAAATATTATACCCCTTCTAGCAAGTCAGGTCAGTATAATTTTTAAATAAGTCAGTACAAATTAATCAGAATGTTGCTCAATGTTGGGGTTTAAGGTTGAGGGATGGAGGGAGGGGGTAAGAAATGGAGAGATGAAAAAGGGGTGAGAAATAGAAAGGAGAGTAGAACAGGTTTGTTTTTAAAAGTATTACAAAATTGTATGTACATATGTTATGAGGTGGTGAGCAACTTAACATTACACTCTGATTATTGCTGTGATGTACTTTTATAATTAAATAAATACATTTCATATACATTTGAAATTCATGGTTTGTTGTGTTCTTTATCAGTAGTTTACCGTAAATCCTCAAATAGAGCAGGGGTTCCCAAACTTTTCAGGCCGGGACCCAGAAAATAAGGCGTCAGAGAGCCGCGGCCCAATGCACATCGTCAGGCTTTTTTTATTTATTTTTTTTGCCAGGCGACCGATTTTTTAAGCCAAATATCACTTCAATCCTATTAAGTTAGTTCAAGTTAGTTATTCATTTATATGTGCTATTTATGAGAAGGCTAACTAAATAATAATGATAATAATAATAGCCTCATTAAAATACTATTGTTGCTTCGATTGTTTTCAGCATTTTATGTGCATAATCTGTTATTTAGTTTGAAATGTTTGTTGAAATAAGTAGATTTTTCGTTTTTGTTTATTTATTAAGTTAATATAAAACCATATAGTCACATTTTAGAATACATTAGAATAGAATTTTAGAATACAACTAGAAAACACTGTCCTGGCCTGCTTCTAAGTTCAGTGGCCTGAAAAAAAAATTAAATCATCTCGCGGCCCTCCCGTGGCTGCTCGCGGCCCATTTTTGGGTCGCGACCCCAACTTTGGGAACCACTGAAATAGAGGAGGGACCTCCAATAAAGGAGGGGCCTCTTATAATGGACGGGGGTGTTGATGCATTTAGACAAACACAGGCCAGTTGACACATTACAGACCATGATGGCTATGATAACGTTAGTAGCTAAAGCTACTGCATGTCAACAAGTTGATTCGATTGAGGAAGTCGAGAAGGTACCACACGCTAAACCGTCCCCAGACCCCACCACCTAGTATAGACAGTTCCAACTTCAGTGTGAATTACATTAATCCCACAATTACTCAACTGCACTCAATATTTAAATACCAATGCTAGTCTAAATAAATGTAGACAGACAATGTACGTATTAAAAGATTTAAATAATAATAATAATAATAATAATAATAATAATAATAATAATAATAATAATAATAATAATAATAATAATAATAATAATAATAATAATAATGCAATCAAAGTCTGAAAATGAAGGGATTATGTCCATGAGTGTCATTTTTAGAAATTAAGGCCTGCCTCTTATATAAGCCTCTCTCTAATAAAGGCCTGGTGCTCTTTGCAGCTGAGGTAAATAGAAGCCCCGTCCTATATTTGAGGATTTATGTATATATTTTTTTAATGATCTTTTCCCCGCTTCTTTTTCTGTTTTGTCTCTCATCCCAATGTTAGTTGTCATGCCAATTCCCAATCCCCTTCCTAGTCGTTGCGCACTCTACCCCCTACCGTCGGTCCGGGAGGCGTCAACATTTTAGGCAACCAACTTGCGTTCAGCGTTTCTCTGATTGGCCACGACGCCCATGTGACCGCGGCAGCGCGAGAGAGCGGCAGTGCGGAAATAGGCTGCATTCTATTGCCATGCTCTGCGACAAACTAACCTTAACCAACTCCGAAACAATGCCTAAACTTAACCCTAACCTTAACCAACTCCGAAACAATGCCTAAACTTCACCCTAACCTTAACCAACTCCGAAACAATGCCTAAACTTAACCGGCGAAAGAATGCATGTTAAAAAACAAAAAAAATAAATTGAAGTGATTCGAACTTGTCACCAACGCACCGCAGGTTCGACAGCAAGGCGGCGAACGAGTTGAGCTAACCGTCGATGTTAAAAGAGGGGGGATTAGCGCAAGTCGGATGCCTAACATGTTGACGCGTCCGGGAGGGGGCGGAGACTATCACATGCTTCCTCCGACACATGTGTACCCAGCCCACCGCTTCTTTTCACCTGGCAGTGCGGACTCTCACTGGGAGAGTGTAACGTGTGGAAGGTCACACTACCTCTCCTAGATCCTTCCCTTGCTGTGCAGGCGCCCCGACCGAACTGTAGGAGTCTCTGTTTACAACGACCAGCACCCACCCTCGCCGGGTTTCCCACCCGCTAACACTGCCAATTGTGTTAGTATGGACGGTCGGCCAACCCGGAAGCACCACAGCTGGATTCGATCCCACTGTCTCTGTGGTGGTAGACAGACGCTTAGTACGCTGCACTACCCGGCCGCCCTATAAATGTATGTTATGGCAATTCATGATGTATTTTTGTAAGTTTGGGTCCCGGGGAAACACCAAAATTCTCTTTTGGGTCTCGAGCTGAAAAAGTTTGGGAACCCCTGGTCTAGGGTAATTTCTGCAAAGCTAGTTATAGGGCGCTAAGCTAAAAACGTTAATGGCGTTTCGGCCCTACACAAGCTAGAGTTAAAAATCAAAATGCATATGATCGGTATCATGGTCCACCATGAATGCATGAAAAGGGGGAAGTCGTTTCTGATTATTGATTACCAATAACGGCATTCGTTATTACAACAACATACGCTGATGAGAGGGTTGACTATAAGAACAAGGCCAGATCAGGCAAAAATTGACATCAAATCGATCTTACCTGTGGCCGGTTGGATTCCAAAAATAATTTCCCAGTTATTGATCGCCATCTGGTAGATCGATATGTCCATTGGCTGATGCTATATTCCTTTACTGCATACTGTATTCGGCGTCGCAATAAGTATTCCAGGCGATCGGCTGAAGCCATAGCTTCAGGCTAACAGAAAGATTAACCCGGGATGAAAAAAAAGTTACACCCGGTCTGCAACAGGGAACACTGCATTATTGAGACAGCGCCACTACCAGGATCTGGCCGGTACTGCACTTTCTGAATCCCAACAGGCATTTTCCAGCCAACATACAGCTCCGTGACATTGAGTAGGATATTAAAATGGTATAAAATCCAAAACGAGTCAATAACGTATATATACGTGGTTGGCCTCCAACGGGCGGATCCCAATAACGTATACGTGGTTGGCCGGGACAGTGTTAAGAGAAAACAATCGATTCAAATCGTAAATCGGATGTGGTGTGAAGAAATCTGAGATTTTATTTTTAGGCCACATCGCCCAGTCCTAGTTACTCTTGATCAAACAAAGATGAATGTCCCTATTGGGATTAATAGTGCAATAACTTTCATCAAACTTCACTTAAAACAAATAAAAGGTGCCTCTTGATCATCAAACAAGAATGAATTTCCCTATTGGGATTAATAAAGTGCAAATCTAACTTCACCAAACATCACTTCTTGTCAAATAAAAGGCGACTCTTGAAAAAGAAAAAATTATTTTTATTAAATAGTCATTAATCATGAATTCGAATTAATTGATCAAATCCATTAATCTCCCAGCCCTACCACTGACCCCTTTAGCTAAGGCTTAATACATCACAGTTGGGATCCCTTCTATCAGCTTAGTTCTCCTGGTTGCTATTCAATCCAGCAGGGAACCAGGACAAAGGTGTTCCATTTATAAAAGAGATACCAGAATAATTGCTTAACTTTGCGGGCTAGAGTAGGCTAGGGAATGCTACAGGCTTGGGCCGGGCTGGGGCAGACAAAAAATATTCATTTTTAAGAATTCGCATAGGTAAATTCTTAACCTCACATCTAGAGACTTAAAAACATGTCCAAGAAAAAGAAAGAAAGATGACAAGAAAAATAAAAGTAACATACTGGTCTCCTGGTGGTCTGTGAGCTCCTCCTTCAGCCCAGTGGACATATCCGTGGGTGGGTCTAGCGTGTCCTGAACCTCCTCTATTTTAATAATCAGTAGGTCACTGGGTGGATCTGGAACAGAGGGAGACAGAAAAAGTACTTAGTGCCATGAAAAAGTATTTACAGTGCCAGGAAAAAGTATTTACAGTGGCATGAAAAAGTATTTGCCCACTTTCTGATTTCTTCTGTAATTACAGATTTGTCACTTTTTTTTTTTATCTTTATACAAAATCTAATACAGGATGTAATTGAGTCCTGAGCCTCTTCTTTCATGATTGATAGGAAGTTGGAAGTAGATCTGGAGCAGAGGGAGACAGCAACTAAGGAAATACTCCAGTATTTACGGTCTTATTTGACAAATTATTATATTTCTATACTGAACTTTATTTATCAAACATATACGTCCTTTTCCTCAATTACATTTATTTAAGTTAAACAAGAACACTGACCCCTTTAGCTAAGGCTTAATACATCACAGTTGGGATCCCTTCCATCAGCTTAGTTCTCCTGGTTGCTATTCAATCCAGCAGGGAACCAGGACAAAGGTGTTCCATTTATAAAAGAGATACCAGAATAAAGTGCTCCAAAGAGTTAGGCTGAATGTGAACAAGAGTTTGATCAAATTAAAGAATGAGAGGAGAGAAAGCAATGGCGACAAAGACCGAGACATACAAACATGTTGGAGCAGAGGAAGGAGAAGACTAAATCAAGATAAGAGAAAGAAACAACATACTGATATCCTGGTGGTCTGTGGGCTCCTCCTTCATCTCAAAGGAAGTCTCCTTGGGCGGCTCTAGCGCGTCCTGATCTTCTTCTTTAATAATCAGTAGGTCTCTGGGTGGATCTGGGACAGAGGGAAACACAACTCAACATACTAGTCTTTATTTACGTCTGGGTCTGGAGAGTAAACTAAAGCAGTGGTTCTCAACTGGTCTAGTCTCGGGAGTCGGGACCCAACATTTTCCTTAGTTATTAAGTCGCGACCCACATTTTTTAACCACTATGATTTATTAAAAAAAAAGTGTTGCAGTAATACACAATCTTTCATGCACTGTTAAAATATGAAATAAACACAAAAAAGTGCAACAAAAGTGCAACTAGGGCTAAAATAACATATGCTTCTTAGCAGATTTCTTAGCTTAACATAACAGACCTAAGTTTGGGGGAACTAATGGTATAACTGGGGTTGCAACTAGGGCTAAAAACCCAATGAAATAAAATAATAATAAATAATATATGCTTCTTAGCAGACTTCTTAGCTTAACATAACATACCTAAGTTTGGGGGAACTAATGGGATAAATGGGGTTGCAACAAAAGTGCAACTAGGGCTAAAAACCCAATGAAATAAAATAATAATAATAATAATAATAATAATAATAATAATAATAATAATAATAATAATAATAATAATAATAATAATAATAATAATGCTTCTTAGCAGACTTCTTAGCTTAACATAACAGACCTACATTAAGTTTGGGGGAACTAAAGAGATAACTGGGGTTGCAACAAAAGTGCAACTCGGGCTAAAAACACAATGAAATAAAATAATAATAATAATAAATAATATATCCTTCTTAGCAGACTTCTTCCCAGGGAACTAATGGGATAACTGGGGATGTTGTTTGCTCCTGAAAATGAATGAATGAATGAATGAAACTTTATTTAACAGATTGCAGAATGGGTAAAATACAGTATGGGTAAAATACAGTATGGCTCAATACACACAATTGTTAAGGGGATGCAAACCAGAGAAAGACGTTTGTCTTGTTTACATCAGGGTCCCCCATTTTCAATTCATCATAACATTTATGACACTCAACATACATGACATTTATGGCATAGGGACATACAGGTATTTAGTACTGTTACATTTGTGACATATAAGATATTCAAATATGCAGTACTGTTACCCATATATCCTGACAGAGTATATACATATGATGGGGAGGGGACTGTACATTAGGAGGGGGTTGGTGGGAGAGAAATATACAAACGGTGGGGAGGAGACTGTACATTTGGAGGGGGTAGGTGGGAGAGAAATATACATATGGCGGGGAGAGAATATATACATGCGGTGGGGAGGAGACTGTCTATTAGGAGGGGGTGGGGGGTTTGGACATTTACGGTGGCCAGTTTCGAATTGCAGCCTCCCGTAGGTGTTCTTTGAGAGTGTTTTTGAAAGTGGGTAGTGATTCACATTCCTTTACAGCTTTGGGTAGGGCATTCCACATTGATGTGGCATAATTGCGAAACGTGTTTAGTCCCTTGTTTGAGCCGAATCTGGGTTTAACATGATTTGTTGAGCTTCCTCTGGTGTTGTGGTCGTGGTATTCACTGACCTTTGGGAAGTATTTTGACATGTACATGGGTACCTTAGTCGTATAGTGTATCTTGTAGACCAGGCCCATTGCAAGTTGCTGTACTCTGTCGTCTACTCTAAGCCATCCTAGGTTGTCAAAGTGGGCAGGGGTGAGGTGGGTTCTAGGGGTAAGGTCAAGTAGAAGTCTGACCAGTTTGTTTTGTGATGTTTGTAATCTTGTTTTTAGCGCCTTTGAGGTGCTTTGGTACCATGAGGTGCAAGCATAGTCGTAGTACCCTTGAATGAGTGCTCCTGCCAGAGTCTTCAGGGTATTCTTGTTTACCAGAGAGGAGTCTCAAAGTCAAAGACAAGAGTCTCAAAGTCAAAGACAAGAGTCTCAAGTTTCTTTAATAGTTGTCATACAGAAGTACAGAATACTTTTATACAAAATGCTTCTTACTGTTACGCTCCAGAGACTGTGCAAGACAAGATAAGTATGAAATAAAATAACATAGTATAGCATGTAAATTAGAAGTAAAAAAAATTAGGTCACAGTGTTCAGTATAGACATATGTACAATGTTCGATGCAGAATAGACGTAACTGAGTTACCATATAATATACAATACTGTGCAGTGTACTAATACAATACTATATAGTGCAAGGCAGAAATGGGATGAGGTGCAATTTAGGTACAATTTCCAGTGGGTGTACGAGTTGTAGTGCAAATCCTTTATCAATAAATATAAAGTGTGTTTGTGTGGTTTAAGTGAGTGTGTGCGTGTGGGTGTGTGTGCTGTGTGCATTTGATGGTTGTTGCATAGTGTTTATTGTTCGTTTAGCAGCCCGATAGCCTGGGGATAGAAGCTTCTTCTGAGTCTTTCTGTGCTCGCCTTAAGACTCCGGTATCGCTTGCCTGACCGCAGCAGTTCAAAGAGGCAGTTGTTCGGGTGGCTTGAGTCCTTAATAATTCTCTTAGCCTTCCCCCTGCACCGCTTGTTGTAAATGTTCTGGAGGGTGGGAAGCCCCCCTCCAATTGTGCGTTCGGCTGAACGTGTCACTCTTTGTAGTCTGCTACGGTCTTGTGCAGTGCTATTCCCAAACCAGGAGGTGATGTTGCCAGTCAGGACGCTCTCTATTGTACATGAGTAGAAGTTCCTAAGGATCTTCTGACTGACTTGGAACTTCCTTAGGCGCCTGAGGAAGTAGAGGCGTTGTCGTGCCTTCTTCACAACACTGTCAATGTGTGTGGTCCATGTCAAGTCCTCGGATATGTGGGCTCTGAGGTACTTGAAACTGTTCACTCTCTCAACCGGTGCCCCGTCGATGCTGAGTCTCAACGTCTGAGGTGATGGTAGACAAAGCAACTCTGAGGTCATGCTCAATGTCCAATCTGTTCCTCTGCTTTGTCTTCAGCTGGACCAGAGCTGAGAAGCCACTTTCACAAAGATAGGTAGTGCAAAAAAATAAACTAAAATTACACACACATCCGCGACCCACTCAAAATGGCCCTATGACCCACCAGTTGAGAAACACTGAAATAAAGTATCTTCAGTAGGAAGGCTTGTTCTGATTTACAGAGGTCCTGCTGGTCTGATTCCTCCTTCATTCATTCATTTCACCTGCTAATCTCTTTTCTCCATCTTGGGTGAATCTGGCACCATATCATACTTGTGTGCTTTCTGCAGTATGGTATCTATTAAACTATTCTTTTCTAGGTGGTTTGCTAGCCTCTGTGCCACTATTGGAGAATTATCCAGCGCCTTTCCTACAGAGATATTATTATTATTATCATTATTATAGGGGCACTTATTATACAAGTATTATTTATCATCTGGTGCCACCTAGTGGGCGTTTACTGCAACTGTAGGACGCCAGGGGACTGAGATGTGGACAGGTGAGACTGAATCAGCGTCTGTGTGAGGCACTATTTAAGAGACACTCTTGACCATAGGCTGTAAGGTGAAAAGCCCTGTGGGCGAACTCGGACTGGCCAACGGTACGTTGCATTGTATGCGCCGTTAATATCCGCATTTATCCTTTGATTCATATATCTAGTTACTAATTGATGCCGTTTATTTCCTTTCCTTTGTATAGGTAAATAATCTGACTACTGACCGATGCTAAATGCTACTGACTGTATCGACTCTGCTGGCTAAGTGATACTACTACTGGCTAAATGCTACTACTACTGGCTAAATGCTACTACTGCTGGCTAACTGCTAAACAAGTACTACTATCTACAGACTTAAGCTGCTACCAGCTAACCGCTTGCTTGATTGACCACCTGGTGATGATGGCATGACAGTTATCCAAATAACAGAATGTTTGGACATGGAGTCCCAATAAATGAACATTCTTGCAAAGTCCGAATTGTTTCTTTTGGTTCAATTTATAAGTCGTTCGCCTACACCCTTCCAATGGGGACATTTAGTTGACTCATTGACTGAGACCGCTAGATAATTGGACAATTATTTACCGTACGCGCCCCGCTATGAGACGGGACTGACGGAACGCAGAAGCAAGTGCCCGCGTGAGATACCATCTCAGCGTCAAGGTGGAACCAGGACGGAGTGGATACACACGACGGGGCACATCGAGAGGACGCAGTCAGCTCAAGGGAAGTGATAACGTTGATGTTGACTGCTTACTGGGTTGGAATCGTCGTATTCCGCCCACATGCTGACTGCTTGAAGTGGTGGAGTCGCCGAATTCCATCCAATGCTAACTGCTAACACCGCTAGCCATCCAAAGTGCTATCTGCTAAGACCGCTAGCCATCCAAATGATAACACTGCTAGCCAACAAATGCTAACGCTGTTAGCCAACCAAATGCTAACGCTGCTAGCCATTAACCAACCAATGCTAATGCTGTTAGCCAACCAATGCTAACACTGCTAGCCAACCAATGCTAATGCTGTTAGCCAACCAATGCTAACACTGCTAGCCAACCAATGCTAATGCTGTTAGCCAACCAATGCTAACACTGCTAGCTAACCAATGCTAATGCTGTTAGCCAACCAATGCTAACACTGCTAGCCATCCAATGCTAGCTAAGTGAACATTATCATTGACACACCTATGCCTTGGCTGTGTTGAACCTAGCAATTATATTATTGCTCCAAACGCTGTGAACATTATCATGGACACACCTATGCCTTGGCTGTGTTGAACCAAGCAATTACGTTGTTGCTCCAAAACGCTGTGAACATTATCATTGACACACCTATGCCTTGGCTGTGTTGAACCTTGCTATTATATTGTTGCTCCAAACGCCGTGAACGTTACTATTGATGAACTGACCTAAAGTAACTACGTTTCATCCGACCGTTTTCAAATTGCTCTTCACGTCGTGAACTGTACTATTAATGAATTAACCAAAAGCTGTAACGGTGCTCACCAACTCTATCCTACTTGCTCACTCACATTGTGGTCATTACCAGGTTTCAAGTGAGTGAAGCGAAGCTACGTTGACCCACTATACCAGGGCTATTCAAATGGCGGCCCGCGGGCCAGATCCGGCCCGCGGGATGATTCTGACCGGCCCGCCAAAGATTACATGATAATAAAAATAAAATAAAAATTAATTTTTTTTTCATGTCAACGTTAACACGCACAATTGAGCCAAATTCAATTGAGTCACTCAATTAATGACAGATTTCATTGATAAATTGAGGGAAAACTTTGCAAGTCGATTTGATGAATTTGACATGTCCAGAGAATTGATGCATTTTGTGAGCAACCCATTTGCCAATGTAGCTGCTATTTCCACAAAAGGACAAGAGTTCCTTGCATCACTTCACATTGATGAAGGTCTCCTGCAACTTGAAATAATTGACATGCAAGCATCATCTGCTCTGAAGCAGGCACTTGAGAATGAATCCACCACAACATTTTGGATAAAGTGTATTCATGTCAAGACATTCCCCAAAATAAAAACGCTGGCATTTGAGCATTTGCATCACTGTTTGCGGGTAGCCCTCACTTCCTATGAACCCTCTTTCTCTGCCATTGCCCAGTCAAAGAAGTGCAATCGCTCTCATTAGATGTGTGTATGTAGGCTATCCCGTCTGCCCCCCACCCCCCTGATGTTTGAGAGTTAAGAGTGGACAATAAGTGCTAATAAGATGCTGTGATTTGCTGTTGTTGCACAGACATGAAGCACTTTTTCATAAGCTCAGCTGCACTATAAATGTGTTTTTTTGTTCAAGTGTTGATGTTAGAATGTTCAGATGCACATCATGCACTTGTTTGTTTTTTATTTTATTTTTATATTGAAATGTTGAAGAGGAGATGTTGCAGTTGTTGCACAGTCATAAATGAAGCACTTTCTGCAGGAGATGTTGCAGATGTGGCACATAAATGAAGCACTTTTTTTGAAAAGCATACTACTTTTGCAATGTAGTTAAATAAAAGTTGTGAAAATGTGGTTGCGTGTTGTGTCAAGTGTACATATATTCATAGCACGGGGAGGCGCCGTGGCAGTCCGGCCCCTGGCCCCTTGGGTTTCTGACAATGTGGCCCCCTGAACAATTTAGTTGAATAGCCCTGCACTATACGGTCCCGTCATTATCCCCTGCTGGGAACAGTGTCATTGTAATCACACTGCTACACGCCAACTGTACAACTGTGCTTCTGACTGTTAACCCCATTGTTTACTACTGCCTGTGACCAGTGACTCAGCCGCAAAAGGAGCTCCAGTTGGGGCAACGGCTGACTGGGACAAGATGGAGGGTGTAGATGTGGAAGAGCTAAAGAAGAGGCGTACTGCGGCGCAGACAGCTTTCACAAGGAGAGCCAACCAGGTAGCTGACAATGTTGACACCGCATCGCCAGCGGAGCTGGTCAACGACAAGAAAGCTCTTCAAGTAGAGTTTGCTAAGCTCGTTGACACGACGGGAGACTATGTTGGAGCATTGGAGGAGGCCGACGGAGCCGCACATGCTACCGTGATAGCCGACGCCACAGCAAAGAAAGACGCGAGCAAGCAGAGGAAAGCGGCACTGGAGAAGAAGATCTTCTCGGAGGTATGGTCCCACTTCGTTCAGCCAGAGTTAGGCCCCCTTGAAGTGGAGTTCAAGTAGGCCTTGGAAGAGACAAAGAGACTCAGCACCCAATGGGCACCCAAAGACAAAAGAGCGTTGGAGGGGAACAAATTGGAGAGGAGACTCAACGCCTTCGAACAGATGGTGAGAGAGTGGAGATACTTTCTTCCAACTCCCAACATAGCTGAATTGGGGAAGCGGTACAGGCACCTAGACGAGGAAAGAGCAGCACTGATGGACAGGTGGTCGACCCTCCTAGAGCCTGGAGGAAAGGGCGGTGTTGAGCTGGACGACGAGGAGGAAAAGGTACACAACGTTGAAAGGGATGGCGACGTGACCAGCCCACCCGGCGTCGCCAGGGACGCTCCTCAACATGCCACTGAAGCTGACCCCTCCCCGTCCGCCGACGATAAAGGTGCGGTCGCTCATGCCCATTCACCTCCCCAGTGTAACAGCGGTCAAGCAGAGGGCGCTTATGGAAGCCCTCCCTTGCCTCCCGGCAGCCATGAGGAGGCCTCCAACGCCGTCCATCTCCAGTATGGAGTAGGGACCGCAGGAAGTGAGCCTCTCCATCATGTTGGAAGGCACTCACCCCCACGGGTAAGACAACCCAGCAGGGAACCCCGTTTCAGTTCATCAGTTACCATCTATATTCATGCCAACCCCACAGACACGCCTCAGTCACGAGGTGACCGCGCCACGCCACCAGGTGATGAGGGCGCAACGCAGGAAGGTCTCGTTCACCACAGAGACCACCAGGGGGCCCGACCTAGGATCAAGCTCGCCGCCATCAATCTACCCAAATTCTGTGGGGACAGAAGGACCTATTGGCGCTGGCGGGATAACTGGGAGGACCTCCAGGCGCCGGCAGAACCCTCAGGTTTACCAGTGTGTAAACTGTATCACCTACTGGACAGTGTGGAAGAGCCACTGAGGAAGAAGCTTGGGCTGGATCGCTGCAGAACCGCGGATGACATCTTCAGGCTCCTAGACAACCGCTTTGGGGACAGGAGCGTGACCGCAAGCCTGATCCTCAAGGACCTGGAAGAAGTGCCTGCAGTGCGAAGCAGCCAGCCTAGGCCGATGATAGACCTGGTCCAGGCAGTGGAAACCGCACTGTATGACCTGAAGGACCTTGGAATGGAGGATGTTATCAAGAACCACTTAACTGTCGCCGCCATAGAGAGGAAGCTGCCTATAGGCATGAGAGAGAAGTGGATCTCCTACGAGCGTGACCCCGCAAATGGCGTCACGCCCAGAAGCTACTTCGACAGGCTCTTGTCATTCCTGAAAGGACCGGAAAGGATCCTCGAGAGGCTAGCACAGCTGGAGATCGGAACCACCCACGCTGGCGATAGATCAACCCAGCGTGAGATGCTGAGCGACAGAGGTAGTGAAAGACAGTCATTCACCAGAACAACAGTGAGTGATGTCAGGAGGTAGTCCCAGAGGGACCCGTGCACCATGTGTGGAGACAAAGCACATGGAGGGAGACTTTATTTCTGCCCGGCCTTCAAGAAGGCTTCATTGACGGAGAAGAGAGCCCAGGTGAAAAAGGCAGGGATGTGTGCCAAATGTCTCGATTATCACGGGGTTGACAGCGGGTGCAGGGAGAGATTCTTCTGCCATGAGGAAGAGTGTGTGGAAGAGGACGGCCCTGTCGAGCATCATTTCCTTCTCTGCCCCAAGACGCAAGGGAGGAGTGAAGCAACCGAGGAGCCACGAGCTAGGAGAGGACCCCAAGGCCTGACAGAGAAGCAGGAGGAAGTCATCGCTGGGTTTGCGCTCCAAATGGAAGCATTCAAAAAGGCCTTCACGAACAAAACGACCTCCAAAGTGTGCGCCAGCAAGAGCCTGTTGGACAAAAGCGGCATGAAAGAATACCCAGTCCTCATGATGCTCATGGATGTCACAACAAGAGGAGGAGACTGTGTTGGAGCGTTGATGGACCTCGCCTCCGACACCAACTATATCACTCACAGAGCCGCCAAGAGACTCGGGCTGACCGGCGAGCCAATCACACTGGTCGTGTACGGTGTTGGGAAGATGGCAGTCAAAGTCGATACCAAGAGGTATGTGGTAGCGATCAAGGTATGGACCCCGAAGGGCAGGGCTGTACACTGCGACGATCTCGTCGCAAATTGCCCCTTAATTTGGCCGTTGCGAGTTGGAAATATTATTTGGGAGCAACGTTGCGAGTTGTGATTTCAACCCTTCATTCGCATTTCACTCTTAAATTAATCCATACAAATTGGATACATTTTTTTAAAAACATTAGCCTACAACCAAGGCTGTACAGTGCGACACAATGTCGTGGTGCTATGAAAGAATCTGTCGGCAATGAATGAACTTACTGCAATCACCGATAGCCTGAGTGAAAAAAAAGATTTGCGTGTGGAGTGAATCTGGGTCACGCTATATACTTGGTACTTGTAGTCTATCGTGCGATTAAAGACCATGTCCCTATCTGCGTAGTCTATACATCCAACACCAAATCCCATAATTCCTAGCAAAACGAAACTGAATGTGGCCTCTCTTCCTTTCAATATGGGCTATTGCATCGCCAAAGAAGCACCTCCTTTCAATACATTTAAGACGCAAATTTTGCTCTGCAAGAACAACGGAGTGGATATCAGTCCATCTTATGACAACCACGTCCGATGTGGAGAGATGATAAGATGATGATGATTGACGTGATGATGTGATGATTGATTGACGGGGACACGGACACTTCTTTTTTTTGATCCACTTTTTCTCCCATTTTTCTATATTTTTCTCCCATCCCAATTTCGTATCATCCAATTCAACCCTCCCCTGTCACGAACGCTATTTCTTGCCTCCCACAAGCCGGCTGCAATGTGGACTAAGTCATACATAGCACAAGTCCCCTCCGGTACTTGAGGTAACAGCAGTCGCATCTTTTCACCTGCGCAGCTCGATCTCTCAGTGTCGAGGAGTAACGCGTGGGAGGCTCACGCTGCCCCCGACACTTCCTGATTCTACTGCGCAGGCGCACCAACCGATTTGTAGGAGTCGCTTGTTCACAACGTTCGATCCCCACCCTTCAGTTTTCCCTCCCCGTAATACGGCCAATGTGTATTACTGCGGACGACCAGCTTAAACTGAAAACAATGTGGAGAGCTGGATTCGAACACGCGAATCCTAGCGTCTCCACACTGGTGGCGAGTGCCTTGCCCACTACACCACCTAGCCGCCCTTTGGGACACGGACACTTCTAACGTTCAGGTTCAGCCATGCATTAGGTGAGTAGTAGTAGCCCACTATTAGGACGTGAAATACTGTCTACTTAAATTTATAAAATATCAACCTATCTATCTATCTAATAATGAGACAATATGCAAATAAGATAATACTAATAATTGTCACGGTTCCCCTATATGAAATGAAAGTGGCTTGCAACTTTACTGCTGGTAAAATCAGTTTATTTCTCGTTCAGCATAGTATTACATTCCACTTCTATAAACAATCAAAGTCCTACCGTAAGAGCCTCATACGGGTCAATTAAACCTTTTTGATTAGTCTTTCCTTCGAGCTAAGTTGGACTGAACATTTCACTGTCAAAAGCGCAAATGTAAATAAGGTTGCGTCGCAACACGGTTTTCAAAATAAAGGTCACATATACAAATACCTCTCAATTCTTATTAAAAAAAGTCCCGGATATACATAAACATTAATTGGCATAGATCTCTATAAACGGCCCAACACATTGATCACTTTAGGCACACACTGAAACCAGTAACATCACAAATATGAAGCAGGTAATTACCCATACAAATAATAAACCTTTCATGGGGTTATTTACAATAATAATTCATTTGATTTCTAAAGCACTTTTCATTGTGAAACAAATGTATGCAGAGTTTCTTGTCCTCCTGATTAATGCAATGGTGTGTGTGTTGTGGTGATCTCATTCAAGGAGCACTACACAAGCGCGCACACACACATTGTTTTTGTTCTATTAGTGATTTACACACTTTCTCAGTTGGTTCATTATAAAAGATACAAACCTGAAAACAAACGCATTTAAATGTTCAATAAAAGGACCACAGTAATGAGGCAGGAGGAACATATTTTTTTAATAATGGTAAAATTGTTATTAAAAAATTTGCCCCTAAAAAATATTTTTTGCCCCTAAATTTCTCATTTAGGGGCAAGTGTGCCCCTAGTGAAAAAGCTTAGCGTACAGCCCTGCCGAAGGGGACCTCAAGGTGCCATGAGATGCTCTGCTATGGCCTTGAGGACATTGCCAAGGTGGACCGAGTGGTGGACTCTGAGCAGCTGGAGCTGTTCTTCCCACGTGTCCAGCCAGGAGAACTGACCCGACCCGAGACCATCGACCTGCTCATCAGCGCCCAGGAAGGTCGCTTAGTCCCACAAAGAGTGGGGAGAGTCTGCGATCTGGTGCTGTGGGACGGCCCGCTGGGCAAGACTGTGAGTGGTGCGCATCCAGACCTCTTTGAGGGGGTAGAGTTGACGGCACGCTAATCATTGACCCACTTCGCGCACTCCATGGGGACGAAAGCCGTCGAAGTGAAGTAGCACCTCGTGGTAGACCTGACCGAGAGTGGCCGCCCGCCTGGAGCGAAGGAGCAACCAGCATCACTCCCTAACGACCATAGAATCTCACAGTCGGCACTCCTGAGAACGGAGAAAGCCTCAGGAGGGACCTCGCATTGGCGTTGAGCCTACACCAGACAGGCCCGGTCTGGTCAAGGTGGGAGGTGTAACGCCACAGAAGCCAAACCAAAGACACTGGTCCAAAAACGCCCCAAGAGGGACCCCGAGTGGAAAGGAGCCTACACCAGGCAGACCCTGCGGCTTATATAACAGTGCGGCTTATATGTGACTCGACGTGACCAAACCCGAAAATGTTAAAATCTAAATATTGCTTTTTTGACTGCATTGAAATGTTATTTATCTGTTCCCTTATTTGCTAAACTTAATACAACTTGTAAATGAGTTAATTCTTGTTATTTGTCCAACAGTATTGTGTCCCAATGCTAATTACATATGGTAATTAAACATTAAAACACCTGCGGCTTATAGTCCAGTGCGGCTTATATATGTACACATCATTCAATTTAGCTGCTGCGGCTTATCACCTGGTGATGATGGCATGACAGTTATCCAAATAACGGAATGTTTGGACATGGAGTCCCAATAAATTAACATTCTTGCAAAGTCCGAATTGTTTCTTTTGGTTCAATTTATAAGTTGTTCGCCTACACCCTTCCAATGGGGACATTTAGTTGACTCATTGACTGAGACCGCTAGATAATTGGACAACTATACTAAAGAAAATCTTACCTTCTACATTCAAGAGGGATATGGTTAGAAACTGGCAGTGAGGACTCGTTCTCCTGGGAATTAGGATTCCTCCTGCTCTACACCAAGCTCTTGGTAAAGGAATCTGAGGGTGCTTTCTCACAAGGCATCCGGGGCCGTTTCCGAGCACGATTGCCCCAAAAGTAGTGTAATGAGAACACTGCGTTCAGTCCCCGGGACGGATAACCGGGACCACTTGAAAAGGTGGTTTGGGGAGCCCGACACCATGGACAGATTAGGGCCGGGGACAATTTATTTATGCATAGATGGGGTTCGGGTAGGGCTCGGGCTCCTTTTATTTGTCTCGCTTAATTTTACACACACAATCGCGCCGTCACGTAGTGTGTCCATCAAAGCAACAAGCTAGACCGCGGAGAGCATGCGTGTCGGAGATGGAGAAGCTGCCTTTGCTAGCTGGACTCGTGTACTTTGAGTATACCCGCAAGCAGCAGCCTGAGCGAGCGATATTTCAGCAGCGCAGGGAGAACGCTGGAGGAGAGGAGAACAGCGCTGAAGCCATCAACAGTGGATGCCATTCTTTTCTTTCAGAGCGCCCGCGAATGTACAGCAGAGTGGAATAAACTGTACAAAGTTTTGCGTGATTGTTCTTGGATTTAGCCGGTTGGCGAAGATTTGTGAGTTTTGTTAAAGTTATTCAACGCAAGACGTTTTTGTTGCCGACGTTCATCTAACAGTGAAGTGGTGAGTCCATCCTGATTTACTCAAATTAATTAATTGGCTGCTGGTTTATGAGTGTTTTCTAGGGGTGTACCGGTACGCATATCCGTACTGTACCACCTCAATGTGGTCCTCCGGTACAGTACGTGCTGTGCACCGAACGATTGCAACGGTACGAAACCTTTTTTTGCGGAACTTAAATCCCCCCGTCCCAAATATAACGTGCACAACTAACCGGATGTTGTTTGTTCAACCCACTCAGCACGCAGCCACGCTGAACGAGAGCTGTAATTCAGCATAGCATATTACTAACTGACAAGCCAGAGCTAGAAGATGCTCCCACAACATTCAAGTCTCCCGTTTGGGATCATTTCGGATTCCCAGTTAACCACAGTAATGGACAAAGACGGGTGGATCGCACTAAAGCTACGTGCCGGTTAGCCCCTTTCGTGACTGTGATGCAAGCCTTGCAACACAGTCACGAAAGGGGCTACGTGCCAGCATTGTTCAACTTTATTGCGAACTTTATCACGCATTTGAAACGGCATCACCCGAATTTGAATATCACTGGTACAAGGAAGAAACAGACCCTAGTGCAAACCCAGCTCCCTGTGGCATTCAAGCAGCATCTCGCTATTAATTCAGACCGGGCCAAAGCAATAACAAACACCATAGGTGTTTTTATAGCAGCAGATCTGCGACCATACTCCGTTGTCGAGAACACCGGGTTTAAGCACATGTTAAAGGTAATAGAGCCCCGCTAGCTAGTTCCCTTTCGTCTGTATTTCAGCCAGCAAGTCATACCAGCTCTGTATAAACAAGCACACGCTACAGTTGTCCACGACTTATCCAAGGCATCTGCTATATAATAATCTTCAGATTTACTTTACCACTAGAACAGCCATGGAGAAAATGTCACTGATTCCCGCCGGAAGGGGTCAGATGACCCCACAGCTTATATGAGAATTATGAGAAAAATAAACAGTGTAAACTATATAATTACCTCTTAACACTTTAATCGCCAAAAACGCCGTAGGACGTCTTTCCCCGCCATGCTCATTCTGCCAAAGACGCCGTACCACATCTTTGATATCAATATTTCAAAAATCTGTTATCGAAATCATATTTCTCCCCCGGAGACTTGAGATCTACTGTTGAGCCCCTATCAACTCTCCAGCGGATCGCCCAGAGCGGAAACAGGAAATGGAAGCTGGTGCTCATTTCAATTCGGTCCGATCACTCGGTAATAGTCCCAGGACTCGAGCTAGACAACGGATAGCAATCCGTTACCAATAACTCGATAAACAACATGATTTGGACGTATATACTATTATACAACCTGGAAATGGATCGCATATTTCTACATCCCATAATAGGAATATTTCTGTTCCACGCTCATCGCCCAACGCTATGAGGAAGCTACGGTAAGATTCAGCATTATTTTTTAACGTGTTCGATACTAACTGCTCTAATGATCATATCACCCACACTAGATGAATCATCTAACGTTGGCCACGGAATTATAAACGACCCCCGCCCCATCCGGTCAACATCAGATTATCAGTAGTAACTTCTAGAAGCATGTCCATTTGACATTTTTTATCTCGCGCAGATTCCTATCAAACTGTATTTCATCATCAATATAATGCATTTGGGGCTATAAATCACGTTCTGGAGAAAGCTGCAGAAAACGATAAAAACATACTTATACTTTAGACCGTATTTTAGTATGAATATGTGAATGAAAAAGTATAACGTTGCTACACCCTGAACAATAGATATAGGACGTTGAATGGGCCATAGTAATTTACATTTACATTTACATTTAGTCATTTAGCTGACGCTTTTATCCAAAGCGACTTACAAGTTCTGTACGACAAGCCATCAGGAAGGGCACAACTCTATCAGCTGAGCAACAATGTTCATCAAAGTGTTGAGTGCTACAGTGTAGGTTAGTTTATTAGGACAAGTGCATGACAGTACGGTTAGTTAGGGTTAGATTTTTTTTTTTTATAGTTTTTTTTTTTTTTTATTCAGATAATGGTTGAAGAAGTGCGTCTTTAGTCGACGGCGAAAGATTGGACGTGATTCGGCTGTCCTAACTGGGGTGGGTAGTTCATTCCACCATTGTGGGGCAAGGACTGAGAATAGGCGACTTCTCTTTGATGACCCTCCCGGAGCTTGGATAGGAGTAGGTCTGAGGCGGCCAGAAGATGCAGAGCGTAGGGGTCTTGAGGGTGTGTAGTTAGAGACCATTGACCGGAGGTAGGCGGGAGCGGTTCCCTTTGCCGCACGGTATGCTAGGTCGAGGGCCTTGAAGCGGATTCGTGCAGCAATGGGGAGCCAGTGCAGGTCCCTAAGAAGTGGGGTGACATGGGCCGACTTCGGTAGGTTTGAGATCAGGCGGGCCGCTGCGTTCTGAATGAGTTGAAGAGGCTTAGTGGCAGTGGCCGGGAGGCCAGCGAGCAGTGCATTGCAGTAGTCGAGGCGGGAGATGACTGTTGATTGGACGAGGAGTTGGGTGGCTTCTTTTGTCAGGAAGGGGCGGATCCTTCTGACGTTGCTCAGGAGGAATCGGCAGGTTCTGGTCGTCGCTGCGATGTGAGCAGAGAAGTTCAACTGGTCGTCGAGGACAACACCAAGGTTCTTGGCGGTCGGGGACGCAGTCACAGCTGCATTCTCGACTGTGATTGAAAGGTCGGTTAGGGGGGAGGATTTGGCCGGCAGGTGGAGCAATTCTGTTTTGCTTAGGTTCAGTTTGAGGTGGTTGGACGTCATCCAGGCGGAGATGTCGGACAGACAGGCCGAGATCCGCTCAGAGATGTGGATATCTGAGGGAGGGAAGGAGAGGAAGAGTTGAGTATCGTCGGCATAACAATGGTAGGAGAAGCCATGAGACGTGATAATGTTACCCAGTGATTTAGTGTAGAGGGAGAAGAGAAGGGGTCCTAAAACCGAGCCCTGGGGGACACCCGTCCGCAGGGGGCGGGTGGCCGACAGGGTCCCTCTCCATGACACTTGGTAGGAGCGGTCATTGAGGTATGATGACAGCCATGTCAGCGCAGAGCCAGCCACTCCCATTCCTGCGAGGGCCGCAAGGAGGATCTGGTGGTTGACTGTGTCGAAGGCTGCAGATAGATCTAGGAGAATCAGGACAGAGGAGAGGCCTTTCGCTTTTGCTAAGTGAAGTGCCTCTGTGACCGCAATGAGGGCTGTCTCTGTGGAGTGACCAGTCCAGTAATGTCAATTTAGCAATACAATTTAAAAAGTTATAGCCCTGCAAAGAAGGTAAACATCCCCATAGACAAATAGAGCTGGCGTGGGATGGTTTATTCTGAATTTAAGCCTGGCGATCAAAGTGTTAATATAAAAATATGAGGTTTACCACAGGTTTGAGTGACAAAAAAAAGTTAAAATTTAAAAATAATAATAATAAATAAAGATATTATAATTTTTATTTTTTTGGATGGAAGAGCCAGACATTGACGGGCAAAGAGCCACATGCGGCTCGCGAGCCATGGGTTGGCCACCCCTGTGCTAGACGCTCGCAAAGTGCTGTGACTTTCCACATATATTCCATATGTGAAATAACGTTCTAATTACATTTTCCTGAAGTCATTTTGAAATTTCAGAAACCGTGCCAGATAAAACGGGTACTTTTAGGAAAAGTCATTGAGTGACAGAGCTGGAGTTCGACCGAGTGACGAGGATACATTTATTGAAAATGCCTAGGGGTCATTTGACCCCTTGTCGGCTGTGCTAGTGTTAAAGGGGAACTCCAACATTTTGGGAAATTAGCTTATTTAACATCTTCCCTGGAGTTATACAAGAAGATACATACCTTTTTTGTCTCTGTGCGTGCATTTTAGCTTTGGGAATAGACGCTCCGTTAGCATAGCTTAGCTTCATCACTGGAAGTGAGGCAGGACAGTAGCCTTACAGTGCCTTACAGTGTATTGCAAGGTCTGACATTGACCAAACTTGATATGCATGACCTTGGTGGGCTCTAGGTCAACTCCTGAAAAGGGGGTCAATGTCAGACTTTGCAATCAAAAGTTAGGGGGCTAATAACCCTTGCCATAATTTCAGTGCGCCCCCTAACTTTTGATTGCAAGGTCTGACATTGACCCCCTTTTCAGGAGTTGACCTAGAGCCCACCAAGGTCATGCATATCAAATTTGGTCAATGTCAGTGTCAGTGTCACTGTAAGGCACTGTAAGGCTACTGTCCTGCCTCACTTCCAGTGATGAAGCTAAGCTATGCTAACGGAGCGTCTATTCCCAAAGCTAAAATGCACGCACAGAGACAAAAAAAAGTATGTATCTTCTTGTCTAACTCCAGGGAAGATGTTAAATAAGCTAATTTCCCAAAATGTTGGAGTTCCCCTTTAAGTGTTATTAGTAGGTTACAGCAGTAAGCCTTAGTTTGCTCAGTAAATTATGGCCAATTCGTTTTATATTGTTTAATACAGTTAAATAAATAAATAGCAATTTTTTGTTTTGTATTTCTTCCCTCCCCCCCACTGTGCCGAAAATCATACCTAACCGTGACTTCAAAACCGAGGTACGTACCGAACCGTGGATTTTGTGTGCCGTTACACCCCTAGTGTTTTCGGTACGCTTTAGTGTCATGACATTAATGTTTTAGTCTGTGGGCATGTAATTGTTGCTGTTGTTAGCCGCAGAGCTATGTCGTTATTGCATTGTGCATTTTTTGTCGTGTGTAACGTAGGTAGCGTGTGTGTGTGTGTGATGTCTGTCATCACATTGTAATATTGGCCTCGGGCTCAAGTCGGGCTAGGGCCGAATAATTGCTTAACTTTGCAGGCTAGGGTAGGCTAGGGAATGCTACAGGCTTGGGCCGGGCTGGGGCAGACAAAAAATATTCATTTTTAAGAATTCGCATAGGTAAATTCTTAACCTCACATCTAGAGACTTAAAAACATGTCCAAGAAAAAGAAAGAAAGATGACAAGAAAAATAAAAGTAACATACTGGTCTCCTGGTGGTCTGTGAGCTCCTCCATCAGCCCAGTGGACATATCCGTGGGTGGGTCTAGCGTGTCCTGAACCTCCTCTATTTTAATAATCAGTAGGTCACTGGGTGGATCTGGAACAGAGGGAGACAGAAAAAGTACTTAGTGCCATGAAAAAGTATTTACAGTGGCATGAAAAAGTATTTGCCCACTTTCTGATTTCTTCTGTAATTACAGATTTGTCACTTTTTTTTTTATCTTTATACAAAATCTAATACAGGATGTAAGAGTCCTGAGCCTCTTCTTTCATGATTGATAGGAAGTTGGAGGTAGATCTGGAGCAGAGGGAGACAGCAACTAAGGAAATACTCCAGTATTTACGGTCTTATTTTACAAATTATTATATTTATATACTGAACTTTATTTATCAAACATATACATCCTTTTCCTCCCTTACATTTATTTAAGTTAAACAAGACCACTGACCCCTTTAGCTAAGGCTTAATACATCACAGTTGGGATCCCTTCTATCAGCTTAGTTCTCCTGGTTGCTATTCAATCCAGCAGGGAACCAGGACAAAGGTGTTCCATTTATAAAAGAGATACCAGAATAAAGTGCTCCAAAGAGTTAGGCTGAATGTGAACAAGAGTTTGATCAAATTAAAGAATGAGAGGAGAGAAAGCAATGGCGACAAAGACCGAGACATACAAACATGATGGAGCAGAGGAAGGAGAAGACTAAATCAAGATAAGAGAAAGAAACAACATACTGATCTCCTGGTGGTCTGTGGGCTCCTCCTTCATCTCAAAGGAAGTCTCCTTGGGTGGCTCTAGCGCGTCCTGATCTTCTTCTTTAATAATCAGTAGGTCTCTGGGTGGATCTGGGACAGAGGGAAACACAACTCAACATACTAGTCTTTATTTACTTCTGGGTCTGGAGAGTAAACTAAAGTCTCTTCAGTAGGAAGTCTTGTTCTGACTTACAGAGGTCCTGCTGGTCTGATTCCTCCTTCATTCTAGTAGGTGTGATCTTGGACGGCTTCTACTGGAACTGGAGTTTTGCTACAAGGATACATGCAGATGGTCACAGAGAGCCCATACTGTAGATCCAAGTCTGGAACTGACTGGTCAGCCAGGACATATATAGAGGTTTCTCTCCACCAATCACATCACAGTATGGAGGGGAAAAGAATGAGAACTGTAGGCCAATTAGTTGACATGCTTTTATTCAAAGCTGATTACATAAATGCAGGACTTAATTTGTGCCAGGACCTGCCAGATTGAGACCGGCACCTATTTGATCGGATCCGGCACCTCCTCTGTCATAATCTTCTGTCAATACATTTAGTGGGGGCGTGGCCAGGTAGCATAGGGTTTTGATTGAATTGATTGAAAACTTTATTAATCCACAAGGAAGCATACTAGGACCGTTACTGTTGCTAATTCATGCAAATGACATGTCGTCAGCTTGTGACTGCAACTTGTTCCTGTTCGCGGACGACTCAGCCCTGCTGGTCTCTGACAAGAACAAGTTACAGGTTGAAAAAACCCTCAGCTCGGAACTCTGCAGAATCTGGCTCGCTGATAACAAACTATCATTACACCACCTGGGGAAAACAGAGTGCATTCTCTTCGGATCAAATAACAAACTCAGCAAGACCGACGGCTTCTCAGTTACAGTGGGTGACAATATTGTCACAAGGAAAGATGAAATTACATACCTGGCAAATCTTTCCTGTGACAAAATGGCATCCAATGTAATAAAAAAAAGTCAACCAAAGAACTAGATTCTTGTACCAGATCTCCTCTCTGGTAAACAAGAATACCCTGAAGACTCTGGCAGGAGCACTCATTCAAGGGTACTACGACTATGCTTGCACTTCAAGGTACCAAAGCACCTCAGCTCAAAGGCGCTAAAAACTAAATTACAAACACCCCAAAACAAACTGGTCAGACTACTGCTTGACCTTACTCCTAGAACCCACCTCACCCCTGCCAAGTTTGACAACCTAGGATGGCTTAGAGCAGTGGTTCCAGGGTTTCCGTTAAAAAGAAATTCTGTCGGTCTGAGTGTCCGGTAGATTTCAATCTACCGGACAAATGGGATCAATTCCGGTCAGAGTTTATTGAGCTTAAAAACAATTGATAGGCCTATATAAAGAATGACGTCCTCAAGGCATTTATAATATTTTAACTTAAAACTAGGCTACTTTTGCGTATATAGTCATTAATATATTCCAAATAAAATAAGTCCCGAGACTTCGTGCTGCTGCCGACTTGAGGTGTCGGTGGGCAGTCTGCCCGACATTAATAAACAGCAGTCTGTTATAATCACATTTTTATGAGCTAACGAATTCCGTTATATTGGACATTCGTATTAATTATATCAAGCGAAGAACTGAGAAATTTGGCAGAGAGAGACGGCAACATTATCGTGGGTTTGCGTGATGTATCTCCACCTCCCAACGACTTGGTGCTAGTCATAATGTCCGGTGAAAATAATTCCCTCTAAGCACAATTTGATTATTTGAATTGTATTAAAATAGGCTAAAATTAAATAGCCTATGCGATGAACGAAACAATCATTACATTTGTTTCATCGTTGCTTCACCAAGCAGGTCTGTCTAATAATGACAACGGTGTGTCAGCGCGAGCTTGCTGCTAGATTTACGAGAAGCATGGAGCTGCAGACCCGCAGAGCAGCAGTGTTTTCAGGTCCGGTCGCGTGTACCACTTCCGCAACGGATTTGATTTCCGGGGTTGCCCTGATTGGCCGCGACGGCCACGTGAACGGCAACGTCTGGCTGCTGTGTTTCACTGCCGCTTTCCAACGCCGCAGCAGCATTGTCGCGCCACATCGCCTGAGTGCAGAGCTGTTTAATCACTTGCCCCACTGCGTTACCAGTGGCGCTGGAGTTCACTTCGCCTTGCTGAATTAAGGAATGAATAAGTTAAACGTGTCAATTCAGCAGTCAAAGTGTACTGTATAAATCTAACTTCATTAGACGGCCGACGTACGGCTTGTCCATTAATGGATATATAATGGATATTTTATTTATCTGCCACCATGGTGTAATGGTTAGTCCTAATACCTCTCACGCGGACGACCCGCGTTCGAATCCCCCCTTTTTCAATTTTTTTTTGCAATGTAAATGCTTCAATCTGGTGCACTTTGAGAGCTATATAAAGAATGACGCCCTGATACACGCTTGAGGGCGTCATTCTTTATATAGCTCTCAAAGTGCGCCAGATTGAAGCATTTAACTTATTCATTCTTTAATTCAGCAAGGCGAAGTGAACTCCAGCGTCGCGCCACTGGTAACGCAGTGGGGCAAGTGATTAAACAGCTCTGCACTCAGGGAGCGAAATTTACTTTTTGACTCACCGGCCAGTGGCGGGTAGATGGGAAGAATCTACCCGCCAAGCATATTTCTTACCTGCCAAATTTTGTTTGATTAAAAAAAAGGATATATATATTTTATATAAAAAAAAATTTTTTTAATAAAATATATATTATATAATCATACTTGTAGTTGTATTATCTGCGAGACATCGCCACCACGTAATAAGTCAAAATGCTCGCTATCTGCAAACAGCTCCACTGTCTGTGTGTATACTTGAGTAGCCTCCAGCTCCAGCAAGGATTCTCCGGCCCTGCAGCTAGACCCTACATTCAGCATGCAAGGATTCTCCGGCGATGCAGCTGGACCCTATTGGTATAATGTTAGGGTTCTTTGGTCAAATCACATTCAACATGCCCTCAGCTAGAATACGCATTCAATCAATGTTATAAGACATTGATATCAGGAGCTATCTGTAGCTACTGCTAGCCCGGTAGATAACGTTAAGACAATTTAGTTTACTGGGACAGATAGATCTAACGGGAGCTAGCTAACGTGAGCTAGCTAACGAGGGAATGGAGGTATTATGCACTCGAGTCGACTATTGCTGGAGCATTTGTTGATATCAGCAGCTATCAGTAGCTAGCCAGCTAGATACCGTTAGACAATGCCTCGTCATGTATTAAACTAAAAGTGAATAGTTGACTGGGTCATTGGCTCTCTCCCCCCCGAAATCCGCAACGCCCCAACCCTGGACACCTTCAAATCCGCTCTAAAAACACACCTCTTCACCAAGGCTTTCCCCATCAGTTAGTTTTAGATTAAATTAGGTCCATTATCCCCTACTTTCCCTCATCCCCTCTTCCCCCTCCCCCCTACTTTCCTTGCCCTATTTTTTGTCCTGATTGTAAAGCGACCTTGGGTTCTATGAAAGGCGCTATATAAATTTGATTTATTATTATTATTATTATTATTGTTTAAACAGTAACGGTAGCTCATGGAGGTCCGATCTAGACTAGAGCAGACTGCCCGCATATCGCAATGGTGGCGTTTCAGGAAGTAAACAAGCCAAATGAGAGCTTCCGATTGGTCATTTGCTTTCTTTCTCATGAAACCAGTCACGTCACTCTACTGTGATTGGACCGTTGACTTGAGTGCAATGTGGGACTTGTAGTTTTTTAACGATCTCGCGGCGGAGAAAAAAAAAGACGAGAGAGGCTATAATCTGTACTCGCACAATCAAAATAAGAGTATTGTTATGAACTACACGTCTACACGCCACACGGCGGGCAGCCCTCTAAGTGTCAAGCGCCAAAGGTAAAAACTGAGCGCCCCTGGCGGGCGGCAGGCTTTAGTTTCGGTCCCTGTCTGCACTCAGGCGATGTGGCGCGACAATGCTGCTGCGGCGTTGGAAAGTGGCAGTGAAACACAGCAGCCAGACGTTGCCGCGTCTGGGGCTGCCGTGGGGCGGGGCCGCGGCGTTCACGTGGCCAATCAGGGCAACCCCGGAAATCAAACCCGTTGCGGAAGTGGTACACTCGGTCCGGTCGGGGGACCGCTCAGCAGCGCCCCCCACCCAACAGCTGAATTGCCAATGGCTGAATTGGAGTACTGCACTGTGCCGGTAAAGCTGGTGGGTTCTGTGGGTGTGCAGCTCCATGCTTCTCGTAAATCTAGCAGCAAACTCGCGCTGACACACCATTGCAAGTTGCTGTACTCTGTCGTCTACTCTAAGCCATCCTAGGTTGTCAAAGTGGGCAGGGGTGAGGTGGGTTCTGGGGGTAAGGTCAAGTAGTAGTCTGACCAGTTTGTTTTGTGATGTTTGTAATCTTGTTTTTAGCGCCTTTGAGGTGCTTTGGTACCATGAGGTGCAATCATAGTCGTAGTACCCTTGAATGAGTGCTCCTGCCAGAGTCTTCAGGGTATTCTTGTTTACCAGAGAGGAGATCCGGTACAAGAATCTAGTTCGTTGGTTGACTTTTTTTATTACATTGGATAGCATTTTGTCACAGGAAAGATTTGCCTCTAGGATGGAACCCAGGTAGGTAATTTCGTCTTTCCTTGTGACAATATTGTCACCAGGGACGCAGGAACTATGGGTGCGGCAGGGGCTGCAGCACCCCCTGCTGGCGGGGAGTGTAACTGCAACTGCAAGGTTGTTTTGGATTTTATTCCAAATTTGTAACCGAGGCTACTCATGTCACAGAGCGGAACGGCACTGCAGATTTACCCTACTCTTGGTGTTGTGAAGGGCCAGATTAAACCGAATATATATATTTATTTATATATATATATTTAATTGTATTTGTATATTCTCTAATATTCCCTGATATCCCTTGTATATTCCTTGTACAATATGCATTGAATATCCATTCTAGCCTACTGAACATCCCATAATAGTCTCCATTCTACTATTGGTCGAGACCTTGGTGCCAGGCTGCCATACCCCCCAGACCCAGTTCAAACGTACCGCTCAACATGTACGAACAAGTCCTAGTTCCGCGTAGGAATCTGGCTACCGCACCACTAATGGTACTATTTGTTCATAGTGCGTATATATACTGCGCTACTAAAGTAGGACTTTCTTTTTAGTCCAGTTTCTTACCCTCCAATAGAGTGACAGACGTAAAGCCTCCCCGCGACGCCACGTGTGGGAGTAAGGCCAAGTTCGGCCTACCATCGGTATTGAGACATCGTGTATATTAATATTTGAATAGTCATATTTGGCACTATATCGTCGAGTTGGACGTAGTCTATTAAGCTAATAATAGTCTATTCATATGTAGTGCTTCGTGCGGTGAGAATACTATCGTAGTCAATACCCCCATCGTTTCGGGTAGAACTGGCTGCTTATCCAGGGTGGCCGACCCCATGTGAGGCTGCACCCGAGGAGCCCCAGAGCCGACGAGCGAGTGGACCTGCATACCGGATTATTCTACCGACGACAGCCCGCCTTCCCAGGCACGGATTATGCTTTGTATACAGTGATTATTCTATGGATAAAGACCAACACTGCCGTGTGTTGGAAACCCCCCCCCCCGGAGAGGACGACAGGTGAGGAGACGCTCTACACGACGAGGTCGCTTCACGTCTCTCCATCGTGGACCGGAGGAAGCCGGCCCACAGAGAGTCCAACTGCTTTCATCTGTGGATCGAGGATCGCTGAGGCACCGAGCCGCACAACCGTGGGTTCTCCCAGGATACCCTCGGCCAGACGGATACAGCCAGACTCTACCCCCCCCCCCCTTCTCCAGTTGTCTTACAAGCGACCGGAATCCCCCCCTAGTGTATCCAGTTCTATAATCATTAAAGTATCATTGCTATTATTCCTTAAATATACCAGGTTGTATATTTACCGCCTGCGCCACCAGAGATTGGACGTTCTCTATTGATATACCAACGAATACTCATTTGCCATAAAAGTGCATCCTATTTCAAATCATAAATGTAATTAAGTGATTGCTCTACATACCTTTTGCTATGTATTAATTATTATTAAACGCAGACTTTCGACTTGGTACATTTGTGTTGGATCGTTTCATCTACGTGGGAGTGTTTACCATAATTATTTATGCCTAGTACTGGGTGGCCAGAGTCTAAAGTACAAGAGGTAGTGGTAGTAAGTATCATATCTAACAATACAGTCAGGGAATTGTACCCCTCAGCTACACTTGGAATTCATTCAGATCGTCATAGGGGCGCTGTCTCGATAATGCAGTGTTATTAACAGCGTGTAGCCGACGCATGAACCGGTTGGGATTCGAATAGACGCGGCCTGGAAGCGTCAACGCGGAACTGGAAATCCGTTGGTAAAAAAAATAGACACAGCGGCTGCGCCCTGGGATCGTTTTGGGACGCTGAATTCGCAGTAAAGGAATATATGAACAAGCCAGCAGAACCATCCGAGCCCCCGGGAGGGTGGTCGAAGACCTTTTGCATGTCGGCGATCATGTATGCAGGGAACGAATTGCAGAGGGAGGGCGCAACAGCCAGGTGGGGTAAGCTGGGCTGTGATGTGTGCATCATCAGAACGGTTACATTGTTTGTCTCGCACGCTCAGAGTGCGGAGTTGGGCAGCGGTATCCTCTAGTGAACGAGAGTGTTGGTTATGATGACGTGACGGACAGTGGAGCTGTTTGCAGATAGCGAGCATTTTGACGTGTTGCGTGGTGGCGATGTCTCGCAGACAATACAACTACAAGTATAATTATATAATATATATATTTTATAAAAAAATAAATAATAATTATATAAAAAAAAAGAATTAATCAAAAACGATCGATATCTCAGCACCCCCACTTCCCGCGGACTTCCCGCATCCCTGATTGTCACCCACTGTAACTGAGAAGCCGTCGGTCTTGCTGAGTTTGTTATTTGAACCGAAGAGAATGGACTCTGTTTTGCCCATGTGTAATGATAGTTTGTTATCAGCGAGCCATATGCAGATTTTGCCTAGTTCCGAGCTGAGGGTTTTTTCAACCTGTAACTTGTTCTTGTCAGAGACCAGCAGGGCTGAGTCGTCCACGAACAGGAACAAGTTGTGAATCACTACCCACTTTCAAAACCACTCTCAAAGAGCACCTACGGGAGACTGCAATTCGAAACTGGCCCCTGTAAATGTCCAAACCCGTTACCCAACCCCCTCCAATGTACAACCCCCCCCCCCCCCAACCAATTGTGTGTATTGAGCTGTACTGTCTGTATTGTACCCATTCTGCAATCTGTTAATACAATTTTCAATCAATCAATGTTTAATATAGCTTATGGTTTATGTATGGCGTTAAAGAAAGTGTTTAGATCAGTTCAGATAGGAACAGACCTTTTAGATATAGAGGCAGAATAATCCTCGTTTCAGCTGCTGAACATTATCCGGCTAACGAGGAACAGGGCCCAGGCTGCTGCAAGTTGCTGTACTCTGTCGTCTACGGTCAGCCATCCTAGAGAACTATGTTGTTCTGTGTCAAAGGTTCCCTTCTGCTGCTGCTGCAAGGAAGGAGCGATAAGAGGAAAACAATGTGAATATAAATGTACTTACGTTTTGGTCCAGTACAGTTCTGCCACAGACGTTAGCAAGAGACTCGTTTAATGTCTCTGCTCCGACTCACAACAAAGACAACAACACACTTGATCTGCTTCACAATCGGGTTCAACGTCAGTCATGTTTGCACGGAGGAGTTGACGGTGACCGATAACACATGTGTTGTGTTTAACTGGTACTTTGATCAGGGTTTTGTAGCAGAGAAGCGAGTTAAAAGCTCCTCAATGTAAACAGTCTGGCTGCAGACACGTTAGCTGCTGGTTTTAACAGCGAGGCGCGGCCATCTTAGATGACGTCACTCGCTCCGTTCAAGCCGTAAACCGCTCCCCTTGTGTCGCAAAACAGAGGCAATGGAAATCTTCCAGCCTCCAAATCCATCTTCTCTATCTCAAAGAGTTGCTATCTGAATTAACAGTGCCAGGGCTACTTCTTTCTCTAACCTTATTTCTGAATTAATAATAGTTATGATTACAGTGTAGGCTAGTTGTAGAAAGCAGTAGATATTCCCCTTCATTATATTTATAATTTGTCTAATTTGCCCTCAATTCTTCTCTCTCCCCTATGGACAATAAACATGGTGTTTGCCCCTTAAATACAGTGTCTGTGTTGTGTTGCCCCAACGCCACAGTATATATATATATATAATATATATGTACATATCCCTTACCTACTCTCGCTAATTGTAGTTACACAGCTGGTCGGTATGACTTACTGATTAGCACTATTACCCAGTAGTTTCAAGTTCAAGTTTCAAGTTTGCTTTTATTTGTCACATATAAAGTACATACATTACAGTGAAATGCTTGGTTCTGTATGAGCCCCAGAGAATTTAGTTGAGTTTATTTTATCTCGAACAATCAACCATATAAAAACACAATAAAATGAATAAACTAAATAAACATTTTATTTAATGAAATCTTCCATTCTTCATTAAATGATAAACAAATGAGTTCGAGAAGGAGCAGAAGGAAGCAATTACTTATCTAGTCCTGCCCCTTCCTCACAATATCATACATAAAACAAACGGTGGTATAGTGGTTAACACTGTCGCCTCAGAGCTAGAAGGTTGTGGGTTTGAATCCCGCTTGGGGACCAGGTTGACAGTTACCCAGGTGGGGTATCTCCCGGGCCTTTCTGTGTGGAGTTTGCATGTTCTCCCCGTGCTCGCAAGCAGTGGTGCAGTGGTGGTGCCACATGGTACCACACCGTCCCAGCACTTTTCTGAGCAGAAGTATGTGCACGGATGTGCACACAAAAATGCGTTCACAACTTTCACTCGACTCGTCGCACCATGCGCCAAGTACCGGTACTCAGCTATCACCTGTAGTCTTTGCATAGCAATAGCATAACAAAGAACGAGAAGATCAAAACCAAAATACAAGCCCTGTACCAATTGGTGGGGGTTGCTTGAGCTGGAGCTCTCACTATGTGACAAATGGTCCCGACTGGAAGGATGAGACATTTCTTAAATTGTACTTCAGAAGGAAACTGTCCTTCTGTAAACTGTAAGTTACATTGTTAATTTAGTTTGTATTTACTTTTCTAGTTTAAGTTAATTCAATTAAAGAAATTGTAACTACAATATTGTATCTACAATTACATTTAAAACATTGTTTGTTTTTCAACCATATCTGTTGACAATATAATTTCTTTATATATATTGAAGGCTACATCTGCTACCTTTTTCAGCTTCTCTATTTCAAGGCAATATTTACAAAAACTAAACTAAAACTAGTAATTTCCTATACAAACATGTTTCCTACTATTTATGCATAATAACGCGAGGGAACATGTATGTGCACACACGTGCACGTGGCTTCATTTAAACAGCGTACAGGCACTTCTGATATTACGACTGCACCCCTGCTCGCAAGGCTTACCCAATAAGATAAACCCAATGGAAAAACATGCACAACAGATCGCTAACGCTGTCGTGTCCCTGACGAAGATGGACAGGAGCACTTGGGTTGGTCCCCGGGCGCGGCGCTCGCTGCAGCCCCCTTCTGCTGCCGGCTGCCCTTGGGGGGAAGGACGATGAGATGGGAGGTGCAGAGAACATTTCATCAGCGACTCAGTGCATGTGTGTTCCTGTGGCTCGCCCATCACATGTGTGTGTTTGTGTTCATCTGATAAAGAATAAAGACTTATACTTATTTTATTTGGTAAGAGATATACTTATTTTATTTGGTAAGAGATATTTAAAGTATCTAATTTGCCTATTATTATATAACTATTATTTGCATTTGAGACTGAGATTATGAGTTGTATCCATTAATTGATCTTTCTGTCTGTTGCAGCACACACACACACACACATTTCCCCACCATTTCCTGATGAATAAAACCCACCGAGAGTTTAAAGTGGAACTCTCTCCTGTCTTCAACCCTGACCAGTCATCTGACCGTGACTCTTCTCTGCTCACCATCACTTTCATTCACCCTGTGCCAACACGTCCCTAGAGCAGCCTATTGCTCTATTACAAGTGTCTTTATACCTGTATCACTGTAAGGAGTGACGTTCAGGTGATACATGGGGACATTCTGCCCTCTAGTGGTAAATGTGCAGAACACATCTGGAGGGTCATGGTGTCAACGTTGAGCAGAAGAGCTGTGTTCAGCCAAATAGTTATGATCAGAGCCATATAATAGAGAGAGTTGCGACACGCTTTGATCTCGCCGACAGGATATCACGTGGTTCACGTAGCTACATTTAGTTCCAATTTGGCCTTCCTGTCTGCTTCCTGTGGACTTGATTTCAGCGGGACAGAACGGCAGAACTATGAATGAATGAATGAAACTATTACAGCAATTTTTGGTACTTATGAACACAATGTGCATTGATCACTGTTGCGTTATATCATTTACATGTCTGCTACTTTAATATTTACATTATATTACTTTATATATAGGCGATGACGGCAATTTCGAACGTTAGGTTATGACTATAACCAAGTTCTGTTAGTATAGCGACGCTCGACATCACTAGTCTGCACTATCTCGCATATGTGCACGCGCACTGAATAAAGACCACAAATGTACCTTTAATCCCAATATTCGTCTGACCACACCCCTATCAGCTTACCCATATAAGCAGGGGTGGGGCCACCCACTCGCCTCCTTCCCAAGCTTTCGCCACAAGGCGAGGTCAAAGGCTGCAGCGGCGTCGGATGCAGAGCGTCGCTATACTAACAGAACTTGGTTATAGTCATAACCTAACGTTCTGTTTCGTATTCGCTCTCGCTCGGCATCACTAGTCTGCACAAGGGAGGCCGAGCGAGAGCCAACGGCCGACAAATACACCCCGCTGACAGCCCCCCACAACCATCAGAACAGGGAGGGTCAAGCCCCCCTGACCCACCCTAATGGAGGGCACCCCCCCTATTAGGGGCTTCACGGGAGGGCGACGGACCCGACCGTGCGAAGAGGCACTCAAGCAACTCAACGCACAGGGTGAGCAGACCGTGGCTTGACCCCACGACTACACACACGCACAACCCACATGCCACCCGGGAACGAACGGAGGAACAACCTCGTTACTGCCCCCAGAATCACGGGGTCAAGGGCAAACCCAACCCCGTGGCAAGGCCGTAGCAGCGGAGCGCGAAGGAAGACCCAGACCCACCAAAAGGACTGGACTCCCTGGAATTGGGGCCCGGAGAAGTCCATGATGCCAGCATCAAGACCCCACCAGGTGGGCACGTAGTGCCCCGCCCCCCACATCGCCAGCGTATTCGGACAAAGGCCCCTCAGCCGAGCGGGCCCCGTCCCCCCAATAGTACACCGCCTGGCACACTGACCCTGCAACAGGCAGTCAGCATGGCCGTAAGCACACAAAAAAGGTTAACCAACGGAAGCAGGCAGCGCACCGGGGAAAAACCAGGCAACAGGCTATTAACCCTAGCCTGGAGACTGCGGACGAGACAGGCGCCAGAGGGGACAGCTGAACACAGCCGCCCCCCGGCGGAAGGAGCGTAAGCTGGCGGTGTTGCATGACCAAGCCTCCATTTAAAAAACCCCACCCAGAGGGGTCGAGGCAGAGAAGGCTGACACGATTGGCAGACGTCATGAACGTGCAGGGGCACCCTCAAACGGTGAACCCGGGAGTTGACACTGCTCCAACACACCAGGGAACCAACCACCTTGGTGTTACCCAATGCGGTGGTTGTTCCTATAACCCCTCAAGAAAAAACTCCAAAACACACCTGCGGGTATACACCGGCTATACCGCAGTACAAGTGTTTCAGTTTTCAAAAAAGGGTTAACCCAGGCCTACGGGTCGACGAAACAGTACTTCGGACCGGGCCTGGCGGTACGGGAAGCACAGGGTCACCAGAGGAGGTCAAAAACCACCCCCACAGGCCCCTCTTCGCCATGCGTGAGAGAGGAGCGAAAAAGAATGGAGAACCAGCCCCTAAGCACACCGTACTTGGTATTCCCAGGCGGTCTCCCAACCAAGTACTAACCAGGACCAACCTGTGTAGCGGCCGAGATCCGACGAGATCGAGCGTGTACAGGATGGCATGGCCGTAAGCCATTACGACAGTGCTGAGTAAAAACGTACCCAACCAGGGTCTCCATAGCGCTTAACCCTGTGAAACAAAAGTTTTTGACACGCCTCAGCTTCTGAGCTGAAGGCGTGTTTTTGCGGACCTCCCAAACTTTCAAACTTTTTAGATGAAGGAATGGGTACAATAGGAGACACGCCTCCAGTTTTTTCAAAAGTTTTTGACACGCCTCAGCTTCTGAGCTGAAGGCGTGTTTTTGCGGACCTCCCAAACTTTCAAACTTTAGACTGTTTTCTTTATACGTTTTTCTTTTTCTTTCTTTCTACCACAATACACGGCCACTGATGGATCCATGGGACTTGGTAAAGCACTATGGACCCAACTATGACCACTGATAAAAACGTAACTACACTAGCGTTATAAGAGCTAAACATTGCTACCATACAAGTGCATTGGCTTAGTGCACTTCCGGTTGCCACTGAGCGGAAATGTTTGTGCGGACCTGTTCTCCCAAACTGGTAAGCAAATGACTGTTTTTACGTTATTTTCATTTTTACGTTACTATTATTATTATTATTTTTTTTTATTTTGATCTTAACTGATCACTATGACTTTATTGCTTTTATCGTTATATATGCCTATAATTGTGTACAGCACTTTGAGCTACATGACATGTATGAAAGGTGCTTTATAAATACTTACTTACTTACCCGGACCGACCTGGCATTTTTCCCCCTGAAAAAAGCCCAAGTCCCTCAGGGTACCAGAACAGCAGATCTGCATCCCCGGCGGACAACGGGTTCAACTGATCCGGACCAGCGTGACCAGAACCAGTCCCGTGCCCTAACCACGCCGACATGCCTACTCCAGGAGAAAGGGCAGATATGCGTGTCGATCTTAACATGAAAAGAAGGCGCCACCCAGACGTTCGGGCGAACCGCGCTTGGTGGCCCACCCCAAGGGCGTGAGACCCCTCTACATATGTTCAGATCCATTCCGTCATCATCCCCCAGACATGAACGAGAATCCGTCGATAACCAACCCAGGTCGTGGGATGTGGTCGTCGGAAGAGGAAAAACCCCCATCTCAGTTGCTTTATAAAAACGCTGTTTTAACCTCAAGCAACCAAGGCGTGCCAGTCAGTCGCCTGTTTACAGCGAGCTAGCACTATACATGCGTCGGGACACACCCCCATCAATGAACAGGCTATTTAAACCTGTCATTGAATCCCCAAGGCGCCCAGGGGAACGACAAGAGGGGTGTGACACTTCCTAACTCCAACACTTTTTGAATAGAAAAGAAGGAAGCACCAACAGTATGTATCCCAGTCTACACAGCCGGGGGTAAAAATTGTTCACATTTTTACATCCCACCACCCTCCCATAGGAAGGAGACGGGGATCCCCAGAGAGACTTCCCACGCGAGCTGTACAGATTGAAAAGAATATATTGCACCTTGAGCCATGTAAAAAATTGGTTTTAGGGCTCTCCGGGGAAGAGGCACTGAACCCATACAAACTCAATCATCGAATTGAATCGAATACATACACAATAGAATAGGACACCTTCTAGAGGGTCCACTCACTTTAACAATCTGAGGAGGAAGGCTCTGTACTCTGATGGAGGCTCCCTCACATGGAAAGGAGGAGTCCGAACTCACAGAAGGCCCGAAAAGGCGCTTGGTGAGGAGGAGCCCTGACCACCCCCCCCGAAACAGATCCATCACATGGACCTGAACAGCAACAGAGACGCGCATGGTGACGTACTCTATGGCGGGGGGATTTCTGCGGTGCACACGCCCGATATACCAGGCCGTGGGACCAGGAAACTCCCCCCCCCCCCCCCCGTAACGTGCCGAACCGCAACGTGACAGGAACCTTGAAGGACAGGGGGTGTACCCCTGATCGACAGAAACAAGGGGGAGAGGAAAGGTTACCAGTTCACCCCTTTACGACCCCACACCCATGATACGATGTAATGACAAAAAGAGAATATGACACAGTCATAGTCAGCTCTATGAAGCGTTTGACAGCTCCACACAGCGCATGAGCCAACCTGCTATCTGATTTTTACTAAGGAAAAAACACAGAATAGAGAGGGCTCTCTAAGAGCCCCGGTCCAACATACACATGTGCTTCTGTGGCCAGTCCAACCCAGTTGTAGGTCACATGACACACACAACCCATCATCACCTACAAAAAATGGCAAAAACACTCTACAGAGGAACGCCGTTTTTCATAATGAGAGAATACATAATTCTCGATTAGTATCGGCCACAGGCCTTGCTAAGCACACACGACAGCGACCAAACAATCTTTTCTTTTAGGAAAATAAAGTTTCTCCAGCAGTTTTAGCACAACCTCAGCAATCAAGCTAAGGGTTACATCGCATCCCTACCACACAAAAGACACAATTTAGTGCACAACATGTCTGATAGGAGGATGAAAAAGTCCCCAGGGAACCGGGGGGAAACACAATCCTCTTATTTTACCCTTAATACGGCCAGTTAAAACAGGAAAACCTGTTAATATGTGAACACACTGTTCATTGTCATCACAGGCTGAGAAAAGAACATTCTTTTACTCACTTGTCACTAAGCATAGGTTAGTTACCTTAGTTGTGAGTACACGGTACATATAAACACCATGATGTTTCTCACACAACAACCAGATCATTTTCACATCTGTAACAACAACCCGATTTGCACGGAGAAGCTAACTGCCAGTGACAAAAACAGTTCACACATAACTCGCGTCGTATCCTAAATGCATTGCAGCAACACACGTTTTGGGAAAACATCGTTATTCACAAAACATTTAGAAAAGTAAAACCAGAAGACGTGTTATAAGGTCTGGTCAAACCTTGTCCTACCCGGAACGTAGATCAGCGAAGTGCAGACTCAAGACCCCGTAGACAACACAGCCGATCCTGTGTTGCTCGAACTGGGCAGCGTCGTCGCTCCAACCAGTCGCTACAGTCCTCTTTGTTGACGCAATCCCCGTCCAGGCTCAGGGCAGGGTCGACGAACATCCCCTGTCAAGGATGACGTCGTAGTCAAGAGTGTAAAACATGTTATAATCAAAGCACGTTCAACAGAGTAGCATTAAGCTAACGGTCGCCCCAACCGTCGGTCGCTACCGCCCCTGCTCGCGAGACGCCGAGCGAACGGCGCACGCGACCAGAGGGAAGCGCGCGGCGGCGCGCGAAGAGCCGGAGCTACCCCGCGCTGGCCTTGTCCGATAGCAGCAAGCTAACATTTCCTAGTGATCACAACCGGCTAGCGCCGCAGCTAACAGCTGACTGGCTAACAGTAGGCCCACCTCTGTAGGCCACGCAGTGATCCCAGCAGGCTAACACCGCAGCTAACAGCTGACTGGCTAACCGTAAGCTAAGCAGCTATCACCTGAACTTTGTACACAATGACATAACACTCACCCAGACAGGCCGCCGTTCTGAAAACCCTCCTCACTTTTTAAGCGAAAAGAGAAACAAGATGTCACACAGCTTTACAACGGTGATTTTACCAACACCCGACGGAATCAGCACAATACCAAACTGGCTTGTGTAGCTGACTTGAACATGGATCTGCCGCTATCGCACATCCATGCACATATCTCCTCGTGAAGGAATACTCTCATTTGGATATGAAAGAAGGGGCTTAACACGGGACAGAGAGATATCCACTCGTCCAGAACACACAGGGATCACCAGTGTTAATGGTCGCGGCCCACTAGTTAAACTAAAATGGCTTCAGACCAAGGTCTTCTGTCGTCTAGGAGACTGAACAAAGGACCCTAGCCTGGGGCCGGTTGTCAAGTAGCCCCCATAGCACTAACAGACAAGTGAAGCCTGCCAGCAAACATAACTCACCAGAACCAGGAACCCACCGCGTCTCACAACAGCGGCGTGTCCTACAGCCCAGCTGTGCCTTTACCGCAACCAGCACACAGCAAGGACTGCAGTTGGAAAAGCATGTAGCGGCACGAACTCCCAATACGAAAACCGGTGGAGGATTTTTAGAATGATCATCATCTTCCAGACACTCCAGTACGAAGACAATATCGCCGTATTTTCTCGAAAATAGTGAGAGAGAAAATAAAGATATGATGTCAACGTATCCTTGTTTCCCAAAGCTGCTCCTAATTCTTTCTTCCAGCATGGTGTCAAGTGTGGGGATCTACCGAGGCACTTCTTCCTTGTGGTGAAAGCGAGAAGGAGGCGAGTGGGTGGCCCCACCCCTGCTTATATGGGTAAGCTGATAGGGGTGTGGTCAGACGAATATTGGGATTAAAGGTACATTTGTGGTCTTTATTCAGTGCGCGTGCACGTATGCGAGATAGTGCAGACTAGTGATGCCGAGCGAGAGCGAATACGAAACAGAACGTTACTATGCTACTTACTGATATATTATTTTACATTAGCCATATCACCAGTTGTTGTTACACACTCAAGCATAATTGTATTAATCAGCCCACATTACAGTTATATGTTGACAACACTTTATATTCAATATATATAATAGCATTTCAGGGGAGTGGCAAAGAGACAGCATTAGTCAGTGTTTCTGTTGTCTGTCGACTGAGTGAATATGGAAATGCAGTGAATATCATACCTCAAACTGTTTACTCTGCATTTCTTAGCATTTACATTTCATACTGTAACCATTGATGTATTATAAAAGCTCTTATAATACATCCATGACTAACTTAAACGCTGTTCATACTGTATATCTTAGCACATTCTTACCTACCTTTACCGTTTATTCTATTTATATATCATACATAATATGCAAGTAAAATTACACTGCACTGCACCGCACCGCTTCTTTTGCACTTCTGGTTCAATGCTAAACTGGATTAAATGTCTTTCGTTGTTTCAGAACTTGTAGTCTAGATTCAACTGTATTGTATCTAAATATCAATCATGCCAGATACTACTCAATTAAGCCAAGAAAGAAGTTTGGTCAACAGTTTTAAATATACAAGGCAACCAATTGCATTCCACACATTTATTTTTATTATAGGCCTATAATATATCCAGGTAGAGGCCGGGTAAAGGTCCAGTCTTCCACTCCTGTTGTTCGTAGTGCTAGATTCGGGCCTTGCGGTCACGACTGCTGCTCACACACCTCAGACTGGACACGCACGCACGTCATTATAGTGGTTGAAATATATTACAAATATTATCCTAGAAAACAAAACAGGGAGATAGCGAATTAAGGAGTTGCTCATGCACTCTACAACAACACACATCTTGTATCTCTTCTCCATCTAACATTTCCATTCCACAGCATGCAAGCATCCTGCTTCAATAGGTGTATCATTTGTGTATGTGACAATACAACTATTTGATTTGAATCTTATTTTGCATATATAAACATAAGATCTCAGAAAACTTGCAATCCATTTTTTCTTAGTTGTTATGTACATAACAAACTGGGTAAAGTTTCATAGTGATATCTATTCAAATATTTGTTTTGCCTATTCATCTGGCGTGTCTCGCCTTAATCATAACATCTAACTTTTATAGATCAACGTCTTACCATGGTCGGCTGTGCAGCATTCGGGTGCACCAATCGGTCAGAGAAAGGGATCCCTATGTATGGGTTCCCAAAGGACACAGACAGGAGAAGAAAATGGTTGGCCAAAGTCAGCAGAAGCAACCTGACCATCACAAGAAATTACAATAGTAGAAAACTGTGTGCGGTAAGTTACATTTATACTCCACATTTGGACATTTCACTTGTGGATTAAGGTTCAATTTATTTTACTGTAATATGTACATGACTACAATGAAATTGTGATTAGCAATTATGGGGTAAAGTCTGGAATGATTCTGCAGGCACATTTTGAGGGAGACCAGTTCACAGCAAACAGAAAAGGCTGATGCCGTTCCAACCCCAGAACCTCCAGCACATATTCATACAGTGGCCAGTGACCACACATATTGTGCTCAAATTAACTTTGGTATGAATAAACGTGATGTTATAATTTATATAATATTTCTAATTTCAATGACTAGCCTACACAGTACACACCCTCACTGACAATGCCATGTCATCATTTCAGATATTGAGGCAGGAAGTGAGGGAAGGGAAAATGAGGGAAGAGAGGGCAACGAAGGTGAAGACTGTGAGGAGATTGATGAGAGGGCCATACCAGGAGCCAATGAGCCAGAAACCAGTGTGCAGCGTCCAAGTGAACCAGGAGCCAGTGAGAAAGACCTGAGGGTTGAGTTAGAAAGAAAAATACATCAGTTAGAGGCAGCCCTAAAAAGACAAAAAATAATGAATGTGGTCCTACGGGAAAAAAATGTTGTCATGGAAAAGAAATTAGCTGGAATTTTTTCAAAAGATCAGATAAAAGCGATTGGTATGAAGAGCAAGAGGGGCATGAGATGGGGAAATTACATCATTAAAAAGGCCATAAAAATCCGTGTTGCCACAGGCACAACAGGCTACAGGCTGCTTCAGGAGATGGAGATTCCTCTCCCCGACATCAGAACCCTGCAAAGGAGACTGCAGCATATAAAGATGGAACCAGGAATATTAGGGGAGGTGTTTGACATACTGAAGCTGAAAGTAGATGGCCTGACAGAGATGGAGAGGGAGTGTGTGCTGACTCTGGACGAGATGTCAATCACACCCAGCGTGGAGCTGCATCTGGGGACAGGGAAACTTTATGGGGACGTGACGTTACCCGGCCACACAGGAGAGGCAACACATGCGTGTGTTTTTAATGTTGTCAGGGACCACGACACGCTGGAAACAAGTAGTGGCTTACCACTACAGTCGCAATTCCACTAATGGAGCAATTTATAAACCCATCATTCTGGACATTATTGACAGAGCAGCTTCCATAGGGCTACATGTAATTAATGTCACCACAGACATGGGCAGCCCTAATCTGGCAATGTGGAAGGCCTTTGGAGTGAACCAAAACAAAACGTTTGTCCCACATCCAGCAAGACCAGACAGGAGGCTATATTTCATGCCAGATGTCCCACATCTGGTGAAGAACCTGAAGAGTGCCCTGGTCCGTGGACAGATGTTTACAATTCCACCACATACGGTGGAGAAGGAGAACCTCTCATCCAATGAGGTTTCAATTGGTCCATTGAACGATTTGGTGAATTTTCAAGAGGGGTTGGTATTGAAAATTGCTCCAAACCTCTCACGTAAAACCCTTCAGCCCAGTCATTTCGACAAGATGAAGGTGGGCCCTGCGTTGAATGTCTTCAGCAAGGCAACAAGTGCCGGCCTGAAATTCATGGTGGAGCGGGAACAACGACCCCCCTCTTACCAGACAACAGCATGGTTCCTGGAGCAGGTGGAGCATTGGTTTGACCTCATGTCCTCTCGCCACCCAGTAATGGCACTGAGAAGGCACAAGATGGAGGAATACCAAAAGGCCATCAAGTTCCTCCAGGACACGGTCCAACTGTTCCGTGGGCTGAAGATTGGACAACCGGCTAGATGGAAGCCTGTGCAAACAGGGATTGTGATGGCAACATCAACAATACTATCAATCCAAGAAGACATGCTGGCCCAGTGACACTTGTTTGTGATGACCAGCAGGTTTACCCAAGACTGTCTTGAAAATCTATTCAGCTGCATAAGACAGAGGAATCCTATCCCAACTCCAGTAGAGTTTCACCAGGCACTGAAATCAATATCAGTTGGGCAGTTTCTTGCAACAGTCAAATCAGGAAGCTGTCAGGAGGATGACAACAGCCTTTTGGCTGACTTCCTGGACGCAAAGGAGACATTTCCCAGTCCTGGTCTCAGAATAGAAGAGCTGATGGAGCGCAGCCCTGCACCTGACCCCACAAAAACCGAGACCTGTGCACTCTACCATCTTACGGGCTACATTGTGAAGAAAGTGATCAGTTATTCCAACATGTGTGCTGAATGCCAAAATGCAATTAAGCACAATGATGAGAGTCCTGAAGGAGAGCACAGTATTTTACTGAAGCTGAAGGAATTCAAACCAGGTGCACTTTGTCGGCCGTCACAAGAGGCCTTTGTTCTAGTCTGGCAAATCGAGGAGCTGTTCCGAAACAAGACCAGTGCCGCCCTCATGAAGCTCCCAAATGCCATGGATTTGCTGGAGAGAGAGGCTAAGCTGTTAGACAGCAGACTACCCTCATGCCATGATGTACAAAAGAAAATAACCAACAGATACATCAGGCTGAAGTTGAGAATCGCAGCAAAGCACATCCGGGCTGAAAGAAAAACAGTGCTGTCTGACGATGGGCATCTTGGGAGTAAAAGCCAGACGAAAAGGGCAAAGAAGGACCAGCAAAGCCAAGCAACATCTAGGCCTACAACAAGCAGGCCCCCAACAAACACCTTGATCGTTGCCATGGACGTGTTTGGTCTGACCGTTGCTCCTACAAATGTCCCACCACCTAGAGTGGCTGTCCATCGCCCCACCAGCCTCTCCATCGCTTCTACACAAATGGTAAGTCAATATATAAATTCAATATGAATTAAATCATTTGTGAAAATTATTTCAGACAATAACGTTCCACCTTATTTAATATTACAGGCTCTCCATCGTCTCCCCCGAGTCTCCATCGCTTCTACACGAATGGTAAGTCAATATATAAATTTAATATGAATTAAATCATTTGTGAAAATTATTTCAGACAATAACGTAATAATAATTTAATAAATAATTTAGGACCTGCTCAGAGGTCATCAATCGGCACACATGCGATGCATGCATGCGATCCGTCTCTGCGATTAACCCATCCCATCGTCCTTCCCCCCCAAGGGCAGCCGGGAGCAGACAGGCATCAACGTGAGCCACGCCAGGGGACCAATCCAAGTGCTCCTGTCCATCTTCATCAAGGACGCCACAGCGTTAGCGATCTTGTTGTTGTGCATATTTTTCCATTGGGTTTATCTTATCGGGGGGGGAAACCCTTGCGAGCACGGGGAGAACATGCAAACTCCACACAGAAAGGCCTGGGAGATACCCCACCTGGGTAACTGGCATCATGGAAACCTGGTCCCCAAGCGGGAATCGAACCCTGGACCTTCTTGCTGTGAGGCGATAGTGTTTGACCACTACACCACGTGCAGCACACCTAACGCTCCACCTTATTTAATATTACAGGCTCTCCATCGTCCAACCAGCCTCCTCATCGCTCCACCAGTCTCTCCATCCCCCCACTAGTCTCTCCATCGCTTCTACACAAATGGTAAGTCAATATATAAATTTAATATGAATTAAATCATTTGTGAAAATTATTTCAGACAATAACGTTCCACCTTATTTAATATTACAGGCTCTCCATCGCCCCATCAGCTCCAGCACTCCACCGTTTTGTAAGCCCCACTTACCAGCTTCGTCGTCGCTCCATGGCTTACAGGAATGACAAGCTCCACCAGGCTCTACATCCCTCCACTAGCCTCTCCATCGCTCCACCAGGCTCTACATCGCTACACCAGTCTCTCCATCCTATGGCATTGTTTGCAATCACAAAGTAGTGTCATTATTGTGAGGTTTGGTCCGCTCCCCGCCACACGCTCCGTTCCTTTAAGGTACTATGTTGATTGATGCATTCCCCGCCACGCGCTCCGTTCCTTTAAGGTGCCGTGTTGGTTGGTGCATTCCCCGCCACACGCTTTTGGAGCAAGTATCAATCTCATCCCGCAGCTGTCACAGTTTGTAATTAGCGCCCCTGAAGGCTTTATATACACAGACCTCCTTGCTATCGATGTTGGGTCGTTCTGGAATACAACTGCATATACCTGCCTTTCCCCGTCGCTGTTCCTGTCTTCTTTCTCTCCAGGACCTTTTTGTGGAGAACCGCTGTGGAGAACCTGGTTCCCCGTTTGGAGCTGCGCCTCGTTATCTGCCCGCTTTACGCGTTGCGCTCTGGTGAGTTTTTGGAAACAGTCCTTTTGGATTATCAGTTTTTTGTGTGTTTGGTGAACACTGAAGAAATACCATTTTTGTTTTGTACTGGACTCAGCTAATTTGTGTGTTAGAATAACACTGAAGAATACCGTGTTGTTTTTCACTTGACTCAGCTAACTTGTGTGTGGTACACCGGAGATCAAGTCACTTGGGATTAATACTGGACTCAGTCACCTCTCTGCCTCTGTGTGTTCGTTGGGCTGTTTCTGATTTCTCTCTCTCTCCGTTTTTCCACCGTAAGTGAAAGCTGGGAGTATCTGCAGAGCCGCTACAACGTCACATGCCAATTCCTCACCACTATCTACTGGGAGTATCTGCAGAGCCGCTACATCGTCACATGCCAGATCCCCGTTTGTTTGATTACTGTACCTCATCCATCTTGTGACTCTGTAAATAAATACGCCCTAGCTTTTGGCTAACTCTGAACTTCCTGTCTGTGCCGTTGCGTTTGAGGTCGGTTACAAACCATAACATTACGACCCAACCATGACGACCTCAGCCGACACAGAGAGGGTCAGAACAGCGTTGGCGGTCCAGATTGAGTTAACCAACGACCACAGCCTACAGCTAGGTGCGGCTGCGGCTGCTGTACAGGAGCTCCGAGACCAGGTCCTGCCTATTCAGGAGTCCCTTGGCTCTCTGGCTAGCCAGCAGTCTAATATTCTCCACCAATTACAAGCGCTGAGTGAAACCGTTAACACCTTGCTTGTAACCCCACTTACTTCAGGAGCCTCGGCCGGAGCATCACCCGCAGCCCTGGCAGGCCCCGCGCCTCCCGATCCCGCACCTCGGGAGCCCCGTCTCTCCGAACCATGGTTGTTCGATGGTAACTTCGAGGATTGTGCCACATTCATCATGCAATGTGAGTTGGTTTTTCGTCATCAACCCAGCCGATTCACTTCAAGGGGAGCCCGAGTGGCTTACATGACTAACTTGCTTTCAGGCCGGGCAGCCCAGTGGGTCACTGCCTCCTGGGCAATGGGGGCTGATTTCTGTTTTTCCTACCCAGACTTCGTGGCTGAGCTCCCTTGGCCAGGACCCTGGAGCCCGGTTGGGCACCTTCCGGCAGGGCAGTGGCGGGGTCACCGACTACGTGCTGGAGTTCAGACTGGCGGCTACGGAGAGCGGTTGGAACGATCAAGCGCTTCGTCTCACCTTCATGAGGGGGCTCAACGACGCTGTCAGGGACCAGCTCGCGACCCGTGAGGAACCTGAGTCCCTCGAGGACCTATTCAGCCTCGCCATTCGCATCGACGGACGCCTCCAGGAGAGAAGACGTGAGAGAACCCGACAGGGACCTCCAGAGGTTCTCCAGACCCCCCGTACTCGTGACGTTACTGCGGTCTGCCCTGCTCCCAACACGACTGGTGGCCCCTTCCCCTCCCGTTCGGTGCCCGGGGAGGAACCCATGCAGCTGGGACGTTCACATCTTAGCCAAGCTGAACGGGAGGCGAGGTTCAGGTCCGGCCTTTGCCTCTACTGCGGTCGGGATGGACACCGTATCGCCAACTGCCCCACCCGGCCAAAAGACCAGGGTCGCCGGGACCCCGGGAGATCCTGGTGAGCCGTTTTTCTCGTTCCCAGAGCCGTGCACCACCTAGCCGTCTGATGAGCGTCACCCTGGCCTGGGCGGACCAACGGGCCACGGTGGAGGCACTCATTGACTCGGGGGCTGACGAGAATTTCCTAGACTTCGAGTTTGCTACTCGGGCCAACATTCCACTTGAGGACCTCGTGAGGCCATTGGAGGTATTCGCATTGGACCAACACCGCCTGGCTGACATCACTCAACGCACCCGTCCTGTCCTGCTCACCATTGCTGGTAACCACGTTGAGAGACTCCAGTTTTTTATCACCAGATCCCCTCTTGTCCCAGTAGTCCTGGGCCGGCCCTGGCTCGCGCTGCACAAGCCCCACATCGCCTGGTCCTCCGGTACTATCAGGGGGTGGAGCTCCTCCTGTCATGCCCAGTGTCTTCAGGCGGCGTCCTGTCCCTCGCCCCGGAGATCCGCTTGTGAGCCGCCTCCGGACCTCTCGACCATACCCCCCGAGTACCACGACCTCAAGGAGGTTTTCAGTAAGTCCAGGGCTCAGGCCCTTCCGCCTCACCGGCCTTACGACTGTGCCATCGACCTCCGCTCAGGGGCTCCCCTTCCCGGCAGCCGCCTCTACAGTCTGACCATCCCTGAGAAGGCAGCGATGGATCAATATATCTCTGAGTCCTTGGAAGCAGGACTCATTCGGCCTTCCTCCTCTCCTGTGGCGGCCGGTTTCTTCTTTGTTGGGAAGAAGGACGGAGACCTTCGACCCTGCATCGACTATCGCCAGCTCAACGAGATCACCATTAAGAACAAGTACCCTCTTCCTCTCATGAAAGCCACCTTCGAGCCTCTCACCCAGGCTACCGTCTTTACCAAGCTGGACCTCCGGAGTGCCTACCATCTAGTCCGTATCCGAGAGGGCGATGAGTGGAAGACCGCCTTCAAGACTCCCAGGGGCCACTACGAGTACCTGGTAATGCCGTTCGGCCTCACCAACGCTCCGGCGGTATTCCAGGCGCTCATGAACGACGTCCTTCGTGACATGCTGGAGGAGTTTGTGGTAGTATACCTCGACGACATCCTCATTTTCTCCAAGACCCTCGAGGAACACATCCAGCATGTCCGCCGTGTGCTGGAGCGCCTCCTCCACAATCGGCTCTTCGTCAAGGCAGAGAAGTGCCGATTCCACTCCGACTCCGTCGATTACCTGGGCTTCATCGTGGAGAGAGGCTTGACCCGAGCTGACCCTCGCAAGATCCGGGCCGTGGAGGAGTGGCCGGAACCCACCTCTCGGAAGGAGTTACAGAGCTTCCTCGGGTTCGCCAACTTCTACCGAAGATTCATCCGGAACTACAGTCAAGTGGCGGAACCGCTTACCAGGCTGACCTCTCCCGCCCTGCCGTTCGACTGGTCCCCAGCGGCGTGTGCTGCGTTCCGCTCCCTCAAGAAGAGGTTCACTTCCGCCCCGATCTTGCTCCATCCAGACCCCAAGAGACAGTTCATCGTAGAGGTGGACGCCTCGGATACTGGACTAGGAGCTATCTTATCCCAGCGGTCGGCAACAGACCAGAGGGTACATCCGTGCGCCTTCTACTCGCGTCGTTTCCTCCCTGCCGAGAGGAACTATGACATCGGCAATCGGGAGCTGCTGGCGGTTGTGGCTGCCTTGGAGGAGTGGCGTCATTGGCTAGAGGGGGCCGAGGAGCCATTTACCATTTGGACGGACCACAAGAACCTGACGTACATCCGTGCTTCCAAGCGCCTCAATGGCCGGCAGGCAAGATTGGCCAGCTTCCTCAGTCGGTTCGACTTCTCGCTGACGTTTCGCCCTGGTTCCTGCAACACGAAGGCCGACTCCCTGTCCCGGTTACACTCCAAGGGGGCTCCAACCACTGAGGACCCGACTCCCATCCTCCCAGAGGCCAGGGTGGTAGGAGTAGTCACCTTGGGCATCGAGGGGGTGGTAAGGCGTGCCCTACGCTTCCATCGCGCTCCAGGCAATGTACCGGTTCATCGTCTCTTCGTCCTCGACTCGGTCCGGTCCCGGGTCCTCCAGTGGGGCCATACCAGCCGGTTCGCCTGCCACCCGGGCGTTCATCGCACGTTCTCCTTCCAGGCTCGTCGATTCTGGTGGCCCACCATGAGGAACGACGTCAAGGAGTTCGTACTGGCCTGCGCAGTCTGCGCCCGCAGCAAGGCCTCCCACCAGGCACCCTCCGGGCTATTGCAGCCGCTTCCCATTCCGAGCCGTCCTTGGTCACATGTGGCGCTGGACTTCGTCACAGGTCTTCCTTCTTCCCAGGGGAACACGTGCCTACTGACCGTGGTGGATCGGTTCAGCAAGGGGGTTCACCTCGTGGCCCTTCCCAAGCTTCCCTCGGCGGCCGAGACGGCGGACCTCCTGACACGCCACGTGTTTCGCCTCCATGGTTTTCCCCAGGACGTCGTCTCGGACCGGGGGCCCCAGTTCACTTCCCAGGTATGGCGGGCTTTTTGCAAGGGATTGGGGGCAACGGTCAGTCTTTCCTCTGGTTATCATCCCCAGACTAACGGACAAACGGAGAGGATGAACCAGAGTGTGGAGTCTGCTCTTCGGTGTGTGGCTGCCGAGAAACCCGCTTCTTGGAGCCGTTTCCTTCCCTGGGTCGAGTACTCCATCAACTCCATGGTCAGTTCCGCCACCGGCCTCTCACCCTTTGAGGTATCCCTGGGCTACCAACCCCCTCTTTTCCCTGCACAGGAGTCGGAGGTGGCAGTTCCCTCCGTACAGGACCACCTCGACCGGTGCCGTCGGGTCTGGGAGATCACCAGGACTGCGCTGCTCCGGTCATCGGAGCGCGCCAGTCGTGGGGCTGACCGGCGCCGGGTTCCTGCGCCGACGTACCACCCTGGGCAGAGGGTGTGGCTTTCCGCAAGGGACCTTCCACTTCGGTTCTCGGCCAAGAAGCTTAACCCCCGGTTCGTCGGTCCTTTTGAGGTTCTGAAGGTACTCAGTCCGGCGGCGGTGAGTCTTAAGCTTCCTGCGTCCATGCACATTCACCCCGTTTTCCATGTGTCCCGGGTTAAGCCTGTCTCTCTCAGTCCCCTGATGCCTCCTGCTCCGGAACCACCTCCTCCCGAGATGGTGGACGGTCACCCCCAGTGGCAGGTCCGCCGGTTGATGGGCGTTCGACGGCGGGGTCGGGGGTTCCAGTACCTGGTGGACTGGGAGGGGTACGGTCCGGAAGAACGGAGCTGGGTCTCCCGCCGGCTCATCGTGGATCCCGGCCTGATGACCGACTTCCATCGTGCCCATCCGGGCGAGCCGGGTCGGGCTGGTCGCCGGGTGGCTCCCGTGGAGGGGGGGGTACTGTGAGGTTTGGTCCGCTCCCCGCCACACGCTCCGTTCCTTTAAGGTACTATGTTGATTGATGCATTCCCCGCCACGCGCTCCGTTCCTTTAAGGTGCCGTGTTGGTTGGTGCATTCCCCGCCACACGCTTTTGGAGCAAGTATCAATCTCATCCCGCAGCTGTCACAGTTTGTAATTAGCGCCCCTGAAGGCTTTATATACACAGACCTCCTTGCTATCGATGTTGGGTCGTTCTGGAATACAACTGCATATACCTGCCTTTCCCCGTCGCTGTTCCTGTCTTCTTTCTCTCCAGGACCTTTTTGTGGAGAACCGCTGTGGAGAACCTGGTTCCCCGTTTGGAGCTGCGCCTCGTTATCTGCCCGCTTTACGCGTTGCGCTCTGGTGAGTTTTTGGAAACAGTCCTTTTGGATTATCAGTTTTTTGTGTGTTTGGTGAACACTGAAGAAATACCATTTTTGTTTTGTACTGGACTCAGCTAATTTGTGTGTTAGAATAACACTGAAGAATACCGTGTTGTTTTTCACTGGACTCAGCTAACTTGTGTGTGGTACACCGGAGATCAAGTCACTTGGGATTAATACTGGACTCAGTCACCTCTCTGCCTCTGTATGTTCGTTGGGCTGTTTCTGATTTCTCTCTCTCTCCGTTTTTCCACCGTGAGTGAAAGCTGGGAGTATCTGCAGAGCCGCTACAACGTCACATGCCAATTCCTCACCACTATCTACTGGGAGTATCTGCAGAGCCGCTACATCGTCACATGCCAGATCCCCGTTTGTTTGATTACTGTACCTCATCCATCTTGTGACTCTGTAAATAAATACGCCCTAGCTGACTCTGAACTTCCTGTCTGTGCCGTTGCGTTTGAGCTCGGTTACAAACCATAACAATTATGATACATTAGAACAGGCAGAGTAGTGTCATTATGATACATTAGAACAGGCAGAGTAGTTTGCAATCACCATTGCACAAATGGCTTCCTCTTGTTGCAGTGAGAAAAGGGGCCCTCTTCCACCTCTGCGAGGTTGTCTTGCAATCCTATGTGGTGCAGAGTACAATTACAGTAATGTACAGTAAACATGAGATATACCATGCAGATCTCGTGTCTTGTCTTTTTCTATGCCTATTTATTTTATTGTTGTATTTTGCACAATCAATGCGGGCATGGCCACCCGTATTTCACTGTATGCCCTTGTATGATGTGACAAATAAACCTCTTGATTCTTGGTTGTAATCAGATGTACTAATACGAATACGATCGAAACTAGTGTTGCTCACTTTAACAACGTCAGTATGGTTGATTGTTTGATTAAATCTAATAAACAATGATAAACTAATGAACACCAATAACTGCAAATAATTTGGTAAATATAACGTTAGGCCAGCCAACGTCAGTATGGTAACGTTCTAACTGCATTTAGAATCTAACAAGCTATTAACTTACGATCAACATTAACTAAAGCTTGCTACATAAAATACCAATATTGATTAAATCCATGAGTGGTCTGCTAATGCGTTAAAATGTACAAAAAAAGTATACTTACCAGCGAGTGCCGCTCGGCAACAATGAAAATGCATGGCGTTGAGCTGAGACTTGAACTACGTGCCCCCCTGAGGCGCTTTACTTCCGCATTCCACGATAACAACACAAGCATATGGGAGTGTCGCAACTCTCAATTATACGGCTCTGGTTATGATGAGGAAGGATAGAGAGGGATGTCCGATATTATCGTCTGATATTGGAATTAATATGTAATATCGGAAATTATCGGTATTCAATTTTGTATGTAGTACAAAATTAACCTATTTAACCTTTATTTACCCAGGCAAGCAAGTAAGAACAAATTCTTATTTTATTTATTGTCAAAAGTATACATAGTGTTGTGTTAACCCTTTACCGGTCACTTCTTGAAATACCTGGACATTCACAATTTTAACTCTAGAATGTTATTTTGGTGCTATTTCAAAAGTTATCTACAGTTTTGAAATACATTTTTATTTTATTTTCCCTCTGTAAATTAAGGTTAACCAAAGTGTCCGTAAACAGGCCCTCGACTGGTACCCCTAAAAATGTGGGGGCTATGGGGCATATTTTTCCTTAGGGGGCATATCTATGAAACTTGGCAGGCTGATTCATAACATAAAATAAATAAGAAAATGTATTGGGAGTTTTCTTGAATTTGCGTTTCCATGGCAACAGTAGCCGATAAAGGCCCAAATAAGAATAGCGGACAAAACTATATAACTACATGGTAATACATGGTACTACATGGTACTACATGATACTACAGGGTACTACAGGGTACTACAGGGTACTACATGGTACTACAGGGTACTACATGATACTACATGGTACTACATGGTACTACATGATACTACAGGGTACTACATGATACTAAATCTTACTACATGATACTACAGGGTACTACATGGTACTACATGGTACTACATGGTACTACAGGGTACTACAGAGTACTACAGGGTACTACATGGTACTACAGGGTACTACATGGTACTACATGGCAATACATGGCACTACAGGGTACTACATGGTACTACATGGCACTACAGGGTACTACATGGTACTACATGGCAATACATGGTACTACAGGGTACTACATGGTACTACATGGCACTACATGGTACTACAGGGTACTACATGGTATTACATGGTACTACATGGCAATACATGGTACTACAGGGTACTACATGGTACTACAGGGTACTACATGGTACTACATGGTACTACATGACAATACAGGGTACTACATGGCAATACATGGTACTACATGGTAGAAGTAATACCCTAAGTGTGACTGACTAGATGCATCGGGCATATGTCTAAAAATGGACACTATGTCACTTCACCTGAAGGGGCATATGACCGTTTATGGCTTCACCACTTTTTAGCTATATGAATTGCTATCTATATGAATTGAAAATGGGGGACCCTGATGGAAACAAGACAAACGTCTTTATCAGGTCTGCAACCCCTTAACAATTGTGTGTATTGAGCGTACTGTATTGTACCCATTCTGCAATCTGTTAAATAAAGTTTTCGTTCATTCATTCATTCAGCTAACAACAAATCCTGATTTCACTAATCCTATGCAAAAAACACCTATCCCATTCTTTACAATGATTGTTCAACTGCAAAAATGAGTAAATATTATCAACTCACCATGACAGATGACAATAATGGATTTTGAAGAGTAGAAGCAGGTGCAAAAATTTGCATTTTTTTGATGTGGTGAAAAGAAGGAAGTTGCAGATCCCCAGGGTCTATCCTGATTGGTCAGATGGGATGGTGACAATATCTGTGTCATAGCCTGACCTGTGCTGAGTTTTTTTCATAGATTAAAAATCCCCCCCTCTCCCACCTGTTACGCTCGGTACGCTTCTTTGGCATGATGAACCCAGATGACAGATTGGAGATTGATGAGACCGGAGACAGAATGTGACGATGAACAGTTTACTTAACGACAAGGTACATACACAACTAACACACACAGGTAACATTTAACAATGATCGCGCCCAGCAGGGCAGGACAGACAGGACTATATACACAGACTAATTGACAAGACACAGAGGGTAATTTACAAACAAGACACAGGTGTGGTAGACAGAAACAATAGAACACAGAGTACACTGGAAAACAATAACAAATAACCAACCAGACTAAACATAATTACAAACCACAGACAGGGGAACACAAGACTAACAAAGTGGAGACAACAGACAATAAACACAACAAACACAACTGACAATAAATAACAATGAGTTGGTGTGTGAGCTGATGCCAGATCGGCATCAGCCCACCGGGTGGCAATCTTGATTGAGTGTTATTGTTAATGGGAGGTACTTGTGAATATGGATGTCTGAGTCCTGGTCCCACAGGACCAGGACCGGAGGAAGTGTTACAGTACCCCGCCCTCGAAGGTCAACTCCCAGGCGACCCAACAGGCCCCCCGGGAACGGGGAGGGTGGGGGGGACGGAAGCCGCATCATCGAAAAGAGGAGGGGGGAGGATGGGGGTTCGAGGGACGGGGCCTGCGGGAACAGGAACGGGGGGAGGGGGCTGACGAGGAGGGCTGGAGCAGGGAAGGATGGGGGGAAGAGGCGACGGCTCCGGAGCACAACCTGGGGCTGGGGTCTCCACGGTGGCGAGACCCCCCGCCGAACCCCGAACCGGAGGCTCCCTGGCGACAGGACGCGGTGCAGGACCCCCAACCGGAGTCCCTCCGGCAGCGGAATCCGACGTCGTCCTCCAGGTCTGCCATGGTGGTGGCTCGTCTTCTGGAACCTCCCAGGGCGGAGGAGACCTCGACCAGGCCGGCGAGGAAGACCTGCGGTCCTGGGAACCCCTTCCCCTGGGGCTGTGGCGTCGGGATCCGCGCCCCATCCCCGACGCTCCCCTGTGGACCAGGCGACTCCCCACCCAGGGATCCAGCACCGGGGTGGCCGCGGCGCAAGCACCCGATGTCATCGGTGCCGCTAGCCCAGCCACTGCGTCCCATGGTGCCAGACCCAGAGCGGTCGCCTGGTCGGCACGCAGGACGGAAGCGCCCAGGATCCCGAGCACGAAGCTGGCTCCGTCTCTCCTCTCTGCCGGGTCCAAGTTCGGCGCGATCATTCTGTTACGCTTGGTACGCTTCTTTGGCATGATGAACCCAGATGACAGATTGGAGATTGATGAGACCGGAGACAGAATGTGATGATGAACAGTTTACTTAACGACAAGGTACATACACAACTAACACACACAGGTAACATTTAACAATGATCGCGCCCAGCAGGGCAGGACAGACAGGACTATATACACAGACTAATTGACAAGACACAGAGGGTAATTTACAAACAAGACACAGGTGTGGTAGACAGAAACAATAGAACACAGAGTACACTGGAAAACAATAACAAATAACCAACCAGACTAAACATAATTACAAACCACAGACAGGGGAACACAAGACTAACAAAGTGGAGACAACAGACAATAAACACAACAAACACAACTGACAATAAATAACAATGAGTTGGTGTGTGAGCTGATGCCAGATCGGCATCAGCCCACCGGGTGGCAATCTTGATTGAGTGTTATTGTTAATGGGAGGTACTTGTGAATATGGATGTCTGAGTCCTGGTCCCACAGGACCAGGACCGGAGGAAGTGTTACACCACCTGGCTAAATATATTGTATGAGGAAGTGGCCAAAAATGGTTACTTGGCCGGTAAAGGGTTAACCAGTAAGGCAATGAAACCCAGCTTGCACCGATTCATATCTTCAAAGAATGGTTTTAGTTTGACCCTCAAACTCCCATGACCCTCTCAACATACACATCGCCAGGAATGCTTGACTTGAACCACATAACTTGATCCAGTACTGCAGGCCTAATTTAATTCGCCTTGAAATTAACAGCATTTCATCCATTTCTATGAGAATCGCAGGTACTGGGGAAGTTCTAAAAGCCCCACAGCAGAGTCTCAGGGCCTGGAGAACATCCAATTTGTCGAGTGACGACTTAGCGGCAGAACCACAAACAAAACATCCATAGTCAAAGCTTGATCTTATCATTGCCTGGTATATCAATATCATAGTCAAAGCTTGATCTTATCATTGCCTGGTATATCAATATCATAGTCAAAGCTTGATCTTATCATTGCCTGGTATATCAATATCATAGTCAAAGCTTGATCTTATCATTGCCTGGTATATCAATATCATAGTCAAAGCTTGATCTTATCATTGCCTGCATATCAATATCATAGTCAAAGCTTGATCTTATCATTGCCTGGTATATCAATATCATTGTCAAAGCTTGATCTTATCATTGCCTGGTATATCAATAACATAGTCAAAGGTTGATCTTATCATTGCCTGCATATCAATATCATAGTCAAAGCTTGATCTTATCATTGCCTGGTATATCAATATCATAGTCAAAGCTTGATCTTATCATTGCCTGCATATCAATACCATAGTCAAAGCTTGATCTTATCATTGCCTGGTATATCAATATCATAGTCAAAGCTTGATCTTATCATTGCCTGGTATATCAATACCATAGTCAAAGCTTGATCTTATCATTGCCTGGTATATCAATATCATAGTCAAAGCTTGATCTTATCATTGCCTGGTATATCAATACCATAGTCCCCCTGTCTGCCCCCCAGTCACTACCAGACAAACTTCTCATGACATTTATCACTTTCTCACCTTTCCCAATGTCTTTGCTATATGAACGGCCCAAGTCAGTCGCTCGTCAAACCAGACACCAAGACATTTAAAAACATTCACCTTCTCCAAAGGAGACCCATACATGTCCAGCCCAAGGGTCTGCAACTTTCTTTTAAAGCCAAAAATCCTACACTTGGACTTTGCCCCTGAGATCTTAAAACCCCACTTATCTCCCCATGCAACAACATTATCTAAAGGCTTTTGGACCTGCTTTAGTAGAAATGTGATATAATTAACATTTACATATATATCACATATGATATAATTGACAACATACAAGTTCTGTACGACAAGTCAACAGTAAGGGTACAACTCTTTCAGCTGAGTAACAATGTTCATCAAACAGTGCTGAAACTTGGGTGCTGCAGTGTTGAGTGCATAGTCGTAAAGACATATTAGTATAGTAGAAAGAGTGCATGATAGAAAATAGTAAGGTTCATTTAAAAAAAAAATATATGTAGCAGGGTGGATTATCCCTGCTTCGTGGGAATGGGTGGGCACAATCACTGGGTAGCGAGACACAGTAGAGCTCAGTCTAACTGCACCTCCGTCTTTGAGTCTGGAGTTACCAACCTGGTCTGGTACTCTGGTCTTCCTCCCCTGCAGCAGGGCGGTCAGCAGTACTCCCCAACACGCTCTCACTTCCCCCAATTACTCCTACAACCCTCCCACACCTAGTGACTGAATTGTAAATAAATAACTTGGTTCCCCCCGCAAGCAGTACCCTCCCTCAGTGACACTAGAAACCTTACAATAAAAAGGGAAAGGTGGAATAGGAAGGGGTTAATGGTATTAACGTTACCCACACCAAAATAGTTGTTAAACGGCTCATGAATGGACACGCACACAGAACTCCCATCTACTTCTTTAATGCTATGTTGTACTGTTCAGTTACACGAATGAATGGGAGTGCTCTAATGGACTGTAGTCCTACCATAACTCCATGTGTAACTCAATACCTTATGTCTACGTATATTCTACACACACCTCCGTGTTAGTGCCTGGAGTAATATACTTTAATGTGTTTTACTCATCACCCACGTCTGGGTCAACACCCTGTATAATACCTCTGACAGGCTTTAATTATACGGCCAGAATAATACTTCTCTAGGCTTTACTTATAAGGCAACAGGTCTGTAACCTCCCCACAGGGAAAGGGTTAATTAGATGGGAAAATATTATTAAACACAAACACGTTATCACACTCAAAAGAAATCAAAATGTGGGCCCACAAATACCTAACAAAAGTCCTATGCTAATGCCGGCATGTATTGTTAATGGGGTACCCCTAGAACTGTAGTTAGCAACGTTAGCTTCGCCCGCGGGCCGCACCACACTGTGTAACGTGCAATAGCTCCGGAGCATAGATGCTTAATTGTACTCAACCACAATGGCGGCCTCACCGCGCCACCGTCGTCCGGAAGGCAAGATGGCGTCGAACGCTTTCGGCGAGGGCACTAGCAAGCGGGGCTGGAGCAGAGGGCAGTGTTGGGCTGAGAGAGTGTGCTGGGTGGTAGCGACCTCTGTTAGTCGGGACGAACTCCCGCGCTCTGAAGACAGCCTGGTGCAGAGCTGGTTGTAGACAGCCGGAGCAGACCGGTTGTAGACGGTTGGTGTTGGGTCGACGCGCATTTATAAGCTTGCCCTCACTAACACTGCAGCTACACTCTGGGTCCCAAACAGCCCTCCTGCTAGACGGAGTATATAATAACGCAGGGTGTCCCTAAACACCGGTCCTCTTCACGCCACGCTGGCGGGGCGCCTCCATAGAGGGGATAGCTTTAACTTAAGCCCAACTCGGCTATACCGCCTTTGTTCTAGGATAACTCGTTTTATATCACTAGGGATATTCAGGGGGGAAACATGCAACACGCTTCTACGTTTACTGTTATAGGATAACCCATCGCTCGCTCCGGCGGGGCTCTCCGGTGGTTCTTTAACGGGGCTATTCCAAAGCACCTCCCGTTGTAGCTGCGACCGTTCACGGCGACGTCCCAAGCCGAAGAGGCTCGCCTTCCCTCTTCCGTCCCCATTTACTTGCTCCCCCGGCTCTCTGGTACGCTCTCTGCCTGCCACCGCCCCCTGCTGGTCGCCAACTAGCCACACAGGGAGGCTGGGTGAGTGAATATGGTCCAGCGATACTGTTCATAATCCATATTCCAGCGAGTAGGACAAGGAGGAGCCTGCGTCATTGTTCGAGGGAATATTAATGGAAACTAATTAGAATGTCTTGGTGCACAAAGGGGAGATAAAAGGCAAGTCGGCACATCTGAACAATAGGCATATTTTCAGGTTGCTACATATAATTCAATTAAACAGAACACAACATAATACAGTGACAACAATAATACACAGGACATCACAGGACAGTACTTCAACAATAATAATCATAATAATGACAAGACAATTAGAAATAATAAATACAGAATACAAAATACAGAGTAAAAATAAAAAAAACACCACAAAAGACATTAGACATTTCCTCCCCCAGTCCCATAGCAAACAGCTTCCTAGGTGTGATATATGTCCTATGAATATAATTAAAATGAATTTGCTGGTGATTAGGGTTGCCGGAGGCTAATATAACATTTGTCCAAACGTCATCCCAGTCAAACTCAGGGTCCAACTCTGGGATGTCCCCTCGACAGATTGTATCTAATGTTAATTTTTTATATGTGGATTTGATTAAAAGTGTATACAAATCTGAGACAAACCTCTTGTGGTTGTCCTGTCTCCGATAAGCCTGACAAAAGGGTGTGGGTGCAACGCTTGAGCCCACGGCACACCGTGAGTCCTGAGCACTGACCTTAGTTGCAGGTAGAGGAAGAATGATTCGCCAGGTGGATCATAAAAGTCTTTTTGTTATGGTTTGTAACCGACCTCAAACGCAACGGCACAGACAGGAAGTTCAGAGTTAGCCAAATGCTAGGGCGTATTTATTTACAGAGTCAAAAGATGGAATAGGTACAGTAATCAAACAAACGGGGAGACTGCCTCCGGCAGAGTCATCAGCCGCTCTGCAGAATCCTCCTGGCGACAGTGGTGGGAATTTGGCATATGATGTTGTAGCGGCTCTGCAGATACTCCCAGATCTTCCTCGAGGTGGGAAATGGAGAAAGAGATAGGTATCAGTGTTTTCCCCAACACACAATTAGCAGAGTCAGTGCAAACAAAAGATGTCTTCAGTGCTTCTTCTATAACACACAATCCGGCTGAGTCCAGTGCAAACAAAATTATATCTTCAGTGCTTCTTCAATAACACACAATCAGAATTATCCAGAGCAAACAAAATGATCTCTTCAGTGTTTCTTCAATAACACACAATCAGAACTTATCCAGAGCAAACAAAAGGATATCTTCTGTGTTTCTTCAATAACACACAATCCAAATTATCCAGAGGGGTTTGATTCCACTCACCCAAGTGCAACACGTAACGGGTAACAAGGCGCAGCTCCAAACAGTTCTCCACAGAAAGGTCCTGGAGAGAATATAGACCAGGAAACAGCAACGGGAAAAAAGCAGGCAAAGCAGTTGTATTCCAGAATGACCCGACAACGATAGCAAGAAGGTCTGTGTATATAAAGCCTTCAGGGGCGCTAATTACAAACTGTGACAGCTGCGTGATGAGATCGATACTTGCTCCAAAAGCGTGTGGCGGGGAATGCACCAATCAACACGGCACCTTAAAGGAACGGAGCGCGTGGCGGGGAATGCATCAATCAACATAGTACCTTAAAGGAACGGAGCGTGTGGCGGGGAACGGGCCAAACCTCACAGTACCCCCCCCCTCCACGGGAGCCACCCGGCGACCAGCCCGACCCGGCTCGCCCGGATGGGCACGATGGAAGTCGGTGATCAGGCCGGGATCCACGATGAGCTGGCGGGAGACCCAGCTGCGTTCCTCCGGGCCGTACCCCTCCCAGTCCACTAGGTACTGGAACCCCCGATCCCGCCGTCGAACGCCCATCAACCGGCGGACCTGCCACTGGGGGTGACCGTCCACCATCTCGGGAGGAGGTGGTTCCGGAGCAGGAGGCATCAGGGGACTGAGAGAGACAGGCTTAACCCGGGACACATGGAAAACGGGGTGAATGTGCATGGACGCAGGAAGCTTAAGACTCACCGCCGCCGGACTGAGTACCTTCAGAACCTCAAAAGGACAGACGAACCGGGGGTTAAGCTTCTTGGCCGAGGACCGAAGTGGAAGGTCCCTTGCGGAAAGCCACACCCTCTGCCCAGGGTGGTACGTCGCCGCAGGGATCCGGCGCCGGTCTGCCCCACGACTGGCGCGCTCCGATGACCGGAGCAGCGCAGTCCTGGTGATCTCCCAGACCCGACGGCACCGGTTGAGGTGGTCCTGTACGGAGGGAACTGCCACCTCCGACTCCTGTGCAGGGAAAAGAGGGGGTTGGTAGCCCAGGGATACCTCAAAGGGTGAGAGGCCGGTGGCGGAACTGACCATGGAGTTGATGGAGTACTCGACCCAGGGAAGGAAACGGCTCCAAGAAGCGGGTTTCTCGGCAGCCACACACCGAAGAGCAGACTCCACACTCTGGTTCATCCTCTCCGTTTGTCCGTTAGTCTGGGGATGATAACCAGAGGAAAGACTGACCGTTGCTCCCAATCCCTTGCAAAAAGCCCGCCATACCTGGGAAGTGAACTGGGGCCCCCGGTCCGAGACGACGTCCTGGGAAAAACCATGGAGGCGAAACACGTGGCGTGTCAGGAGGTCCGCCGTCTCGGCCGCCGAGGGAAGCTTGGGAAGGGCCACGAGGTGAACCCCCTTGCTGAACCGATCCACCACGGTCAGTAGGCACGTGTTCCCCTGGGAAGAAGGAAGACCCGTGACAAAGTCCAACGCCACATGGGACCAAGGACGGCTCGGAATGGGAAGCGGCTGCAATAGCCCGGAGGGTGCCTGGTGGGAGGCCTTGCTGCGGGCGCAGACTGTGCAGGCCAGTACGAACTCCTTGACGTCGTTCCTCATGGTGGGCCACCAGAATCGACGAGCCAGGAAGGAGAATGTGCGATGAACGCCCGGGTGGCAGGCGAACTGGGTGGTATGGCCCCACTGGAGGACCCGGGACCGGACCGAGTCGGGACGAAGAGACGATGAACCGGTACATTGCCTGGAGCGCGATGGAAGCGTAGGGCACGCCTTACCACCCCCTCGATGCCCAAGGTGACTACTCCTACCACCCTGGCCTCTGGGAGGATGGGAGTCGGGTCCTCAGTGGTTGGAGCCCCCTTGGAGTGTAACCGGGACAGGGAGTCGGCCTTCGTGTTGCGGGAACCAGGGCGAAACGTCAGCGAGAAGTCGAACCGACTGAGGAAGCTGGCCCATCTTGCCTGCCGGCCATTGAGGCGCTTGGAAGCACGGATGTACGTCAGGTTCTTGTGGTCCGTCCAAATGGTAAATGGCTCCTCGGCCCCCTCTAGCCAATGACGCCACTCCTCCAAGGCAGCCACAACCGCCAGCAGCTCCCGATTGCCGATGTCATAGTTCCTCTCGGCAGGGAGGAAACGACGCGAGTAGAAGGCGCACGGATGTACCTTCTGGTCCGTTGCCGACCGCTGGGATAAGATAGCTCCTAGTCCAGTATCCGAGGCGTCCACCTCTACGATGAACTGTCTCTTGGGGTCTGGATGGAGCAAGATCGGGGCGGAAGTGAACCTCTTCTTGAGGGAGTGGAACGCAGCACACGCCGCTGGGTACCAGTCGAGCGGCAGGGCGGGAGAGGTCAGCCTGGTAAGCGGTTCCGCCACTTGACTGTAGTTCCGGATGAATCTTCGGTAGAAGTTGGCGAACCCGAGGAAGCTCTGTAACTCCTTCCGAGAGGTGGGTTCCGGCCACTCCTCCACGGCCCGGATCTTGCGAGGGTCAGCTCGGGTCAAGCCTCTCTCCACGATGAAGCCCAGGTAATCAACGGAGTCGGAGTGGAATCGGCACTTCTCTGCCTTGACGAAGAGCCGATTGTGGAGGAGGCGCTCCAGCACACGGCGGACATGCTGGATGTGTTCCTCGAGGGTCTTGGAGAAAATGAGGATGTTGTCTAGGTATACTACCACAAACTCCTCCAGCATGTCACGAAGGACGTCGTTCATGAGCGCCTGGAATACCGCCGGAGCGTTGGTGAGGCCGAACGGCATTACCAGGTACTCGTAGTGGCCCCTGGGAGTCTTGAAGGCGGTCTTCCACTCATCGCCCTCTCGGATACGGACTAGATGTTAGGCACTCCGGAGGTCCAGCTTGGTAAAGACGGTAGCCTGGGTGAGAGGCTCGAAGGTGGAGTTCATGAGAGGAAGAGGGTACTTGTTCTTAATGGTGATCTCGTTGAGCTGGCGATAGTCGATGCAGGGTCGAAGGTCTCCGTCCTTCTTCCCAACAAAGAAGAAACCGGCCGCCACAGGAGAGGAGGAAGGCCGAATGAGTCCTGCTTCCAAGGACTCAGAGATATATTGATCCATCGCTGCCTTCTCAGGGACGGTCAGACTGTAGAGGCGGCTGCCGGGAAGGGGAGCCCCTGAGCGGAGGTCGATGGCACAGTCGTAAGGCCGGTGAGGCGGAAGGGCCTGAGCCCTGGACTTACTGAAAACCTCCTCGAGGTCGTGGTACTCGGGGGGTATGGTCGAGAGGTCCGGAGGCGGCTCACAAACGGATCTCCGGGGCGAGGGACAGGACGCCGCCTGAAGACACTGGGCATGACAGGAGGAGCTCCACCCCCTGATGGTACCGGAGGACCAGGCGATGTGGGGCTCGTGCAGCGTGAGCCAGGGCCGGCCCAGGACTACTGGGACAAGAGGGGATCTGGTGATAAAAAACTGGAGTCTCTCAACGTGGTTACCAGCAATGGTGAGCAGGACAGGACAGGTGCGTTGAGTGATGTCAGCCAGGCGGTGTTGGTCCAATGCGAACACCTCCAATGGCCTCACGAGGTCCTCTAGTGGAATGTTGGCCCGGGTAGCAAACTCGAAGTCTAGGAAACTCTCGTCAGCACCCGAGTCAATGAGTGCCTCCACCGTGGCCCGTTGGTCCGCCCAGGCCAGGGTGACGCTCATCAGACGGCTAGGTGGTGCACGGCTCTGGGAACGAGAAAAACGGCTCACCAGGATCTCCCGGGGTCCCGGCGAGCCTGGTCTTTTGGCCGGGTGGGGCAGTTGGCGATACGGTGTCCATCCCGACCGCAGTAGAGGCAAAGGCCGGACCTGAACCTCGCCTCCCATTCAGCTTGGCTAAGATGTGAACGTCCCAGCTGCATGGGTTCCTCCCCGGGCACCGAACGGGAGGGGAAGGAACCACCAGTCGTGTTGGGAGGAGGGCGGACCGCAGTACCATCACGAGTACGGGGGGTCTGGGGAACCTCTGGAGGTCCCTGTCGGGTTCTCTCACGTCTTCTCTCCTGGAGGCGTCCGTCGATGCGAATGGCGAGGCTGAATAGGTCCTCGAGGGACTCAGGTTCTTCACGGGTCGCGAGCTGGTCCCTGACAGCGTCGTTGAGCCCCCTCATGAAGGTGAGACGAAGCGCTTGATCGTTCCAACCGCTCTCCGTTGCCGCCAGTCTGAACTCCAGCACGTAGTCGGTGACCCCGCCACTGCCCTGCCGGAAGGTGCCCAACCGGGCTCCAGGGTCCTGGCCACGGGCTGGGTGGTGGAAAACCCTGCGGAGCTCAGCCACGAAGTCTGGGTAGGAAAAACAGAAATCAGCCCCCATTGCCCAGGAGGCAGTGACCCACTGGGCTGCCCGGCCTGAGAGCAAGTTAGTCATGTAAGCCACTCGGGCTCCCCTTGAAGTGAATCGGCTGGGTTGATGATGAAAAACCAACTCACATTGCATGATGAATGTGGCACAATCCTCGAAGTTACCATCGAACAACCGTGGTTCGGAGAGACGGGGCTCCCGAGGTGCGGGATCGGGAGGCGCGGGGCCTGCCAGGGCTGCGGGTGATGCTCCGGCCGAGGCTCCTGAAGTAGATGGGGTTACAAGCAAGGTGTTAACGGCTTCACTCAGCGCTTGTAATTGGAGGAGAATATTAGTCTGCTGATTACCCTGGGCTGTCTGCTGGCTAGCCAGAGAGCCAAGGGACTCCTGAATAGGCAGGACCTGGTCTCGGAGCTCCTGTACAGCAGCCGCAGCCGCACCTAGCTGTAGGCTGTGGTCGTTGGTTAACTCAATCTGGACCGCCAACGCTGTTCTGACCCTGTCTGTGTCGGCTGAGGTCGTCATGGTCGGGTCGTAATGTTATGGTTTGTAACCGACCTCAAACGCAACGGCACAGACAGGAAGTTCAGAGTTAGCCAAATGCTAGGGCGTATTTATTTACAGAGTCAAAAGATGGAATAGGTACAGTAATCAAACAAACGGGGAGACTGCCTCCGGCAGAGTCATCAGCCGCTCTGCAGAATCCTCCTGGCGACAGTGGTGGGAATTTGGCATATGATGTTGTAGCGGCTCTGCAGATACTCCCAGATCTTCCTCGAGGTGGGAAACGGAGAAAGAGATAGGTATCAGTGTTTTCCCTGACACACAATTAGCAGAGTCAGTGCAAACAAAAGATGTCTTCAGTGCTTCTTCTATAACACACAATCCGGCTGAGTCCAGTGCAAACAAAATTATATCTTCAGTGCTCCTTCAATAACACACAATCAGAATTATCCAGAGCAAACAAAATGATCTCTTCAGTGTTTCTTTAATAACACACAATCAGAACTTATCCAGAGCAAACAAAAGGATATCTTCTGTGTTTCTTCAATAACACACAATCCAAATTATCCAGAGGGGTTTGATTCCACTCACCCAAGTGCAACGCGTAACGGGTAACAAGGCGCAGCTCCAAACAGTTCTCCACAGAAAGGTCCTGGAGAGAATATAGACCAGGAAACAGCAACGGGAAAAAACCAGGCAAAGCAGTTGTATTCCAGAACGACCCGACGATAGCAAGAAGGTCTGTGTATATAAAGCCTTCAGGGGCGCTAATTACAAACTGTGACAGCTGCGTGATGAGATCGATACTTGCTCCAAAAGCGTGTGGCGGGGAATGCACCAATCAACACGGCACCTTAAAGGAACGGAGCGCGTGGCGGGGAATGCATCAATCAACATAGTACCTTAAAGGAACGGAGCGTGTGGCGGGGAACGGGCCAAACCTCACACTTTTAGGTCCTGAAACGCTCAAAGACCGTTTTTATCATATATATCTTCCAGAGTATGAACTCCCCTCCTCTCCCATTGAGGAATATTAACAGGTTTGTGCCCAACAAGTAGTTGCTGGTTATGAAAAATTGGAGAGTCGAGGTGCGTCAGGCACTTAACACTTTGAGCGCCACCAGATTTTTATACTAATGTATATATATATCGCTTCAATTTCACACAATTACTGTATACATCTCTCGGCATACTAATATTACATATAGACATTTTCAAGGTAAATCAAAAATATCTATAGAAAACGCAGCAATTTAGCAAAACTGTGCATACGCTTCACATTCAATAAATGGGGGGGGGGGGGATCATGATTGCATATAAATTATTCCAAGTGCATAATGTCACACACTGTACACTACACCACTTGGTGTTTATCATTCATGAAATGCAATGCATATAGTATATAGGGATATTTTTATATAGATTACGGTGTATGCCTATATGCATTTTTATAATAATGTATATATATATCGCTTCAATTTCACACAATTACTGTATACATATCTCAGCATACTAATATGTCTTCACAGCTGTTCGTGATGAATTTACCTGCATATCATGGTGTAGTCGTCCACAGGTATTCTGACACATGTAACCCCCCCCCCCCCTTCCCATGCTGCTATGATGCCTGAATTTTCCCCAAGGGGATCAATAAAGGAATATCTTATCTTATTTTTGCATTGCATTGTATTCTGTATATTATAATCTAAGACACACAAGTTATAAAAATCATTGCATTATAATGTATTATGTATATAATAAACACTTGACACTTGATGGAGTGGAAGAAATGTCTTTACTTCAGATAAGTAGTAATTGCATTAGCAAGTGCACCATGTGTTCAACAGATACTCTGCACACATGTTGTAAAAAAAAACATTGTATAATAATGTTCTGTATATACACACTTGACACTTGAAGTGTACAAGATTTATTCACCATTGGGTACACCATGTAAAGTGCATTAATTTTGACCCGAAAATATATAAATTAGCAAAAACAACATAAAATATATAACCATTAGCTTGTGTGCACCATGTGTTCACACATGCTATAAAAAAATCATTGCATACTAATGTCTTCTGTATGAAGTGGACATATATATATATTCACTTCAGATGAAGCACCATTGGGTGTGTACATCAGCACACATGTAAAGTGCATTCACATGCTATGAACATGTACAGTGCATTGTTTTGACCTGGACATATCTATAAAGTAGCAAAAACAACATACAATGTGTAACCACCATGCATGCACGATTAGCTTAGCTTGTGTGCACCATGTGTTCACATATTCAAGTACATTCATTTTCGACCTGGCAAAATGGCCGATGCACATATGTGCATGTAAAGTATGTTTAGTGTTGACCTGACAAAATGGCAGATAACCATTATGTTTGTGCATCAGCACACATATGTACATGTAAAGACCATGTGTTCAACCCATACTCGGCACACTATAAACACTTGAAGTGTAAAAGATGTATTCACTTCAGATAAAAGCACCATTTTGGTACACCATGTAAAGTGCATTCACATGCTATAAAAAAAGCATAATGAACTGTGTATAACACTTGAAGTGGACAGTATGTGTTCACTTCAGGTAAGGCACTATTGGTACAACATGTACAGTGCATTGTTTTGACCTGGACATATATATAAAGTAGCAAAAACAAAATACAATGTGTAACCACCATGCATGCACGATTAGCTTAGCTTGTGTGCACCATGTGATCATATATTCAAGTACATTCATTTTCGACCTGGCAAAATGGCCGATGCACATATGTGCATGTAAAGTATGTTTAGTGTTGACCTGACAAAATGGCAGATAACCATTATGTTTGTGCATCAGAACACATATGTACATGTAAAGTGTGTTAGTTAGTAAAGTGAGCCATATGTACTCTGTGAAACTCTGTGAAAATGATCAGCAGCTAACACCAGGACACTGATGAACGGCATTGACAAGATAGACCAACATTGCTACTCTGAAAGTGGACCAAGAATAGTGTTTCAAATATATCCATGTGCACAGTAAATTTTGCAGAGTAAATTTTACTCAAACTGAGTCCATTTGAGCCCAAATGGACTCAGTCTATGCTAATATTCCGGTCTGGCTGAAATAGCTCCTGGAATCGGTTGACAAGGTAATCTAGGACCGGGCGTACTTTGTACAGTTTATCAGCCTTGTCTGCAGTCTCGTTGTTGCTAAAATGTAGGAACCTCCAAATTATCTGGTATCTATTGCGTGACATTGTGTTGGAGAAATGGGCGCAATGGAAACATTTTAGAGTTGACCAGTACAGTTTGAGTAAAATGTACTCAGTTTGAGTAAAATATACTCAGCAAAATGTACTGTGTGCCAACACCTTTGTTCTGTACAACCAGTAATACCTATATTGTGAAATACTTACACTATTTACAAGACACTATACAATATACTACACACCCTCAATACCCCTACGCTCTGCATCGTCTGGCCGCCTCAGACACACATTGTTACTCAGCTGATAGAGTTGTGCCCGTCCTGATGACTTGTCGTACAGAACCTGTAAGTCACTTTGGATAAAAGCATCAGCTAAATGACTAAATGTATACACTCATATATCATAACACATACTACGGGGAAGTGTTTCCACTCTTAGCACACAAAGAGAGCTTATGCTAGCGATAATGCTCAGCTAGCATAATCTTTCTTTGTGTGGTAGGGTGTGAAACACTCTTGATGTAGGGGGACTCCACACTTTGAGCAGTATGATCTGGTTTCCCGCCTAATGCCTTTTTTCTTACAGATCCGGCACTCTCTCGTGGGATGCGTCTTCTTTGGGGTGGGTGGGTACTTCTCCATAATATGCATTCTTAGCTTGCCATCCAACCTGCAGTGCGGATCTGTCTTTTGGGCCCTGGAAGCTCCCTCCCACCTCACACCCCCCACCTGCGGCACCTGCCTCTGCCTCACCTGCGGCGCGTGCGGCACTGGCCACTGTCCGAGCTAAATCGGCTGCATCTGCCTCATCACACAAGTCAGCAATGATTTGTATTTGGAACTGCATAAGTGTCTTGTGCGGTCCTGTTGGCTGTCTGGCTCTGTACAGAACATAGGCATTGGCCATGGCTATTTGAATCAAATAGACTATGAACTTCTTGGTCCACTTTGCAGTCTTCCTAATGAACGGATAGTAACTGATATGTTGATCTAATTTGTCGACCCCGTTCATGGACAAATTATATGAGAGCACGCAGTCTGGCTTCATGACCGTTACCTTCTTCTTATGACCCTTCTTCCAGACGAGTGTTTCCATTAGAGTGCCATGGTGAAAGCTGCTGATCATTTTGACAATCCGCTTGTCTCTCCAGGCGAGAACCATGACCCGTTTGTTGTGCAGGGCCATGGTCTCGCCCACCGACAGCTCAACATTGGTTACACGCTTTATCTGCGCCGGTTCTCCCCGGTGCATCCTCAAGGTACCGCAGACGTGGGTCCTCAACTGTAGGTGTAACTGAGGGGTACAATTCCCTGACTGTATTACTAGATATGATACTTACTACCACTACCTTTGTACTTAATATTCGGCCACCCAGTACACGGCATAAATATATTATCATAAACACTCTCACGTAGATGAAACGGATCCAACACAAATGTACGAAGTCGAAGTATGCGTTTATTACTACACAGCAATGGTGTGTAGAGCAAGCACTTAATCACTTAATTACATTTATGAATTGAAATAGTATGCACTTTTATGGCAAAGAGTATTCGTCGGTATATCAATAGAGAATGTCCAATCTCTGATGGCGCAGGTGGTAAATATACGACCTGGAATAGTTAAGGAATAACAGCAATGATACTTTAATGATTATATGACTGGATACACTAAGGGGGGGTTAATCCGGTCGCTTGTAAGCCGACAGGAGTAGGGGGGGGGGGGGGGTAGAATCCGGCTGCCTCGTCCGGCCAAGGGTATCCCAGGTGAACCCACTGTAGTGCCGTTCAATGCGCCGGCGATCCTTGGACCACAGATGAAAGCAGGTGGACTCTTTGTGGGCCGGCTCTCTCCGGTCCACGGGGGAGAGACGTGAAGCGACCTCGTCTTGCAGAGCGTCTCCTCACCTTGCGTCCTCTCCAGGGGGGGGGTTTCCAACACACGGCAGTGTCGGGGGTCTTTATCCATGGAATAATCAAAGTATACAAAGCATAATCCGTGCCTGGGAAGGCGGGCTGTCGTCGGTAGAATAATCCGGTATACAGGTCCACTCGCTCGTCGGCTCTGGGGCTCCTCGGGTGCAGCTTCACATGGGGTCAACCACCCTGGGTAAGCAGCCAGTTCTCTGCCCGAAACGATGGGGTACTGACTACGGTAGTATTCTCACCGCACGAAGCACTATATATTAACAGACTATTATTAGCTTAATAGACTACGTCCAACTCGACGATATAGTGCCAAATATGACTATTCAAATATTAATATACACGATGTCTCAATACCGATGGTAGGCGAACTTGGCCTTACTCCCACACGTGGCGTCGCGGGGAGGCTTTACGTCTGTGACTCTATTGGAGGGTAAGAAACTGGACTGAAAAGAAAGTCCTACTTTAGTAGCGCAGTATATATACGCACTATGAACAAATAGTCCCATTAGTGGTGCGGTAGCCAGATTCCTACGCGGAACTAGGACTTGTTCGTACATGTGGAGCGGTACGTTTGAACTGGGTCTGAGGGGTATGGCAGCCTGGCACCAAGGTCTCGACCAATAGTAGAATGGAGACTATTATGGGATGTTCAGTAGGCTAGAATGGATATTCAATTCATATTGTACAAGGAATATACAAGGGATATCAGGGAATATTAGAGAATATACAAATACAATTAAATATATATATATAAATAAATATATATATTCGGTTTAATCTGGCCCTTCACAACAGCCACCCCCTGAATAGGTCCCAGACCTAATCAGTTAAACAGAGACAGATTAATCGCGTTGTCTATTTACACATAAGGGTTTGCTGTAGGGGTCAGTCAACTTCACAAAGTCATAGGGTTGTAGGGTCATGGTCATCATCGATTGTGTCTGGGAGTCGAGGCAGTTCTATGAGCCTCGCCACGGGACGGGTGTAAGTGCGACCCTGGACGAGCACTTCAGCTGCTCGGACCTTGCCGTCGGCACCGGTGATCACTTTGCTTACGCGGCCGGCCGGCCACATAGCTCTGGGCAGTGATTGATCAATAATCATGACGACTGTTCCTTCTGTCAAATTGTCTCTCTCCTTTACCCACTTCTGGCGGGTCTGTAGAGACGGTAGGTAGTGCAGTAGGAAACTGTTCCAAAACTTGTCGGCTAATACTTGGCTGTACCTCCACATTCGTCGGCCGTTCGCTTCTTTAGGCCGGTACATTGTCTGGGGTAATGCAGGATCTAGCCGCCCCATCAGGAGTGTGTTGGGGGTAACTGGGTCGATATCCGCCACATCACTGGAGACATATCCGAGGGGCTTCGAGTTAAGTACTCCCTCAATCTCCGTGAGGACTGTCATTAGGACTTCTTCCGCCACAGTCTGGGCCCCAAGTACTGCGTACAGGGCTGTCTTTATGGAGCGCACTTCTCGTTCCCAAGTGCCACCGAAGTGGGGTGCGTTTGGGGGGTTGAATTGGAAATCAACCTGTGCTGGAGCGAGGTGGGTCTTAAGTTCTGGGCCCATAGCTTGGAAGCTCTCTCTCAGCTCTCTTTCGCCGCCTTTGAAGTTTGTCCCATGATCGGACAATAGGGTAGACGGTCTTCCTTTCCGTGATGTGAATCTTCGGAAGGCCATAAGGAATGAGTCTGTGCTCATGGTCGGGAGAAGCTCGATGTGTATCGCTCTGGTGGTCATGCATTTGAATACAATACCCCACCGCTTCTCGGTTCCTCTTCCTTTCTTTATGTGCAGCGGGCCAAAGCAGTCCATACCCGTTGAGTGGAATGGCTTGTCACCGATTCGGAGGCGACATGGAGGAAGGTCAGCCATCCTTGGTATGCTGGGCTGCGCGTGCCACTTGCGGCAGTCTAGACATGTTCGCTGGAAGCGTCGTACCGCCTCTCTTCCTTGTAGGATCCAGTAACGACGTCTGATTTCCGCGAAGACTCTTTCTGCTCCTGCGTGATGTACATCCTCATCGTATTTCTTTATAATCAGCTCTGTGACCTTGTGTCGGCTGTTCAATACAATCGGGTATTTAATGTCATCCGGTAGATTGGGGGCTCTGCGTAGGCGACCACCCACTCTGATGAGGGTATGAGCGTCGCTCTCGGGGGCCAGATGAATTAATCTGCTGTCGGATGGGACGGGCTTTCCTCCCTGTAGACAGGCCAATTCATCGGGGAACGAGTCTCTCTGGGCTCGCTGCAGTAGAAGCAATTCTGCTTCCTCGTAGTTAGCTGCTGACATATCAGCGGGGGACTTGCACTCCGGGTGGTACCGCAGGAATGTTCTTTGTTGTGCACTCTCTATGGACGTGCAATCTTCTATGTTAGGGTCGGTGGAGGCTACGGTGCTCAATCCACAGAACACAGACTTCTTATTTTCCACCTCCTCTGGACTTGCTTCCCTCGGGATAGGCATGGGCCACTGTCCTTCCGGGAGTCTTAGGAATGCGGGGCCGTCACTGTAGACATTGCGACGGGTGAGGTCATCCAGGGGCATCCCCCGGGTGATGACGTCAGCTGGGTTCTGTTTTGTATCAACGTAGCGCCACTCTGTTTCTCCGGTTAACTCTTCGGTTAAGTCTTGAATCTCGGTGACTCTGACTCCCACGAAGACTTTGTACTTGCATGAGTCCGATTTGATCCAGGCGAGTACCGTCGTGGAATCTGACCACAGGATTGTTCTAGACACCGGTATGGTGAGCTCACGTTGGATGAGCGTGGCTAGGTGCGCTCCGGCTAGGGCTGCGCAGAGCTCTAGACGTGGAATAGATTGTTGCTTGCGTGGGGCTATTCTCAAGCGGGCGAGGACAAATGCTGTGTAGATCTCTCCCCCCTGGTCTTGGGCCCGCAAGTAGGCTACTGATCCGTATGCGACCTCTGAGGCGTCACTGAAGACGTGTAAGTCCATTTTACATGTCTCTGGCCTCACCGTGGGTGGGAAGTAGCTTCGGCGCATATTAACGCCTGGGAGTGAGTGGAGCTCCATCTCCCACTCTCTCCAGGTGGATGCAAGGTGTGCGGGAATGGGGTCGTCCCAGCCCTGGTCCTTGTCCCACAATGCTCGTACAATCATTTTTGCCCTGGTGGTGTACGGTAGAATACATCCTAGCGGGTCATATTGTCGGGCGAGTGTTGTGTACACACTCCGTCTGGTGGTCGGCGCCGCCGCCGGCCTTCCCTGCTCCGTAGTCAGGGGCTTGTGTCTGTAGTGAAGCGAATCTGTTTTGAATCGCCACACCAATCCCAGGGTCATCTCCTGGGCTTCTCCCGGGATTGTAGCCATCCAGGTCTCGCTGCTGGCTGCCTTGTCCTCGGAGGAGAGGCTGCGCAGTACTTGCGGATCGCTGCTGGCCCACTGCCTGAGATCAAAGCCGCCTTTGATCAATGAGGCGCGGAGTTTAATCAGGAGAGCCTCGGCTTCTTCTTGGGTTGAAAGGCTTTGTAGACAGTTGTCTACGTAGAAGCTGTTCTTTACGCTGTGTCGGACCTCTTCGTCCGCTGCTGGGTCCTCTGCTACATGTTTCTGTAGTGCAAATGTAGCACAGCAGGGGCTGCACGTCGTTCCGAAGGGGAGGACTTCCCATTGGTAGATGGCTGGGTGCTCATCTCCTGGCTTCTCTCTCCATAGGAACCGTAACAGGGGCTTGTCCGCCTCTACTAATCTCACCTGCAGGAACATTCCTTTAATGTCCCCGCTGATGGCCACCTTTTCCTGGCGGAAGCGGAGTAGAACGCCGAGTAGGGAGGGGCCGAGTGTGGGACCGGGCAGTAACTCTTTATTCAGATTTTGGGATCCGATCTGGTAGCTGCAGTTAAATACTATGCGGTCTTTACCGTTGTGATGGACCTTGTGGTGGGGCACGTACCACGATTCAGTGGTCTGGTCAGCCTCTTTAATGTCCATCTTTGTGACGTGTCCCGCTGTGATGAGCTTCTCAATCTCAGCGCGGTATACACTCTCTTGGGCGGGGTTCTTGGCTAAGCGCCGCTCCGTGTTCAGCAGGTACCGTTCTGTGGCGTCTGTCTTGGCGTGGAAAGTAGGCATTCCTTCTCGCCGCAGGAGTGGCGTGGCGTATCTCAACACGCCGTTGACCGGGACTCTCTTGGTCCCTGTCTCGAGGAGGTGAATGGCGTAAATGTCATCTTTAGAGCGAATGTCTTTCTTTCCGTTCTTAAAGGGCATTTGTTCCAAGGTCCATAGCCGCTCTACGTGTTGCAGGAGTGCGGTTTCTCCCTCTTGGTCTCGGGAGTGGAGACATCTAGTGGCTGTACTTCGGTTGAGAGATTTGGCGAGCGGGCCTTGGAGAGTCCATCCCAAACGGGTCTCGACTGCTGCAGGACAGCCTCGGGGTCCGGTATGAACCCGGTCTATCGGGACAATGAGGTCTGCATGGTCGGAGCCTATCAACAGGGTCGGCATAGCATTGTCTATGAGCGGGATCGGTAACTTGCGCAGATGTGCATATTTCTCCATCAGCTTGGCGACGGGGTATGTGTACCGCGACAGCCCTATTTCTTGGCTGGTGAAAGCGTCTCGTCGCTCAGGCTGGCCGCTTGCTGCGATAGAGAATGAGACATTCTCGCCCTTTATCGTCTTCAAATCTCGTCTTATTGTCCGAATTGTCATTTGGGTTTCGCTTCCCCGCAGCCCTAGCTGGGCCGCAGCGGAGGCGAGCAGCAGGGTCTTCTCTGACCCGTCATCGAGGACGGCGTAAGTGTCCAGGACTTTATTCTGGTAGCTTAGTGTCACACGCACTACTTTTAGGAGTACTCGGGCTCCACTGCTGCTGGCGGGATCGATGTACATGACGCTCGCTTTGCTGCTGGATGGTGCGGGTGAAGGGCGCCGTCTGTTACTGTCGTGAAGTATGTCCAGATGGGCTCCATCGCACTTGGTGCACCTTTTCTTTAAGCGGCATTCGGCTGCCATGTGTGAGCGCGCACAGCGAAAACAGCGCTTGTTGGACTTTATCCATTGACCTGCTTCCTCCGCGTTCAGCTTGGGGAAGGAGTCACATTGCGCTAGCCAGTGTTCTTTCTCACAGTAGGGGCACACTATCTTCCACTTCTCCGTTCTGGAGGGGGTACTGTGGCTCCTGCTGCTCGGTACTGACTCCGATTGGTGCATCACAGTCACCGATCTTCTTCCATCATTTAGTCGTCTGGTTCCTTCTCTGGAGCCAGGGGTGCTCCGTCCGAATGTATCTAGCCGTAGGCTGCTGACTTCTCTCGCCAGGAAGTCTGCTAGATCGAGGAGGTTCGGTTCGGGGCCATTCGGGTCTCTGTGGTCCCTCTGCCGCCTAAAGCGCTCCTGACGAGCGGGCGGCAGCTTCTCCAGAATCCTTTCCACATTTGAGTTGGCGTAAAGTTCATGCCTCCCCTTCTCTCTTTGCGCTCCCAACATCCCTACCAGGGACTGCACTCTGATGGACAGGTCGTCCAGTGCTCGATTGTCTATTGCTGGGGGTAAGCGGTCGATGTGTCGGATCTCCTGGATCACGTAATCCCATATGCGCCCATACCTCTGGTCCAATGCTACCAGCGCTTCTGTGTATGGGGTGGTGGAAGTCGCGTAGGCGAGCGCTATATTATGTGCGCGGGGTACCTTTAAGTGCTTCAGTAGGATGGCGTATTTGTGGCGTTCATCCAATACATCCACCAACATGGTCTCCAGACACATGCGGAGTTCTGTATACTGGGCCCGGTTCTCTTGGGTGAAGTCGGGTACCATAGGCGTGCCAATGTATGACGCTGACTGTGGATACATCGGCGAGCGTTGGGGGAGAGGCCTCCTAGGCGAGTCTCCTCCCGCTCCTTGGTATGGGCTGGTACCGGCAGTGTACCATGGCCCGCTTGTCCAGGTGCTGTTCCTCGGTGCGGGTCGTGCGTCGTGCTCACCCGTGTATAGAGTCGGGGGTCTGTAGCGCAGCTCCGCGGGAGTATAGCCTGGCCTGTACCGGACCTCCTGGTCCGGTAGAGTACTGTGCTGTCTTCGGGCGTGGTTCTCCTCCTCTTCCTCTTCGTCTTCAGTTAGGTCATCCAGTGCTTGTAGTCTCTGGTTTAGCCTCTCCACAGGATATGCTGCTCCTTCCCGGTTGCTAGGTCTCGCTTGGACCGGTGGGGGGAGGTGGTCTGTGGGGGGTATAGACCTCGTCTGTTGGTCAAGTTCAGGGTTGTTTACTCGGCTAGGGGATGCCGCCCTGGAGGTGTGTCTAGACGAGTTCCTGGAGCCTCTGGCGGAGGGAGAGGGTGTTGTCCGTCTGATCAGCTGTTCTATTAGTTGCGACTGCTGTCTGTCGCGCGCTGCGTCCCGTTGAGCACCGGCTCGTTCTCGGGCCACATTCTCTTCCATCTGAATGCGTCTTATTTCTAGACGTATCTGCTCGTGTTCGCTTCGCTGCTGGATCTGCAGTCGGTCGCGTTCAGCAGCGGCGTTCAGGCTGATGAGGAAGGCCTGCTGTAGGGTCCTCTCTGCCTCGCTGGGAGAAGGCGGTTGTATAGGGGAGCCTTCCCTCGGGGTACTCCTTGCGGAGCCTTGGAGCTCTATCTCCACGGTGCTCTCCCCGTCTTCTTCCGTGCCGAGTTCTCTCTCGGTAGCGTTGTATTCCTCCCGGGACTCATCGGGGACTACTTCTTCAGTACTGGCGGGGTGTGAAGTCATGTCTGGTTCCCACTGGTCCCCACCGTGAACTTGGTCAGTTACATTAGAGCCCGTAGGGGCCTCTATGGTCGGGGTAGTCTGGGCGTTGGGGTTAGACATACTTTTACTTTCTAGTTTTACCGCGTTTACTGTTAGTAGAAGACTAGGTTGTTGACTGACAGCGTAAGCCTCTAAGTACTGAGGGAGCCGTCGTTCGCGCTGCGGGCGTTGGTTAGGAGGATCGTTTCGTGGAGTGTTCATCATAGGCCATTTCAATATTAATAACACTATATTAATATTACACTGATTACCCTCCGGCTCGAAGGACCAATTGTAACTGAGGGGTACAATTCCCTGACTGTATTACTAGATATGATACTTACTACCACTACCTTTGTACTTAATATTCGGCCACCCAGTACACGGCATAAATATATTATCATAAACACTCTCACGTAGATGAAACGGATCCAACACAAATGTACGAAGTCGAAGTATGCGTTTATTACTACACAGCAATGGTGTGTAGAGCAAGCACTTAATCACTTAATTACATTTATGAATTGAAATAGTATGCACTTTTATGGCAAAGAGTATTCGTCGGTATATCAATAGAGAATGTCCAATCTCTGATGGCGCAGGTGGTAAATATACGACCTGGAATAGTTAAGGAATAACAGCAATGATACTTTAATG